>NW_019154139.1:8942584-9397656 GCF_002288905.1 Enhydra lutris kenyoni | reverse complement strand
ACGCTGCCTGGCCCGGCCTTGCATCCCTGGTTCCCACAGGGGTGGGTTCATGTGGCGGGACTCCTGGGTGCTGTTCAGTGGCTGGGGGACACAGGGAAGGACTGACCCAGACTTGCCTTCCCTGTGGGCGGGAATCTCGCCATGTGGAAATGGGGCACACATGCGTGGAGAACATTCTGGTGTAGCTGGGAGCACTCAGGGAGGCCGGGTCCCATGGGCCATTTCCTGGAGTCCTGGTTCCGAATGGGCCCTGAAGGCCTACGTCCCTAACCTGAGCACAGACACCCCTGCCTGAGGACTTTGCAGCCCGGACCCCACCACAGGTCATTCCCACAGATGGACAGGGGCTGGGACCCAGCGAGGGGAGTGGCGCAGTGAGGTGGGGCTTTCGGGGGTCAGCGGCCTGGCGGGGGTGCTGGGAAGTGCCCAGCCAGCCCCCAGGGGGAGGATTCTGGCCTGTGCTGAGTGTGGAGGCAGGGTCCTGGGGTAGGTGACACTGGAGAGAATTACAGAGTCCCTGTGGGGGCGAGGAGGCAGACAGGGGGTTTGTGTGGCAGGGCGGCTTCTGCTCCCTGCAGGGAAGGTACTTGTCTCCTCTCCCACCACAGAGCTCACAGGATGCCGGGAGGCCTCAGGGACCCTAGGGAGACCCGCGAGCCCTGGCCTGGCCTGCCCCCAGGTGCAGGAAGGGTCCAGGGGTGGGACGCCCTGGCCCATCCCCCCGCTCCCTTCCCATTTGTCCCCTCAGTGGCCCTTCCTCCCTTTGGGGGAGATGCTCCTTTCTGTAGGTTTTCCTTCTCCCCCAGGCTCCCGCTGCCTATTTCTAGTCCCTGTGCTCACTTCAGCTGAGCTCTGCTGTCCCCGGTCAGTCACTTGTTCCTGTGTCCCTCCCTTCCTTCTTCTGTGTCTCCCTCCCTCTCTCCTTGCCTCCTTCCATCTTTTTTCTCATGGATCCTTTGCTTCTCTCCATTTGCCCGGAGTGTTTTATCTTGCTCTCTGCTCCCACTCCAGTTTCTCCTCTTGCTCGTCATGGTTGCCTCTCTCCTTCCCTTGAAGCCTCACCTCTGACTATCAGACATGACTTTTCTTTGTCTCTCTTAGATCCAGCATGAATTAAGGCCTTTAGTTTTTCCTTCGACCGTCTGGGACTTTCCTCTCCAAGATGTCCTGGCATGAGTCACCTTGCATGACCGTGGCCTGAAAAAGCCCTTCTTTGAGATGCCACCTTGGACCCTGAGCTACATCCCTGGCTCACCACAGACAGATGATGCCCCACTGTGTCCCTTTGTCCGGGTGTCTTTCTGGGCTCCTCAGTAGAATTTGGAGTCTGTCTTTGCATCCTTGCTCTTTTAGAGGAGGAAACAGCATCCTTTGCTCCCTCACATTGATGTCCAGCTGCTACTGGAGTGACACCCACAGCCCACTTGCCCTCAGATGCCCAGCTCAGTCCATCTTGGGAAACAGCATGCACCTATGGACACCATGGATGGAGGCTCTGTGCCATCCCACTGCACATTCTGTCCTCGGCTCAGCAACTCTGGTTGCCTTTCAGTTGGGGACCATAAAAAGAGGACTCCTTAAAATAGTCATGGGGTGTATTACTTACCACCACAACAAAACTTATTAGGAACCCACCCTTGTCTATATTTTGAAAAAAAATTTAATAGGGTTGGCATCTAGTAAAACACCCAAGCATCTTGTAATGAGTTGAGTAAGAAGAAATTCTCTTCTTCCATGCCTCCTGCCCATCCCGCCCAACCCTTTAGGGGCGACCTGTTTCTCGTGGTTGTAGATCATCAGTTCTCCCAGCTGCAGAATATTCCATTCAATCAGCACAAGACACTTCCTTTATCAGCTCTGTTGTCATGGGCCCTGGCTACAGGCAGGAGACTGTGACAGAGCTCAGGAGGCCATAAGGTAAGGGGTGTAAGAGGAACTGAGGCCATCCAAGCTGAGCTTCACCAGAGCTATGCTCCTTCCCCAGAATACCCCTCATTGACTCATTCAGTTAGTCTCTTCGATGTTTTCCAGTCAGATATGGGCTCTGGTGTTGGTCCTCGTGTGTACTCCCTGACTACCAGGGAGGAGTTAAATGTGAGGTCTTTGCTTTAGATTCTTTTCAAGGGAAATCCTATCCACCTTTTTCCTTCCCTTTATTTTTCTAATATTTGGCTCTACCAGCCTTCTCGTGGCTTCCCTGCTCACTAATAATGTTCCACAGCCTCATTTGAAAAAAAATCTGCAGATCTTCGTAAATACAGAATAATGTAAGATAGAGATGAAGATGTCCCTCCCTGCCACCACAGCGATCGAGGGAGAGAGATCTTGCTGTGTTATAAAATTAACGCATAAAACTAGTTCAACAAATCTGAAGATTGAAGTCTTACATTCACAGAGCATCAGTCTTGATTCTCTGTGCTATTGTGTGAACACCAGCAGCTGTTACCCAGCAGTATAGAGTAGTGGCAGGAGGAGAGATTCTGGAAGCCAGCTGCCTGAGTTCCAATCCTGCCCCTACCACTTACTGGATTATGACATCTGGCAAGTCCTTAGCCAAATTATAGGCATATAAATTGGAATAATAATAGAACTTTCACCTAGGTGTTTGTGAGGCTTAAATGAATTTCTTTATATCTACATATATTATGAAGAGTGTCTGACCTATAATAAACATGATAGGAGGGTTTGCTATTACTACTAGAAATCTGTCTCTGAAAACAACACTAAACATCATCTTGCAAAAGTGTCTTAGATCCATACACTGAAAACTACAAAACATTACTAAGAAAAAGCAAAGAAGATGTTTAAAAAAAAAATAAAATAAAATAAAGGAGAGCTATACCATATTCATGGCTCAGAAGGCTCTATATTGTTGAAGTGTCAATTCTGTAGGTTCCATGTAATCCCAAATGCATTCTCAGGGTTCTGCCCCTCCCTGAGGCAGCTCTGATGCATGGACTTGGCCAGGCTGAACTACATTTACCCTAATTCTCCTTACAGTAGTGTCAGATAAGGGTGGGCCACGAGAGAGGTTAGTCTGGCCAATTGAGTGGGACGCTGTGAAGAAGCAGTCTTTTCTAACAGGCTCCTGTGTTGAGGTGCTGCATTGACTCACCTCTTTAGTGTGAAACCACAGCTGTAAGAAACTTCCCCGCATCCTTCTTGGGCTTCTCCCACCCTGGAGCGAGGCGTGTTTGCTAGTTCTATGGCAAAGGAAGTGTTAAGAAAGAAAAAACAAGCACAAAATGGAGTCGGTTGCTCCCCATAACAACAAGCCCCGATTCCATCGCAGGCTCAATCCATCCTAAAAATGTGACCTTTTAACAGTCAATCTGAAATTTTGTAATCAACACTAGTGAAGTCATCCGCTTGATAAAAGCCCTTCCCCACAAAAAGAAGATGTCCCAGCCTGAAACAACCCTTTCTTTGTTTTGCTACCAACTTCCTTGTTCCGTGCTCTACCCGTGAAAACCTTCAGTGGTACAATGCCTCAGAGCATCTCTACTTGCTAGGTGGGATGAAGCATTTAATGAAGCCAATTAGATCTTCAAATTTACTCAGTTGAGGTTTGTTTTTAACAGGACCCCACAGGACACCTAGACCACTAAAGTCAGGGCCAAGAGCAAGGACATGAGTTTCTGCCCATCCTCTCGAGCTCTACAGCTCATCCTTTAGGTTCTAGTTTGTCTTGGCTCTCTCACGCTCTACATCCACCGTCCCATCACAAAGTGCTTGTCCCATGGGCTTCATGTCTGCTACACACCAGACGTGAAGAGAACACCTTACCGACACTGCCTAACCTGCCCCTACAATGGCATAAAGTCAGAGTCCCGTAAGAAGTCCTTGTACGTTCCATATGATCTAGCAATCCCACCTCTGGGAATATAGAGCAAGATAGCTCTGTAGAGAGCAAGATAAAGTCACTTGGGTCAAGCTGTGACTCATGTCAAGCAGTGATGTAGGCAGCCAAAGGCACTGCAGATAAGAACAAATATCCCCGAAACCAGCACAGGTTGACAGCACCCAGCACCGATAACCAACAGACCAAAGGGCAAAGGCTGATTAAACTCCAAAGGAGTGTTAAAACGAACTGTCGTGAACTGCCCGTCTCTCTAGATGTGGATCCTTCTACATCTGGCTGCATCCAAAAGGCAATTGTGGCCAAAGGCTCCGCCCAGTCGATCTCTGAACATAATACAGATCCTCCACTGCTTGACCATAGTAAGCAGCAAGTGCCAAGAGCTGACCTGGACTGCATGGAGACCTCATCTAAACTGTGTTCCCACGGACCGGCTTCGAGTATGGTTCATTAAATTCTTAACCCCTGTATCTTGTGTGTTGCGTAACCTTGTCTTGTGCTTTGCTTGCTGTGACATGTATGAAGTCAAGTTAAATGCATATGAAATGCCATTGAGTTTTGAATCCTGAACTTGCTTTATAATTAAGTTAACCTTGCTTTATGACTGAATAAAGCTGGCATCGTGGAAAGACAACTCGCGTACGCACCTTCGTACTGTGCTTGTCATTTTATATGTATATTACGTATAGTATATATAAATTTAAATAATAGCCATATTTATTTATAAACATAGATGCAAAAATCATAATTAAACTGTTAGCAAACAAATACTCAAACCAAGAAAGATTTAAAGACTATAGGACTTCAACTATACTAAAAAAAATTATTAAAAAAAAGATAAAGAACATGGGGGTTACCATTTTCTTTTCTTTTTGATGATTTTATTTATTTTTATTTGAGAGAGAGAGAGAGAGAGAGAGAGAATGAGTGGGGGGAGGGACAGAGAGAGAGGAAGACTCCCTAGAGCCTGATGCAGAACTCAGTCAGAGGACCCAGGGATCGTGACCTGAGCTGAAGGCAGACACTTAACTGACTGAGCCACTCAGGTGCCCTGGGACTTAAAATTTTCTATTTCCCTCTTAGAAGAATTAAATGGAAGAATAGAAGAGTCCCCCTTACGACTGCCACTGTTCAACACTGTGCTGTTGTCCAAGTCAATGTCCCAGGAGCCACAATAAAGCACAAGGGCTCTCGGGATTGCAAAAGAACAGAAACTACTAGAAATAGTAAGCAAGTTCTCAGTGAGGTGGGTAAATCCAACTTCAATATAGGAAAATGAATAGTGTTCCCAGATACTAGCAACAACAAAAATAAAAAGTATGAAGGTAGATGAAGGTTACAATAGCTCCCAAAAGGTTTCCTAGAAGTGAACCTAACAAAATGTGTGACACCTTTATGAAAAAGTGCAAGAATCACTGAAAACGTAAAAAGAAGACCTATATCAATTGAGGTATATACCATGTTAATGGATAGGACCTCAGTGCCACAAAGATGTCTATGCTTCCCAAAATTTCTCTCCCTCTTTTGCTCTCTCTCTCTCTAGCAGATGTGGGACGGTACCCAAGGGGAAGTACCTCCATGACAGCATGGAAATGCCCCCTGTCAAGGCTGGGCCTTATAATAAAGGGTAAAGTAACAGCCAAGGGAACCTGCACAGCCAAAGATCCCAGGCTGGGGAGGCAGCAGGAGGGACCCAGTGCCTATCACTCCTCTGTCAGGATTACCCGCAGGCCAGAGGGTGAGGACTGCCCACAGTCTCCACCTGAGATACCAGCTCCAGGGACAGCTCCTCTAATTTGCACCCGCTATGCATCTACTTCCCAGCCAACAGGGCTTTGCTTCTTTTGTTCCCACCAGGAAATCCCCATCCCCCTAGGGGCAGCACTGGCCCAGCTACCATCAGGAACATTCTGGGCCTCCCGTGACCTAGCAGGGAACATGACCTCCGATCTCCAGAAACGCAGCCACACAGCCTGGAGATTCAGCTCCCCGTATAAGCCAACACTCACCCCTCATGGGGCAGTGTGACAAGGTCAGCCATCCTGTCCCTGAGCCAATGAAAGGAATCCCATCAGTCACAACTGTTATGGGCTGAATGTGTGTGTCCCCTAAATTCCTATGTTGAAGCCCTAAACTGCAGTGTGGTGGTATTTGGAGCAGGGGTGTCTTTGGGGTGATGAGGTTTAGACCATATCATGAGGGTGGGACCCCATGAGGGGATTAGTGTCCTAAGAAGAGGCAGAGAAGCTAAAGCTGTCCCTTCTTCTCCTTCTGCTTCCCTCTCCATCCCTCCCTCTCTGTCAGATGAAGGCTGAGGGACCTTAGGCTGAGGACCCACTGGAGAATTAGGATCTCAAAGCACACCTGAGCCCTCCCTGCTGGGGAGTCAGGAGAAAACGCCAGAGTCCTAAGGCCAGATCCACACTCGTTTTCTCTTCCATGCATTCAGCAGACACGTGGAGAGCAACACCTGGGCCCAGACTTGGGGGCACAGGGGTGATGAGGCGAGGGCTCACTCCACTCCCCAGAGAGCCTGCCTCTCTGGGAGCTGGCCTGCAGGCCTCCTTCCTGCCTTCCCCAGCCAGGCTGTCCCAACCCCCTCTGGCATCCTACTTTCTCTTTCTCTTTCTCTTTGCAAGAACCCGGGTCCTGTTGCATGGTGGGGCTCCACCCAGGGGCAGCTCTGTCTCAGAGAAGGAGAGATGCTGGGTCTGAGCCCAAGGAAGTGCAGCCACCCGAGGGCCCTCCCCCCCAACCCCACCCCCAGGCCAAAGCAGGAAGGAGGTGGGGCATCCCCGCAGTGGCCTGGGAGGTATCAGATCTGGGAGCTTTCCTAAAGCAAGGCTGGTGAGAGGAATGGATCCCTGGCACCATGACCCAAGGTACCGGCCACCAGTCTCCCTGTCTGCGGCCCTCCCACCCCCTTCCCCAGCAGCACCCCCTTCCTGGTAGCCCTGCCCATGTCTGCCTCTGTCCCTGGCCTCCTCCTCCTCCTCCTCCCCGCAGTCCCACTTCCCTGCTCTCCCTCTCTGAGCTTCTTCTCTGCAGGACCCTCTCGTGCCGGGTCCTCACCCTTTTCTGGGGGATGCTCCCACTACTGCTTCTGAACATGCCCCTCCTGCACCTCTACCCAGCCGCTTGGTCCCCGAGACCAGCCTCAGGGTCTGAAAGTCTGTCGGGACTGCCCCTCCCGGCCTGTGCAGGCTTTCTTCTGGAAGTTTCTGTGCTCTGCTGACACTCAGAATTTAACTAAAGAGTGGGCGGAGCAGTGGGTGGATTTAGTTTGAAGCACTTTGATCGATTTTTCCAGAATACGTACACCGTTATAAACACGATGGGAGCCTAGCTCTTGGAGGCAAGAGGAGACGTCACCTGGTGCAGGGCTCTCCCAATCACGGGCAGACACGTAAATGCAGCCAGTTCTCACCCTTACCCGCAGCCCAGCTTCACTTCAGGCAGCTGGGGGGAAGATGCCAAGTCAGGAGAAACGCGCATATTTAAAGTGAAGTGGAGGAAAAGGCACATCTAGGACAGCATCCTGCTGCCAGGGCAGTCGTGGGAGGTCCTTGCTGGAAAGAGCCTGCCTGGGGACCCACCACAGCCCCATCACTCACTAGCCCTGGGCGGGGCCAGGCTACTCCACCTCCTGCCCCTTCCTCCTTCCCTCTACAGTTGGGGTGACTCCCTCGAGATCTGTGGAGGACTCTGTGAGTCCAGACATTTAAAGCACTTAGAATAGTAACCTGGACGTCTGAAGGTATCCATTAACCTGATAACCTTTAAAAAAAAAAATGCATTGGTTAAAAAATCAGGAAGGAAGTGCATTGCAGAATTAGAAAAGCTGTTCTCTGGGGATGTGGGGGTTCCTATTTCTCTTTGCAATTTTTCTAAAGGGTTGGGGAATGCATGAGCAGGAAAATCAGTGTGGTTGGAAGGAGCAAGACCGCACGGGCCCCTACAGGAGAGGTCCCCGTCCCTGCTGTCCCTGGCAGTAGCCCCCTCCCCACCCCCTTGCCCCATCCAGCCTGGAAAAGCAGAAGGCAATGCTCAGGACCCCAGAGTGGGGAGCTGGGCCGGAAGCCCCACCCACCTCACCCCTGGGATAACTCCAGGGAGCGCTCTCTGCATTTTCTGTTTTCTTTTGCCCCCAGAGACCCCCTGGAGAAGATAAGTCCTGGAACCTTCTTCTTCCACTTCCCAAGCCTGTGCTATGCTTCAGGGCGGAAACTCTGCTACCTCTGTTTCCAAGTGGAAGGAGAGGGGGAGGAGGACTCCTGGTATGACTTGGGGGTCTTTCAAAACAAGGTAAGGCCCTTGACAAGCAGGAGCTGAGTCAGCTGGGAAGGTGGAAAAGAATGGAATGAGATGTCACACGGGGGCTCTCCGTGGGGCATGCTCCTTCCTCCTTCCTCCAACATCTTCCTAAGATTTTGGCCTACGAGCTCCTTGCTTGACCCTCCTGGAACTGGGGACAGGATAGGTTTGACTTAGCCCATGAGCTTAGTTCAGAGTGTCCACCGGCATCCGTCTCCAAGTCTTCTCATGGAGCTCGGCCTCTAGCAATCTTGGACGAAAGAGCATCTTTAGAAAGTCAGGGCCATTGGACACCAGAGCCTTTTCTGCCCTAGTAATGGTTCTGCCGGTCGGGCCCTCCCCCGCCGCACCACCCACCCGTCTGGACCCATCTGGGGCCGTCTGGACCTCTGGTCCCTCAGGGGAGTGCCCACACCCCTTGTCTGTCTGCCTGCCCCAGGTCTGCTCCCAGACCTGCTCCCTGGAAGGCTGCCACTGCACCCATGACCAGCTTCAGCAGGTGCTGGAGCCAGGCCACCCCCACCCCCTGCCCTGCCCCCTAACCACTTGTCACTCCCGAGAGACCTGCCACCACACCACACCCCTGCCCTCTCCTCTCTCCTGACACTGCAGGCTTTTCAAAGCCTCTTTGCAGGAGAGAGCCTTTGTGGGCTGGGTCAGGGGTACCCCAGTACTAACCCGTAGAAACATCAGGGTCACATATGTCATTTGAAGTCTACTAGTACCAGTGTTCAAAGACTTAAGAGAAATTGATAAGCTTAGTATTGGTAATGTATTGGCAAATAGATCTAAGAGATTATTTCAGATTATAATTAATACAAAAATTCTTCACGAGGTCCTTTACATTCATCATTTTTACTGTCATTGGAACGAGATGGGTATTTACACTTGCCCCACATGTCAATTCAGACAAGCCACGTGTCAAGTGTTCTGGAGACACAGGGGGCTAAAGGCTCCCCTGCAGGGCAGCATGGCTGTGTGGTCCTCCCCAGCAAACAGCACCCATGGAACCAGCCTGAACCCCAGTGGGCCTGGCCTGGGGCCAGTAGAATGCCTGTAGGATGGATGGGTGGTTGGATGGATGGATGGATGGATGGATGGAGGGGTGGATGAAGGGGTGGATGGATGGATGGATGGGTGGGTGGATGGATGGATGGATTGATGGGTGGATGGATGGGTGGATGGATGGATGGATGGATGAGTGGATCATGGAGGGATGGATGGATGGATGGATGGATGGATGGATGAGTGGATGATGGAGGGATGGATGGATGGATGGATGGATGGATGGGTGGATGGATGGATGGGTGGATGGATGGATGGATGGATGGGTGGTTGGATGGAGGGGTGGATGGATGGATGGATGAAGAGTGGATGTTGGAATTGATGGTTGATGAGGAAGGAATGGCCCAGTCAAAAATGACAGTGCAGGGAGAGATAGAAAGGAGGGATAAATCAATGAACATCGTGCCCCTGGGACTCCTGCCCTCTCACCCTTCCTCCCATGGCAACCAGCCCGACCCTACAGCCTGCTTTGCCAGCCAAGAGGATCCCCTTCTCTTCTCCGCCTCTCCCAGGTCTATCCCCAGGCTCCCTGCCACGCAGAAGCCTGCTTCCTCTCTTGGTTCCGTGACCAGAATCTGCCCCCTGAAGAGCATTACCATGTCACCTGGTTCTTATCCTGGAGCCCCTGCCCCTCCTGTGCAGAGGATGTGGTTGAGTTCCTGGAGGAATACAGGAACGTCACGCTGAGCATCTATACCGCCCGCCTCTACTACTTCTGGGACCCAGATTTCCAGGATGGACTCCACAAGCTGTGGTGTGCAGGGGTCCATCTGGACATCATGTCCTTTGAAGGTGAGAGCAGAAGGAGCTGGGGAGACAGGACTGTGGGTGGGGGTAGGACTCGGGCAGTGGGTGCTGGAGGACCTAGAATGTCCCTAGGGAGAGTGCGTGGGAGGAGAGTCTGGGAAACTGAGGCAGGACTGATGGTGCCCGGAGGGAGGTCACGGGAGGGTCATGAGAAGAAGACCCCCCAGATCCCACCTGACACCCCTCTTCCCTCTTTACCTCAGATTATGAATACTGTTGGGAAACCTTTGTGGACCACAAGGGGATGCGCTTCCAGAGTTGGGATCTATTAAGAGATAATGATTTGCTGGCTGCAGAGCTCGAGAATATTCTTAGGTGAGGGTGTCCTCAGCCTCCTGGTTCTCTCCCTGCAGCTGCCGCTCCTTCTCCTGGGCTCCAGCCACCTTCACCTTCCTCCCCAGTTCCTCAGACTCCCTGCTTCCCTCCAGCACATCCTCCCTCTTCCCTCAAGACTTTCTTCAGTCCCGTGAGGGTCCCCCAACCTGATTCCTCCCATCTCACCGCATTAACCAAATCGTTAATAAACTGAAAGTAAATGGGCATGAGTACTACGTCTAAGTGTGAAACTCAGAAGCTGTGAGAAGCATCCTTCCTGAGGATGTGACTTCTCAGAGAACCAGGGTCCTTGCTGACAGTGATCTGCTGGGTGAGGGCATCTGCAGTCTGTCCTCTGTGCTCACCGCAGGGGAGCCCCTGCTGTTCCTCAGCCTGTCCCTGTCTCTCCTTCTCCTAACAATATCAGGCAGATTGGATTCGGGCCCATCCTAACAGGCCTCGTTTTAACAACCATCTTTTAAAAATCTGTATCTCAAAGGTCGTCGTGTTCTGAGGCACTAGGGTTGAGACTTTAGCTGATGGATTTGGGGGGCACACAGTCCGCCCAGACAATGACCCAGCGCCTTTTTGAGCTGAAGGTGTGCGGCAAAAGCAGGATCCTTATTCTGCGTATCTGTCTCCTGGGTTATGCCCGAGCTGCCCCTGCCTCCCCTGCCTCCCTTGCAGCCCTCACTTCCCTGGACCCCTCCTCCCCAGCGCCACCACCTCTCTCCAGGTCAGCACTGCACCTGCCCTCACTCCCATGTCTCTTGTCCCCTTCCCACATTGCTGCCAGAGGGGAAGCTTCAAGCAGGTTGCAGCCTGGAGACATCCATGGAAAGTGAGCAAGAAATTAATTACTCAGCTTACATTTAAATAACTTTTTTTTAATGTAGGATGGGGTATAGGAGGACTGAGGTCATCAGAACTTTTCCAAAAAAGCAGAATCAAAAGTGACAGGTGGCCGAGAATCAAGTCTGGGAGACAGGGAAACACGAGCAGTAGAGGTGAAACAGGGACCATCTGGTTCTTTGCCCACAGAGCCGAAGACCCCATGAACACACTGGCAGGGACGAGCAGGGAGGAGTCGGTGGTAGGGCCCCACAGATTGACCTGGACAAGGGCACGGTGAAAAGGACCGAGAGATCAACCTGAGATGGTGGGATTCCAGGCACGCGGAGGCAGGAAAAGCAAGAGGGCAGGTGTTCCGTTTGGAAGACATCCTAAAATCAATGTGCAGAACGTCTCGGGTCCCATTCAGACCAGCTGTTTCTCTCTCTGATCTTGGCTGGCTAGCTGTGAGTTGTTGGTGGCCACAGACCCCTGTCCCTCCCCGAGGCACCCTGTCTGTCCTGCTGCCTGGGGGCCGAGGGCACAACACAGAAGAGCTCGGGCTGTCCCCCGCAGTCTGTCCTGCTCCCCATGCAGGAGGCACGTGGGGAGACAACCCTCTTGACTGCCTATGACGTCAAAACAGGCCAAAATATCTAGCTCAGAATATCCCCTCCTTCTGGAGAAAAGAACCAAGCAGAAGGCCACTGTTAGAGATCTGTGGGGGCTTTCAGGACATTCCCTCCGAAATTGCCACCATCCTGCTCTGGCTCACCCTGTTCTCTGCCCAGCTCCGATGGCCAGCGAGCATTCAGCCTTCCCCCCATGCTTCCTGCTTCCTGGGCCAGAGGCATCTTAGCTGTCATTTTGACCAACACCTGAATACACAGATCCGATCACTCTCTTGGAAAGTCCCGGACCCAGCTCATTCTGGAAGCTTCTTCCAGAAGTTGGAAGCGGGAGACATGAGAACAGATCGGAATAGAGCGAATGCCATTCCCTCAGACCCTCCATCTCTTGCCTGTGGTCTTATTACCCCCTCAGGGCAGTCCCAAAGCCTGTAGGGCAAAACCAGGTGTGTGTGGTGGGGGCCGCCAGGTGGGAGAAGTTCTCTAGGGACCCTATGTGTCTGTGGTCTGGACTGTGGGTGACAGGTGGCGGTTCTAGGACCTCTCTAGTATTCAACTTATCCCAGTTGCTCTTTGTTTTTCCATCCGGGGGTCTTGGTGGACATGTGAAAGGCAAGTGGATAGCTTGTAGGATGCACACTTCAAGTCCAGGTCCCTGATCCCTGACCTAGGAGGCCTTGTGGGGACAGTAAGATCCCTCCTCTTGTGCCCCAGCCTCCAACTCCCACTCCTGGAACATCGAGGAAGTGGGAGGAGCCAGGCCAGTACCCCCGGAAGGCGTCTAGCTCTGCGGTTTGTTTGCTGTGTGGTTCCAGAGAGTAGCTTAGCCTCTCTATACTGGAACCTCGTTGAAGATGTCGGGGTAATGATAGGCCTCTCCCAAAGCTTCTGGGGACTACGGTAGAGGATCTGCTCAACACACCTGCCTTCTCCAGGGTTGGAGATGAAGATCTGACCCATAGACCTCACTTTCCAGATGCCCAGAGTCCTGACAAGATACTGAATGACTTCTAACGGCAACGCAGGGGTCATGAGGAAAGGGCTCACCCCACTCCTCAGAGAGCCTGCCCCCGCCGCAGGAGCCAGCCTCCTTCCTGACTTCCCCAGCCAGGCTATCCCAACCCCCTCTGGCATCCTACTTTCTCTTTCTCTTTGCCATAACCCGGGTCCTGTTGCACAGTGGGGCCTGTCTCCCCCGGAGGACAGCTCTGTCTCAGAGAAGGAGAGAAGCTGGGTCAGAGCCCAAGGAAGTGCAGCCACCCGAGGGCCCTCCCACCCCTGAAAGCAAAAGCAGGAAGGAGGTGGGGCCCCAGGGGAGAGGGGAGGCTGCCGGGCAGCCAGCCAGCCAGCCGGGAAGGTCACTCCAGATGGGGGCTTTCCTAAAACAAGGCCGGTAAGAAGAATGGAGCCCTAGTGCCCCAGACAAAGGGCAGGGCTGGGACAAGCCCCCTCGGGAGAGGCAGCGGCAGAGGAACCCCAAGGTCAGGTAAGTCCGGAGGAAAGAAGGTGGGTGGGAGCCCAAAGAGACAGTCAAGCCAGGACCTCCCACCCCAGCTTCTGCCTGGCAGGAAAGGGGTGGGTCTACCACTCAGACTGTTGTGGGAGGACACTCTCAGAGAAGGGGCTTTCCCAAGGCCAAGAGCAGCCTTGTGAGAGGGAAATGGAGCTGGAGAGCGCAGGGCCTGGGCCAGAATGAAGCCAGCCTGCCAAGAAGCCTGGGGCAGGGCCGCAGGGACCAATAGGGACCTGCTCCTAGGCTCTCTGCCTCCTTCTGCTCCCAGCCCGACTTCGATCCCTCGCTGACACCTAGTCCTTCATTCTATCTGTCCCAGTATGCGGGTCTGTTCCCTGCCTCTGGCCTGCGGGTACGGGTACGACCTGGGCAGGTGCCCAGCCCCCCACCTCCACCCAGATCCCACTGCCTCCAGCATCCTGTCTGCCTGGGGTGGGGGTGGGGCCCTCTCCCCTAGGTGTGACCCCTGGGTCTTCCTAAAACACTTCATTTAAGCTTAGTGACAGACTTCAGATTCAAGGGTGATTGAGACAATCGCTGGAGTGAACTATCAAAGCGTATTTATACATTCTATTTTAAAGACTTGCACAGTTTTGCAAAGAACGCTCTAATTTCTGTAACTGACGGGAACAAGAGTTCATCTGCCTGATGTTCAGGGAGCCAAGAAAGAAATGCCATGGGGTTTCAGTGCTGAAGAGACAGGCTAGTTGCTGGTGTGGGGCCACCCAGGAGAGCAAGGAGCTCATGCTGGGAGGTCCTGAACTCCCCAATGGTTTGCAGGTAAAGGCATTGAAGGGCAAAAATTCAGAGTTAGGGGTCCCGGCTCATGAGTTCTTCTGATTGATCAGGGATGAGATAAACTTCAAGGTTGATGAACTTGTCTTTCTGGTACCAACGGTGTGGTTTCACCCAGACTGTGGTCAGCGGTCCTACTCTTTCCACTATCCAGGTCTGAAGATCAGCTCAGCAGTTCGTATCAGTGATGCTGGCTTTGTTAGCAGAAGCAGAAACCAAGCACCTGGTAGCTAGGATGACCACTGTAGACCATGTCCGCTGGGGAATATTCATCATCTTAAGCAAAGCATCCTCTAAGTTGCCTTGGGTGTTTTCCCCAGCAATCTTTAACGGCAGGGCGACACGCCTTTCTGCAGACTTAATTCTGTGGCTGGTTTCATTTCTGCTCTGTGGAGGGAAAAATCATCTCCAAGATAAGAAGATAAATTGTTTCCCATGAAGATGGTACCAAGTGTGAAAAAATTAAATTAGTCTTCAAATGCTTCTTACGAGTTGTTTCTATCATCCCTCTATTTTAGCTGTTCAAGGTCAAGCTTCGACATTTGTGCTATTAAGACAAGGCACTTGTCTAAACTTGGAAATATGTCAGCCTTGAGTGTCTGGTTTGCCAGGGGCTGGGGAGCTTCCTGGGGCATGGGAAATTCATTGTCAAAACCGGGAAGCCAGGGAGCAGTTGGTTGTCCTAAGTGCGCTATGAGTGGAGGTTTCCGTTCTAACCTTCATGCTGAGGGCAGCCAGGTGCCCAGAGAGTACCGGTTTTGGGGGAGGTCACTGGCAGGTGACAAGGTCCCAAGGCCACAATCCAGAGATGGCTTTTTCAATGACAGTCACCAAGATGCACCTGAAGCTTTACTGATGAGCGTAAGGGGGAGCAGAGATGGGTTTCCATTGATGACATTAGTGGCTTTATTAATTAGCATAACAGATGGCAGAAATGGTCTTTTTTTTAAGATTTTATTTATTTATTTGACACACAGAGAGAGAAATCACAAGTAGGCAGAGAGGCAAGCGGGGTGGGGGGGGACGCAGGCTCCCTGCTGAGCAGAGAGCCCAATGCGGGACTCGATCCCAGGACCCTGAGATCACGACCCAAGTCGAAGGCAGAGGCTTAACCCACTGAGCCACCCAGGAGCACCCAGAAATGGTCTTTTGTTGGTAGAATCCATGATGTTTCAGCAAGTTGGCTGGAGGTATAGGGGAGGCATTTCTGGCTTTGCAGGAGCAGGGTATCCCGTAGTCTGTGCCCCGAGGCATGGCACCCTTGGCTTGATTCCTGAGTCCGGTTCCAAGCATCTGTGGTCACCTGAGCCAGACTCCGCGGTCGGCCAGTTCACATTAGCTTGGAGTGGAGGGTCCCGCGGGTGAGTGGGCTGGGGCCCCGTAAAGCTTCCCTCGCTCCTTCGGACTGTTCGGCATCTGTTTGGTCGGTAACCTCCACATGCAGGACGGTCGGAGCTCTCATGCACCTCCCCGCGGCGGGCAGGAAGGCTGTAGTTCAGTCCACCTGTTCGTATCTTTGCTGCATTGAGAGCATTTATGGAAAAGAATCCTGTGCACACATGCCCGCGTAAGCCAGGCCACTGTGCCACTGATAAACAAACTGGAATGTTCTCTAGAGTATAATCACAACTGGGGGTAAGACAAGCTCTGTGAGTCCTTCAGCCAAAGTCACCGTCACAACACTCCCTTGGTGACAACAGTGTTTCCTGTCCACCACCTTTCTGTGCTTTGTACAGATAGTCAAGATTGGGACACCCACACCTAAGCAAAGAGCACAGTTAGAAGAAGTACCAGGGCAGCCAGCCCCTCCCTCCCCAAAGAGAGGGCTGTGGCATTGGACATCGGGGTTGAGATGTCCGTGGGACCTGAACAGGGAGGTCTGGGGCACAGGACAAAGATGGGTGAACCACAGAAGGACCTATGATGTCAAGTTCTTGGTGGGGGTGAGGGGTGGCCAGCCAGCCAGAGGCATGTGGCTGCAGTGGCCTCCAGCATGGGCATGGCAGGCCCTATGGGGCACCCAGGAGGTGGATCCGGGTATGGCTGGGAGAGCTCACCCTCTTCCTCCTCCCTCCCCACCCCAGGGGCCCTCAGAGCACCCACGGAGTTGGGCTCAGGAAGTGACAGAGCCTGGGCTGACACCCGAAGACACTCTGAGCATCTTTGGTTTTCTTCCTCTCTCACAGAAGCACAATGAATCCACTACGACGAGAAATATTCTACCATCAGTTCGGCAACCAGCCCCGGGCCCCGAAGCCCTACCACCGGAGGAAGACCTACCTGTGCTACCAGCTGAAGCCACATGAGGGCCCCATAAAGGCCCAAGTCTGCCTTCAAAACAAGGTGCGGGGTGGGGGAGGGGCTGTCTGGACAGGGGTGGGCATTTAGGGGATCTTAGGGGTGAATACTGAGGCTTACCCAGGTCTCTGCCTGCTTCCTGGGAACTCTCCATGGTTTTCCCATCCCCGGGCCTCCGCAGAAGCTGTTCTCTCCAGCAGAACGCGCTTCCTGCCCTCATGGAGAATACAGTCTTTTCTTGTCCTCTGGATGTCAGTTCAGCTGCTGCTTCTGAGAAGCCAAGCGGTCTTCCATGGACAGACCCCACGTCCAAGAACTCCCTCGTACAAACCTGCCCTTTGCTTTTGCGCTCACCTTCCCACCTGCCCCGTCCCGCCTCCCTCCCATTCTGACCTGCTCCTTGGGAACCATGTTCCAACATCCCCTGATGTCCAAAAGGCAGGGTCTGCTGAGCATTTGGGAATTGTGCCGTGGGGTGTCTTTCTGCCAACCCATCTCCTCCCGGGGTGGGGGGTTGGGTCTGATTCAGATCAAGCTGCGGATGCTTTGGGGGGGGGTTACCGAATTAATGGAGGAGTGGGAGAAGGAAGGTAGGAAGGTTCTTTCCCTGTCCTAGACAAGTTCACAGGGCAGAGCCCCTTATCCCCAGTGGTGCCCTCACTACGTGACCTCTGGCCTCTGCGTTGTAACCAAACCTCTCTTCTCTCTGTCTGGGACCCTTTCTAGAAAAAGCGCCATGCAGAAATCCGCTTTATTGACAGTATCAGGGCACTGCAGCTGGACCAGTCCCAGAGATTTGAAATCACCTGCTACCTGACGTGGAGCCCCTGCCCCACCTGCGCGAAGGAACTGGCTATGTTTGTCCAAGACCATCCCCACATCAGCCTGCGGCTCTTTGCCTCCCGCCTGTATTTCCACTGGCGCTGGAAGTATCAGGAGGGGCTGAGGCTTCTGCATAAACCCAGGATCCCAGTGGCCGTCATGAGACTCCAGGGTAGGGAAAGGGCTGAGGTGTCAGGGGATGGAAGGGTTTGCAGCTCCAAGAGGGAAAAGTCATTGGGGGGTGGGGTGGGGGGTGGGGCAGTGTGTGGCTGGCCTGAAGGGTGGCCCAGCAGAGGCCCAAGCTCTGACACCATCAGGAAGGGCAAAGGAACAAGGGGTCCCTGGAATTGCAGGGTGCATGCTCCCCTGCCCCTGAGGCCTAACTGCCTTCCTTCTTCATCTTAGAGTTTGAGGACTGTTGGAGGAATTTTGTGGACAACCAGGGCGAGCCTTTCCAGCCCTGGAACAAGCTGGAACAGTACAGTGAAAGCATTACTCGTCGGCTTCAGAGGATCCTTGAGGTGAGAAGCTGTCCCCGCTGCAGGCAACCTGCCCCCCGCCGCCACCCCTCTTCCCAACTTTAACGCCCCCTTGTCTCTGTCCCTCCTCTCCTTGCTCTCTGTCCCCACTGTCCCCCTACAGCTTTCTCTTCTCCCAACACCCTTCCCCTCGCCCCAACAGCGGCTCCCAGTTCCTTCTTTGTCTCCATTTTCTTAAGATCTTGTCCATTCTCTGGTTCCCTCGAGGCCTCCCTGTCCCTCTTTGACGTCCTTGTCCCCTCGCCTTGGCTTGCTCCCCACACCACTACCTGCCAATGACATTTCTGTTTTCTTTCTCTCTTAGCACCCCCAGAATAATTTAGAGAATAACTTCAGAAATTTGCACATTTGAGAACCATCAATCCCCTACCACATTCCTGGAGCAACTCAGTGCTTCACAAACTGCTGATTTTAGCAGCAACTTGTGAGTTCCACGGGCACACCTGAGCCTCCCCTGAGTCCGGAAAACCTTCCTTTCCTCCTTCGGTTCTTCTGTTTGTTTCTTTCTTTCTTTCTTTTTTTTTTTTTTAATATGTATTTTTATAACTGAAAAAATAAACATAATTTTTAAGTCCATAAAGTTGGGTTCCTTTCTAAAAGGGAAATCAGGACTTGTCCCCATAAAAAAATGAATACAAAGGCCTTTTTATCCTACTACACCAAGAAAAAAAATGTGTTTGAGAATTCCCTCTGGAGTCTAGAATAGTTGGGTCATGTTGTCATCCCAGTATTCTCTGTTCCTTCTCAGTATCTACTGTGTGTCTAAATAAATAAGATGAAACTGTTGAGGCCATGCAGTTGCTCACTGAACTGAATAAAACCAGTTGGAACAGTGTTATTTGGTGTTCTTCATTGAAGCAATAAAGCCCCAACACCGGCTGATTAAAACAAGAAAAAAGGGGGCGCCTGGGTGGCTCAGTGGGTTAAGTGGCTGCCTTCGGCTCAGGTCATGATTTAACGTCCTGGGACTGAGTCCCAAATTGAGCTCTCTGCTCAGCAGGGAGCCTGCTTCCCCTCCTCTCTCTGCCTGCCTCTCTGCCTACTTGTGATCACTCTCTCTGTCAAATAAATAAATAAAATCTTAAAAGAAGGGGCACCTGGGTGTCTCAGTGGGTTAAGCCTCTGCCTTCAGCTCAAGTCTTGATCTCGGGGTCCTGGGATCGGGCCCTGCATCGGGCTCTCTGCTCAGCGGGGAGCCTGCTTCCCCCTCTCTCTCTGCCTGCCTCTCTGCCTACTTGTGATTTCTCTCTGTCAAATAAATAAATAAAATCTTTTAAAAAAAAGTATTAACTCCAGTTCATACAAAAGTCAGTTGTACTACTATGCACTAATAATGAACAGTCTGAGAAGGAAATTAAGAAAGCAGTCCCTTTTGGGGCACGTGGGTGGCACAGTCAGTGAAGCATCCAACTCTTGATTTCGGCTCAGGTCATGATTTCAGGGTCATGAGACTTAGACCTGTGTCAGGCTCCACGTTCAGCAAGGAGTCTACTTCAGATTCTCCCTCTGCCTCTGCTCCATTCTCCCCCTCGAATAAATAAATAACTAAATAAGAAACAATCTCATTTAATCAAAAAGAAGAAAATACTTAGGACTAAGCTTAACCAAGCAGGCACAGGCCTGTAAATGGCCAATTACAAAACATTACTGGACGAAATCAAGGACACGAATACCAGGAAAGATGTCTCATGTTCATGGCTTGGAAAACTTAACATTGTTAAAATGTCCACAGTACCCAAGGTGATCTACAAATTCAGGGCAATCCCCATCAAAATCTCAATAGCATTTTTTGCAGAAATAGGAAAAATCATCCTAAAATTCCTGTGAAATATTAAGAGACCCCCAACTGCCGTGCAAACTTAGAAAATGCAGAAGTTTGGAGAAAGACGTCAAGTTTCCAAAATTAAAAATCTGTGTGACAAAGGAAAACTTAACAGTCCCCAGTGCCACAAGTAAATATTGCAAAACAAAAACAAAATCAGAAAGAGACCGAGCCTCATGATGGAAGGTTTCAGTTTAAATCTTCAAGTGTGCCTCTCAGTAAGGAAATCAGTCTAGATGACTCAGAACCTGCTCTCTCGATGGGGCTGAAATTTTCTGTGTCTGTTTGGCCTGTTATTTAAGATGTCTGGAGGGGTCAAAAAATCAGTCACACTAGGCTTGTAATTGCCATCTAGGTTTTGAGGAACTGTAACTAATCACATTAATAATAATGTTTAAATGTTCAAGGAAATTGATTTCCAGAGTTCTATTGCTTTCATAAATTGTTCAATGCTACTAAGTACCAGTAAAATTGATACTTAGTAGCAATAAAATTCTGTAAAAAATTCAGTAAAATTCTGCCCTCCAGGCACAGAAACCTGGATATTAAAGAACTATCAAAACTGTATTAGTTAAATTGAGACTCCCTGAAAGTAACAGGAAGCCCCCAAACCAGAGGCTGAAACTAGCTAGGAACAGGGGCCTCTGAGCTTGGTCTGTTCACCACCAAGCTCCTAGGTCTCTGTTTACGTCCTCTGCAGTGGGAAGGTGCCCCCTGGGTCTGTGCAATGCGGAAGCCCCAGAGGGACGTTTATCCCAAACAGAAAAAGCCCAGATATGAGCTGCTGAATGAGGATGGCCCAGGCTGCTTCCAGCTTTCCATTCTCGTTCTCCGGATGTGTGCGGTCTTTGTCCTCGTGTCCCCCAAATGTAGTGCAGTCATAACATCTGTGTTCTGCCATCTTGGATGGGGAAGTGGAGAAGAAAGGGGCAAAGGACCCAGCTGGCTGTCTCCTCGGAAGGGTCCCAGAAGCTGTCATTTGGCCTTCATTGTCACATCTCATTGTCTAAGACTTAGTCATTCGGCCCCATCTCGCAGCAAAGGGATCTGGGAAATGTAGCCTTTCTTGGGGATGGTCATATAACTTGGGGAAAGTCAAGGGTTTTATACTGACAAAAAAGAGAATAGAGTGGGACAATTAGTCTCTGTCACATAAGTGAGAAAGTATCTAAAAATAAATGTGAAAGGTGTGTGTGCTGAGCGGGATCGCATCCCCTCCGAAATGCGTGTCCTTTTCCAGAACCTCAGAATGTGACCTTATTTGGAACTAAGGCCATTGCAGATGTAATTATTTAAGATGAGGTCACACTGAAGTAGGGTGGGCTTTTAATTGAATACAACCCGTGTCCTTACGAGAGGAGGGGAGACCCAGACACAGGCTTGCAGGGAGAAGGGCCTGTGAAGACCGAAGGAGAGTTTGGATCCACGAGCCAGGGAACGCCAAGAATTGCCAGCAACACCAGAAGGGGAAAGGCACCACCTGTAGAAGACGCAAGAAAGATCCTCCCTAGAACCTTCAGGGAAAGCATGGCCGGCGGACACCGTGATATCAGACTGCTAGCCTCCAGAACCAGAGAATACATTTTTGCTGCTTCGTACTTGGTCATGGCGCCCTGGAAATGAATACAGTGTATATAGAAATAGAGTTCTTGGGGCGCCTGGGTGGCTCAGTGGGTTAAGGCCTCTGCCTTCGGCTCAGGTCATGATCCCAGGGTCCTGGGATCGAGCCCCGCGTTGGGCTCTCTGCTCAGCGGGGAGCCTGCTTCCCTTCCTCTCTCTCTCTCTCTCTCTGCCTGCCTATCTGCCTACTTGTGATCTCTGTCAAATAAATAAATAAAATCTTAGAAAAAAAAAAGAAATAGTGTTCTTGTGAACTAATGATCCCCAATTTACGAGTATTTATGTGGGGTTAGTGAAGTGATGCTATGCTTGACAGTCATGAAAATTATGAAATGCTTAGGAAAAGCCCTAAGGAGAAAGATGTACACTTTATGAATATAATTTTATTTTTTTTAAGATTTTATTTATTTGACAGAGAGATACACAGCGAGTGAGGGAACACAAGCAGGGGGAGTGGGAGAGGGAAGTAGCAGTTTCCCGCGGAGCAAGGAGCCCAATGCGAAGCTCCATCCCAGGACCCTGGGATCATGACCTGAGACGAAGGCAGACACTTAACCCACTGAGCTACCCAGGCGCCCCTATGAACATAATTTTAAAATGTGAATAAAGGACATAAAAATCGAAGCTACATGAAGCGAGGAAAAATTTAATATCCTTACGGAAAGTATCCTTTTTTCTTTTTCTTCTATAAATTCACAGCAATCCTAACCAAAATTTCCTTTGAATCTGTTTCCGTAATTTGGCCTGTCAGTTTTAGTCTCAATGAAAAGAGAAAATCTGTAAGAACAGCCAAGAGAATTCCGAAAAAGAGTAACAATGTTGGGAGGGAAGAGGGTTTGCCCTATGAAGTATTTTAAAACTTTACGGATATTGACTATTAAACATACCCTAAAGCTATAAGAGTTAAATTAGCTTACAGGGCCTCCCGCTAGCCAAATCTGAGAAATTCTGAGCATTCAAGTAAGTAATAATATAATGAAAGATAGCCCATTGAATGAAATAGAAGACCATGAATCCGTACTAATATATATACATAATTACATTGAAAATGTGAAGAATGGGATAGTTACATAGTTTCAAAAGATCTTCGGAAAATAGTTCCTCATTTCAACAGGAAAAGGAGTAACTAGTGGACACCCCATTAATCATACGATCCAGACGACATGATGAACAATGGGGCAAACAGGCAACGTGTGCTATGTCCCGAGGTGCCGTGAGAACACAGCATCACCTTGGTGATGTCCCCGCTGAAGATGCATGACCTGAATCTCACCGAGAGGAAACATTGGATGAGCCCCCATTCAGGGGCGGGCTCCAAATTGCTCCCTCGCCTATCATTGGTCCTATAGCACCCCTAGCGGTGGGGAGCGGCATTTCGCTGGGTCAGTTGTTGCTTCCTCTCCTCCCAAATAAATGAAGAGTTCTGTACTCAGGAAGGCGAGTTGGGCATTGGTGGTTAAGTGTTATGGCTCAACCGTGTCCCCTGAAAAATTCCTTTTTTTCCTTTTTTTTGGGGGGGGGAGGGGGTAGGGTCCACGCCCAATGTGGGGCTGGAACTCACGACCCTGAGAACAAGTTCAAGAGCCACAGGCTCTATCCACTGAGCGAGCCAGGCCTTGAAAAGTTCCTATACTAAAGTCCCAATTGCCAGGACCTCAGAATGTGACTGCATTTGGAGACAGAGCCTTTAAAGAGGGGTTGAAGTTAATGGTGTCAGAGGGGTGAACCCTAATCCAATAGGATCTGTGTCCTTATAAGAAGAGGAGATTACCAGGGCACCAGGATGGCTCAGTGGGTTAAGCGTCTGCCTTCGGCTCCGGTCATGATCCCTGGGTCCTGGGATCAAGCCCTGCGTTAGGCTCCCTGCTCAGTGGGGAGCCTGCTTCTCCCTCACCCTCTGCCTGCTTGTGCTCTCTCTTTTGCTTTCTCTCTCAAATAAATAAAATCTTGAGGAAAAAAAAAAGAAAAGAAAAAGAAGAAGAAGAAGAGGAGATTAGGACACAGACACACATGGAAGGAAGACCAGGTGAGGATACAAGGAGAGTGGCCATCCGCAACCCCAGGAGCGAGGGCCCAGAAGAAACAACCCCTTGATCTCGGTCTTCTAGCCTCCAGGACTGGGAGAGAATTTACGTGTTGTTGAAGCCCAGCACTCCGTTCTGGCGGCCCTGGCGCATGACTACGGTAAGTGCCGGTGTCAGCCGCACCAAGACGCTGGCTGGGGGAAGGCAGGACTCGGGAGAGTCCATGCACCCAGGCCCTTCAACGAGAAGTAGGTACAAAGCCAAAGACGGGGTGAAGGGGGTTTTCTCAGCTGTTGGAGCCACTGTTTTCCCTCCTCCCTGCTGTGTTCCCTGACCCTAATGTCCTCATCAGAAGCACACTGGGGATGCCTCCCTCCGTAGGAGCCCCCCTGGCCAGTCATTTTTGGGGAGTTCCTGGCCTAGTTGACTTCTCTGTTTGTGCATCATAAGGCCCTACACAAACAGGTCACAACAGCCAGAGTGTGGAATGTTCTCGAGGTCTATTTGAGAAACTCGACTCCGTCGCTGGAAAGCCAGCCACCTCCTCCTTCTCTGTCCTTCTGGATGTGCCCTTTACCTTCTGCTGGTGTGCTCTGATGTTCCCTCTGCTACTCTGCCCTCGGCCACCTTTACACCTTCTGGAAATTCTTCAGCCTTTGTCCTGTGTTGAATGGCCTTGCCTTTCCAGGTATCTAGTTCTGCTAGCCATAATTTCTTGTTTTAGTTTTCATTTTGTTGATTGGTTGCTCGGTTGTCATCCTACTGGGATTTTAGGAGGAGGGAGAGGTAAAGGCTTGGCTCGGCTTTGCCATTTGAGCCAGAAACGCGGGTGCTGTTGGCTGGACGGCTGGACAGATGGAAGAAGATGGGAAAGGGCATGAAGAACCGAGTGGATGAAGAACTCTCACTCTTTCTCGTGGGCAAAGCACAGCCCTAGTAACTGAGGGCGGGCGGGTGGACGGCTCCAGGGTCAGCCTGATCGCTGGCTTAGTCGTTCAACCAGACTTTTGCCTGCCCTTCTTGGCCACCCCGAGACTCCCTGGGCCACATGGCTTCCTCGGCAAGAGGCCTTCCTGTATGGGGGTGGGCCAGGTCCGCATCCCATTCACGCCCTCCCAAGGCCTGAATGCACCCAGTGCAGAGAGAGGCGGAAGAAACCACTGGAAGCCACTGGCTGAGGGCAGGAGAGATGAAACCCAGGAAGGAGCACCAGAGCACAGGGCCGGTAGGATCACACCAGGCTCAGACGGCATCTGATTCCATCTAAGAAGGGGGGACCGGGAGCCAGCCGAAGGCCCTGTTGTGAGGTGCAGGACTGTGGGCTGTCCTGAGACCCGGCTGTCTCTTCTCCTTTGCACTCAGATTAGCAAGGACCGTTGGGAGACCTTCAAAAGACAGGACAGCGGAGTCCCAGCAAGGGCGGCCTCCCTCTCTTTCCCCCACCGTCCGCACACATGGTCCTCCTCTCACTTCTCCACCGTAGCTGGTTCCCCACGCAGCCTCTCCAGTGCTGGTCCCTCAGCGTCCAGCTTCCGCCCCCTCCGATGCCCCAGCTCCTCTGACCCAGGTGGGACCTCTCTCGCCCTCTGCACAAACACAGCTCGGAAGTATGAGCGACTCAACGCCCCGAGCATCCTGGACGCTGAGGGACAGAAGCCCATGGGTAAGCAGGTCTGCCTTGGTCCTTCTGGAGGAGGCTTTTGAATGCTTCTCAGAAAGTCCACGTGGAATCAAGCCCCCGTTGCCCACAGCATCGACCTCAATAGCCCCCAGCCCTCACTCCTGCTTCCTAGAAGGACCACTTCCCAAATAAAGCATCCACACCCAAGCCTCGCCTCCGACTCTACTCCCCCGGACGCGGTACCAGCTCACAGGGGCCGCCACAACGAGGAGGGGGAGGTTAGACGGCCCCAAACAACAGAAATCCATTTGCTCATGGTTCTGGAGGCTGGAAGCCCTCCATCAAGGTTGGTTCCTTGAGGCTGTGAGGGAAGGACCTGTTCCAGGCTGGCTTGGAGACAGTCGTCCCCTCCTCATGTCCTCATGTCCTTCTCTGGGCCCCAACTTTCCCTTTTATTAGGACATCAGTCACGTGGGATCGGGGCCCATCCTCTGACCTTGCTCTCACTTCATTATCTCTGTAAAGAACCTGCCTCCAAATAGAGTCATATTCTGAGGTACCAGAGGTTAGGGCTCTCGTATATGAATCTGGAGAGGAGGGGGGAGGCGGGGACGCCACAGAACCCCGGGGACGGTGTGGGCTCAGTGGGGAAGCCCGGAGGAAGAAAATCGCAGCCAGTTCGGCCGCTATGGATTCAGGCCCTGCTGCGAACGCCAGAGAGCCTCTCGGAGGTTTTTTGTTTGGGAAAATAGAATTATTTCCGTATTTTTTTTCCACATGGGGCACATCTCGCAGACCACTGGGCCCAATATTTAGCCATGAGAGGAGCAGAGGACGCCGCATGTTGCCCGGACGGGCCTCTTACGCCAAGTTGGGGACTCTGACAAGAAAGGAACAGGAGCCTATGCCCTGGGATGAAAACATTTGGGATGAGGGGTTTGAGGAGTCTTCTGGCCACTGGAGCTGGCAAGGGGCAGCCGGTCACCCTGACTGGGGAAGGCAGGCCTCTTGCCCGGTGACCGTGGGAAGGCCTTACCCAGGGCAGGAGCCTCTCCAGATTACACTTTTTCTTCTCAAGATTCACCTCCACCTCCTTTCCTGACCCCAGCATGGACCAAGCAGGGAAGCCCTCCCCGGCCCAGGAGGAAATCACTCACCCGCCCCCAGTGCTACGAGCCGCTGACACCCCGGAGCAGGAATGAGGGGTACGTGCAGGGGGGGCTTCGGCGCTTGCGGACTGAGTAGGGCGATAAACGGCCCAGGAGAGTACCGCCCCCCGACTTGGGGGTTACCCGCCTGACCAGGACCCCTGCCACCGGCCCCGGCACCCTGCCACGACGGCCCTGTGAGGCCAGGGCCTGATGACAGCCCACTCCGGGATGGAGACGCTGTGACAAGGGGTCTGAAGCCCCTTTTTGTTGTTTAGCCACTGGTAGCTTTTAAGCCTCACTCCCCACTCCTCCCCTTGTACCATCCCGGTGATTCATCTGCCATGGGTTCTGTTGTGTCCCCGCCTCCCCCCACCTCCCACGGACTTCCTGCCTCTGCAACCATGAGCAGATATATTTCTGGTTTTTGGGCCACCAAATGGACAACTCTGGGAGACGTGGCTGTACTTGTCAGGTCATCTCAAGTGGAATGACACAGCTGCCCACAATGGTGACCTCAGGAATGCACCTTCCCGTGACTTTTCTTCCTTCCCCAACCCGTGCTACCCCCTCACTCCTGCTCCTGGGATCACTCCCCAGAGAAAACCCCTGTCTTGGGCTCTGCTTCTGGGGGTGACCGAGGTACCTCCAAACCTGCTTCTCCTTCAGCCTCCGTCCAGATGAAGAACCACCATCCACTCAGAGGTCCAAACTGGAAACCCGGGCATAATCGTGACACCTCCCTCACCGTCCCACCAAACCACTGCCCAAGTCTTGACAAGTCTCCCACCTAAGTTGACCTCCAGCCTCTCTGTTCTCCCTCTTTCACAGACATGTCCCTGGCTGTGGCCACCACCACTCCCTGCCTGGGTGGCCGTGGGGAGGGCTGGGACGTGAGCTGATTCTTTACCTGCTGTCACCAACCCTTGTGCGCCCGTCCAGCCTCTGCCCTGAGCCCGGGGCGAACCTAAATGCAGAGAAGCTTAGAGGACTCTCCCAGCTGTCACTCATTTTGGCCCCTACCACCACCCTCTGGGCTCAAACAGCTGTGCTCAGCTTGGCTACTGGGACACTGACCACCCCCTGGGCTCTAGAAGAGAACATACTTGGCAGGAAGCAGGGAAAAGGTGAAGACATCAGAAGCACCACTGGGCCTCGGATGATACCCTGCGGGGACCCCGACGGTGGGCACCGCCCATCTACGTGCCAGCTTCCACTTCCCTACACCCCCCTGCCCCAATTCATCTCACTGTACAACTGGAGGATCTGGAAATGGGCTGGCCTAAGATCATGGTCGGTAACTGGTGGACCTGGGACCTCCGTCCCAGGCTGCTACCCTGGGGGCTGGAGTTCCTCCCCAGGCCCAGCTGTGACCCTGCCAAAAGCGAAGGCTCGAATGCAAGAGCTTTTTTCAAAATCATCTTTAATGTATCTTTAATAATTTTTTTGCCTCATTTACCAGATAAATCATCTAAATAAATAGATGCTATACAGTCTCTTACCAAGATCAGTACAAAAATAAACCGCGCTCTGCACCCGCTCTAGCCCTCCCAGCACACACACACTCGGAAAAGGCATGTGCTTGGAATCAGCCCGCACCCCCAACCCTCCCAAATACATTCACGTTGTCTGAACAAAGCTCGCCGCTCATTCCGTGCAAAGGCGGCGTTCTTGTGCGGAGACGTGGAGGCCGGGCCGGCGCTTCCGAAGAGAAGCTAAGCCACCCCCCACGGGCACAGCGCCTCCCCCTGCGGGTGGGGAGTCAGCAATGGGACCATCCCGCTGGAGGGATGACAGGGCTCGGCTGGGCATGGCAAGTGGCCGTGCCAGGGGTGAGGGAATCCTCTCCTGGCCCCATCCCACAGCGAGAGGAAAGTACCACCCATGCTCTCTACATTCAAAATGCGCGGGGGCTGGGGAGGGAAGGACAGGCTGTCCAACTCGTTCTAAGCGCCCCCACCCGGGCGAGTACTGGCCTTCTGGGGAGGGGTGGGGTGGGGTGGGAGCTCAGTGTCCCAGGCCCCGCTGGGACGCTCAGGGCTGGACAAAGGTCTGCAAGACCACATCCAGCCCCTCATAGAGGTCTCCGTCCTGGGGAGCCGTGGGGAGCCCCGGCTCACAGGGTTCTGTTCTCTCTGAGCTGCGGGATGCCCTGTGCGTCACAAAGGGCTGAGGAAGAGGCAAGATCTGTCCTGCGGCAGCAGACAGAAAGTCAGCTGTCTCGCTCCACAAATGGCCCCCAGCCCCCGCTCCCCAAATTGCACAAACAGCTCTTTGAAAGAGCCCATGAGGCAGGACCAGGTCCCACGTCCCCTGAGGGATGGGCTGTAGGCCTTCTACTGCATGCTGCCGGCCCAGCCCCAAAGCCACAGCCAACAGCATTCCATCAGAGAGGAGCCCCCCCCTCCCCGGCCCCTGCCACTGGGCCACCTCCACTCCACCACCCTCACGTCTGTTGGGAGCCCATGTCCTGGGAGAAGACCCCCAACTCCAAGTTGCCCTTCCAGGACCCAGGGTCTCACAGCTGGACGGGGCAGGGGCAGGGGTAACTCTGCTGCCCCTCCTTCCCTGGCCTGCCCCCATATACTCCTCTAGAGTCAACTTCCTGGGCTGGGAGGAACCACCAGAGGGGACCACTCCGCAATGGAAGCACTGAATTGACCCTGGACAACGAAGGATTAAGGAGGAAGGGGAGATAGAGAGACTCAGGGATTTAGGAATCTTGCCAGCAGGGCACCCCAAACAAAAATGGGGTCTAGGCTGTCTTTGGTTTGGGAACTTGGGAAGAAGGGGTCTGGGGTAAGAATCGCCCTATCCTCGTCTCAGCAGGATTCTGATGACTTCCTCAGGACAAAGCAGAGCAGGGAGAGGGCCCCTGGAGAGGGCAGGCCCCACCTCCTAGTGCCCCAACTCAGGATAGGGGAAGTGGAGGGAGCCGGCCTTCTACTTTTGCTTCCCTGGTGCCCAGCCCCACCTGGCTTTTTCTCCCTTACTGGGCTGGAGAAGGGGCAGGGGAATAGCCCCTCCTCCTGACCTGGGAAACTACTCGGCCACAGGGCACATCTGTGCAGACGAGAGCCCCTCCTCCAGCAGCCACAGCCCCTTGCTGGCTGGGCTTATACACAGCCTGACCCACCATCCAGGGCAGCCCCACTGCAGGAAGACGTGGCAGAGGTCCCCTCCCCTGCCGGAACACTAGGTCACTCCAGGCTGTGGCATTTAGGTTGAATGGGGAGGGGATGTGGAAGGGGAGGAGGAAGGGTTTCAGGAGTTGGAGGCTGCCCTGAGAAGGTGGTGGGACGCTCCCTCCCTCTCTGGGAGGACAGCAAAAGAGAAGAGTGGGTAGGGTTGAAAAGTCACCTGAGTCAGAGAAAACGAGAGCCCCTCAGGGGAGGAAGGACGGGGCCCAAGTGCCTCAGAGCCTGTGCTGACCCTTGGCACCCCTGCAGCTGGCTGGGGGAAGTCCCAGCCCCGCACCACATGCCCGGAGCCTCGGAGGCCACCTGGCCCTGTGCGGACAGCTGTGAGCAGACTGCGTCGGGAGAGACCCTGTCCCGTGACGTACTGAGCAAGGCTAGTAAGTGTGGGCTGCCTGTGACAAGTTCTGAGGCGCTTGGAGTCACCCCACAATTCACCAGGTCGGGGTTTCCAAACCGGAGGTTTGCAAAACCCACTGTGCGCGACTGCAGACACAATGCCTGCGGTCCCGGCGTCCCGGGGCTGTGTGTGCACGCCCATGTGGCTGGGTGTGCACATGAGTGTTTCTCACAGGCCAGGTGATGTGGGGGGGCTCCCAGGGAGAAGGGGCCCAGCTGGCAGCCACCCCCAGGGAAGGGCATGGGGTGCACCCCACAACCTCAAAGGCCTCCTCCTGCCCCTCGTCTTGACCGGGTCATAGTTGGTCAAAGCCAGCCTCCATGTCCCACCACAAAGCTGGAGTGGAAAGATAAAAACAAGGACTCCCCCCACCCCCAAAAAGGAAAAGGGAAACCATCCAGAAAGGCAGGAGTGGGGGGCTCAAGGGAGAGGGTTTGGGCCCTCCCATTCTCCTTTGGTTCCTGGGACCAGCTGCTGCGTCTCTAGAGAACGGTGAGGGAAGCATCCAAGAACAGGTGGCCCGTCTCCAGCCTGGCCCGGAGAGGACCCCCTGACTGGCAGGGCAATGCCAGGGCGCCTCAGCCAGCCCCCAGAACAGACCACTGAGCCTTTCTGTAAATGTCAGGCGCAGAGAAAGGGGGCGAGGTGGCGGGAAGTGGCGGGAAAGTGTCGGGATCTTGCCCCCTGCTCCTGTTCCATATTTTTTTAAATAAAATAATTACCCTGCCCCCAACCCCTCCCCATCTCTGGAAGTCCCCACCCCAAGCCCAAAAGCAAACAGTTTAGGAAGAGTAAAAATGAGGACTCAGAACTTCCCGCCGCGGTCCCGGAAGAAACCCTCAGCCGCCTGGGCCTCGCGGAAGGTGACCGTGACGGAGTTGGCGGTGATATCGGTCACTGTCACTTCACTTGGGGGGAGCACAGGAGTCCAAGGAGGGGGGCCCTCGGCCAGGTCTCCATCTGCGGCAGGCACGGGAGAAAGATGGAGAGATGAGGACGGCCCTGACCACAGCACCGGGAAGGCGAGAGCAGGAAGTGGGGGCGGCATGCAGACCCCTGCCCGCCCAGCTCTGGGCATGGCTCAAGGCTGGACACCCAGGAGGAGGTCACTGCATTTGTCCTCCCTGCCTGGACCACCCTGCCGCAGCAGGGTCACAGGAAGGGCTGGGGCGGTGCCAGTGCCCCACGGGCTAAGTGGCCTCGGGAGCACCCTGGGCCCTCTCTGGGCATGGCAGCAGCTGGACCTGCCGACTCCAGGGACCTCCCCAGCTCTCAGGGGCTCCGGGCCGGGGCCGAGGGGCCACCTTACCCTCCTCCTCGGGGGGCTGCTCAGCAGGCTCCCACTCGCTGGCCGCCTGCAGGACGTCCGGGGCTGCTGGCTCCTGCAGGAAGAGCTCCCGTGGATGGCTGTGACTCTCCAGGTCAGGCCCGCGGGGCGGGAACTTCTTGCGTGAGAGCCGCAGGTACTTGTGGGCCTTGCGCGGCTTGCGGAGCGGGAAGGGCAGGGCGGGCACCAAGGGGCCCTTGTCCACCAGCTCAGGCGCCCCTGCTTTGACCACCCCCTCAGGGCTCCCGCTGCCGAGTGGGCACGTCAGGGAGAAGCAGAGCTTCTCCTTGCCCTTGGCCTTGTGGGAGCTCCGCAGGTCCATGCTGTACAGCCGCTGCGGGGGCAAGCCAGGGCACGGCGGGTCAGCCCTGCCCTCCCCGCCGCTGCCGCGCCTTTGCTCATGCTGTTCCTCCCGCCTGGAGTGCCCTTCCCCGTGTTCCGTGGCCCGGAGACAGCCATTACCCCAGCCCCACCAACCCGGCCCAGAAAGCCACCTCTGACCAGCCCCAGCCTCAGGTCTGGCCTGGGGCCACCACATCTCCCTGAGGGGTAGCAGGGGGCTCAGGGATGGAAGCCGCACAGTAGGAGAGCATCCCAGAGGACAAATTTTAAACTGGCCAAGAAAAAGCAAATCTGGATTTATGAAGCAGATAAACTATGGAGTTATTCATCATGGGGAAGGTATGTTTGCCTACTAAAGGACCCCCAGGGCTGAAACAGCCAGCTTGCCAAGGAGATGGTGTGACGTGGATGCCCTGAGATTCTTGGGCAAGTACCCAAGGGGGGCACATGGCACTGGGTGCCCCGTGTCATGCAGCCACGGGGACGGGGCTCTGCCCGCAGCCCACAGGCTACTCCTTGGCCCCAAGCTGTGGCCCAGCCCTCTGGCGATGCCACCTCGCACTCTTGTTAAGATGGGGCTGGAGGACACGTGTTCTACCACCGGAGGGCTGCAGTTCTGTACTCCAGGATTTGTCTCGCTGACTCGGGCCAAGAGGTGCACAAATCCAAGGAAGATCTTTGGTGCTAAGGCCCGGGTCCCTCCGGGACAATACCTTCTGCGGCCACCCGTCACCAGAGGCCAAGAGTCCCCAGGAAGAGAGTGAGGCCGTGAGATGGGGCCTGTAGGTCAAACGCTCCCCAGCTGGGAGCAGAGATCACACCCACAGGCCCCAGTCTCCTGTCCTGCCCGCTTAGGCCTGGCAATCGGCCCGGGTGCGGGGTGTTACAGGCCAGGAGGAGGGCTGCAGGGCAGGGGTCAGGACAGTGCTGCAAGGCTGGGAGGGCTTGTCCCATCGCAGCGTTACCTAAACCTGCTTCTTCAGCCTGGCTCAGCAGCCATCTCAAGCCCAGTAAACTCCAACCCTGCAAGACGGTGTTCTCTGCCCTTCTCCACCTCACCAAGAGAGGACTGCAGCTCCGAACAGGCATCCTGGAGCCCCCGGGGTCAGACCAGGCTGTGACACCCTGGGGAAACTCCTGGCCCCCCGGAGCCTCAGTTTCTGCATCAGTGCGACGATGAAGAAACTGGAGTGGCCAGCCCCCCACGGGGCCCCAGCAAAGCCCGCCTCAAGGAAGTCACACCCATGTCCCCTCGGGCCCCGGGTGCTGTGCCGTGGGGCTCGAGAGGCTGGCCCATTAAAGACTCTGTGCTTCTCCCTTGCTCTTGCCCTTGGATCGTCTGCTCTGGGGGAAGCCAGTGGCCACACGGGGAGGCCACCGGGGAGCCCTTGGAGAGGTCCACGTGGAAAGTACCAGGCCTCCTGTCAACCAGAGCTGACTTGTGGGCATGGGACTAGCCGCCTTGGTAGCAGAGTGCTCCGTTCCGGCCAAACCTCCAGACGGTGAGCGCTGGTTGACATCACAACCGTAACCCGAACTGTTATCACTAAAGCAGCAGCTACAGGACTCCTGAACTCCAGACCGCCCACACTTTGTGACACGCTGAGTGTTTACTGCTCTAAGTTGCTAAGTTCGGGGAAGACGCCAGAAGGAGGGATGCTACCTTCCGTCCTGGGACCCAATTCACGCCAAACCCCACGGAAAATGCCCACTGCGTGAAGGGAAACCCATCTTTTCTGCCCAAAGCCTCAGGTGATCCACACTCCAGAGTGGGCAGGAGACTGGCCGCGGCTCACACTGTGTGTAGACCAAGAAGCCTTATCATTTGGCTTCGAACCCCTGGGTGAACCTCATTCAACTAGGGAGAGCAGGTACACTCGTCACCCCAATTCTACAGATGAGAAAGTTCAAGCTGAGAGGGGCAGAGACTTGCCTCAAATCACATCACTTCAAACTCCATCCCCTTTCCAAGCAAAGCAGTGAAGTCAGCAAAGTGGCCCCAAGACCTGGGTAACTTGGGGTACCCCGGAGTCTAGATGCCCGCCTGTGGTAGAGGACTGGAAAAGGGGACCCTGTAGGTTTCCCCTTCCTCAAAAATTCCCCATTTCTAGGGCATCCCATGACAACAGTTCCAGAATTCTGAGTCTCCCTTTCTCAGGTTCTAAAATCCCAGGCTCCCACGTTTCCTCAATTCTAAAGTTTATGTTTCTGAAGTCCCCAAATATTACAATTTTGTGTTTTGGGGATTTTGAGCCTCATAAAGGCTTATTTACAAGATTCTAAGCTTTCAAAATTTTAGGCTCCCATCAGCCATATATCCACCCTCCCCCGAACCCCACAGCACCTCCCATCCAGGCTGTCTTCCTTCCCTCCCTCCCCCCACAGAGACTTACCCACTGAGCGCCCCCACCCCACAGTGCCCTGAGCAGAGCAAGGAGGGCAAGTGGTCCAGCTCAACTAGCTGGTGCAAGTGCGCGGGGCAGGGGAGACCGGCGGGGGGTGGGGGGAGGGCAGGGGGACCTGTGGGTGGGCACCAAGGCTGACGGGGTTACCTGCAGCAGAAGCCGCTTGGGTTTCGGACCTCTCTTCCTATACCCCGACGCTCGGTCTCGCTCCTCCCTGGGGTGCAAAGCAGACGGCAGAAGAAAAGCAAACACGGGTGACATTTAAGGGAAAGTGAAGCGTCCACTCCGCCTCGCGCTCTGCAGTCTACAGGGAAAGGGGGACCCGCCATACATCACTCCCTAATCCTAGGGCAGGCACTCCTCCCCACTGCTCTCTTTACACCATCACGGTGGGGTCCCATGTTCAAATCCCAGGGCCTCGGTCTCCCCATCTGGCAAAAGGGAGGGGGCACAGCCACTGGTCCCAATTGCAAAGGGGGTACTTGGGTGACGTCTCCGAAAGTACGTGGGTGTTTACTGGGCTCCAGAGTCACGCCAGAGCTCGGCTCTCCATACCACTGGGTACAGCCCCCAAAACAACACAGATCGGTTCCCACTCTCTGGAGAGGGGTACAGAAACCTGTCAATCAAATTTGCCTCCAGTATCCCAGGGGGAGCTGCTGGGACTTGGACTGGTCCTCGTGTAATGAAGCTCTGCCCAGGTCTTTCCCCCTTTGGGATGTGCGTGACCCAGGTGGAGAGGACAGGCTCTCGCCTGTATCATCTGGCTCAGGAAAAGGAGAGAAACTCGCCTGTACTGAGCCCCTAGTGGATGCCAGGCTCTCTGCCGGGGGCCCTGCTCACCTCCCAAACGCACAGGCACAACCCGAGGATGCGTACAAAGCCACACACGACACACGAGACAACACAACAGAGACTCCAACGACAGCAGTGCCGGAGGTGGTGAAAGCTTCAGAGCCATTTTCATTCTGCCAATTTCACTTCATTCCACCCCATTTTCTGTGGCCCCCACTGCAGAGGCCGTGTGGGCAGCTGAGAGAATGTGGAGGCCGGGAGTGCACCCCTACTTCCCCCCCTGGCTGTGTGACCCCAGGCGGTCTCTCCATCTGAGCTTGGGGAGTCCAGCCCGTCCAGGGCAGCTGTTTCCACCCCTCGCCCTCGCCCTCTCCCTCAGCCCTCCTCCCTCCTGCGGAGCTGTGCCTTGTGCACTGGGCCCTCCCGCCGTCCCCGTGGAGTCAGCCCGCCTTGGGGCCCAGGAGCCAGCCATCTGATCACACTGTGACACCAGCCACTCAGCTTGCCAGGACCGACCTGCCGGCCTTTGAGGGTGAGACTCTTCTCTGAGAAGCCGCTGCTGGGCGGTTCCAGGCCCAGCTGCACCCTGACCCATGGGAGACCTTGGCCAGTCACCTCCCCTCTGGACCTCAGTGTCCTCATCCAGAGCAAGAGGGTCCCTTCTCCCTTGGTCACCAGGGCTCTCGGGAGAAGCAAGGGAGGTCCCTGGGATCTATCAAAATGGGGGGCGGACAAGTGAAATAATAAAGTGAGGTAGGAGAGAGAGGGACGAGAAAGAGAGGAAGAGGAGGAAGATGGGGGAGAGGGAAGGGCTGGAGGGGAAAGGAATAGTGATGGTGGCGTGTCTACAACTTCTCCACGGGTGGTGTTTACGATCATCACACACACACACACACACACACACACACACACACACACACACACACGGGACACTCTGCACAAGGCATCACTCTACCTCCCCCTCATGGCCGCCCTGTGAGGGAGCCGCAGTTACTCTCCTCACCTTAGAGTCAGGGAAACTGAGACACAGAGAGGTTAAGTCACTTGCCCAATGCCAAAATTCTGACAGCGTCGGCCGCTGAGCTCCAGGCTCCAGGCCTAGTGAGGGTCAGGCCCAGGGTCCAGCCAGGGCCAGCAGGGCAGGCCCGGAGCCCAGGCCGCATGACCCTGGTTTCTAACCTGCAGCGTGCGTGCGTGAGTGCGTGTGCACGCGCGTGACGGGGAAGGGGTCCGTTCTATCCAGACTCACCACCCGGGGCCTGGTTTCTGTCAGCCTTGGATCCTGCCTGTCAATGTCCAGGGCTGCAGGGCAGTGGCACCCTGTGAGGCGCGCCCTCTCAGCCTTTCCCTGCGGGTGGGACCCCGCAGAGGAGCCCCTGGCCAGACTCCTTCTGAGTCTCTTTAAAACCCTGCAAGGCGCAGACTGGGGCGCCTGGGAGGTTCAGTTGGTTAAGCATCTGCCTTCGGTTCAGGTCATGATCCCAGGGTCCTGGGATCAAGCCCACAATCGGGCTCCCTGCTCAGCGGGGTGTCTGCTTCTCCCTCTCCCACTACCCCTTCTGGTGTTCCCTCTCTCACTGTCTCTCTCTAGCTGACAAATAAATAAACAAAAATCTTTTTAAAAAAATTTAAAAATTAAAAAATAAAATAAAATAAATAAAACCCTGCAAGGCAGGGGTTAAAGGGATGTCATCCCTCTCTTACCCCTCTTCACCAAGACTGGGAAAGAAGTAAGCCAAAAGTCACACAGTGGGTCTGTAAGTCTCCAAGCTCTTCCTTTGTTCCTTAACTGTTACATTTTTTGACTCACTCAAAGTAAGATCCAAATCCTCCACCGGGACTTATGAGGCACTCCCTGAGCTATGCTCTCCCTTCCTTCAGCTGCCCTACTCCTGCCTCAGCTCCCACACCTCACTCAACTCACACCACTCCAGCCAGCCACACTCAGAGCCATACTTGCCTCTGTGCTGTTCCCTAAACACTGGCTCTCACCCCAGGGCCTTTGCACAGACTGTTCTCTTCACCTAGGATGTTCTTCTCTAAAATACTTGCTGGGCTCATTCCCTCAGGACTCTGGTCAAACACCCCCGCCTAACCATCCCACTGATCCCTGCACCCTTCCCCCATCCCCTCCCCCCAACCCTGTCTTTGCAGCAGTTATGACCGTCTGATATCGTATACACTTATTGTTTTGTTTTGTTTTGTTTTTATTGTGTATCTCTGTGTTGGAATTCGAGCCCCATGAAAATAGGGATGTTTGTTGGTTTTGATCCTTCGCTGTGTCCCCAACACCAGGGACAGTGTCTGGCATACGGCAGAACCTCACTAAAGACTTGTTGAACGAGCCAAAGAATGATCCTTAGTTACCGTCAGGGAGATAATTCACACACCTGTGCCCACACTCACTGATCTACAGAGTGCTTTCATACACCTTGCTCCCCATGAGAGCCCTGCAAGGTCAGCACAACTGTCCCCACTTCACAGATCGGGAGGATGAGGCCCCGAGAGGGAGGAGACCTTGCCCACCACCACACAGCTGGTGAGCGGCAGAGCCAGGACTCTAATTCAGCACTTGGACACCGGCCTGACGCTCTCCTCCAGGTAGTCCACGACATTCCACAGGATTCTCCCAAGCACCACAGTCCTTTTGGATCAAGGCCCCACCAAGCACCCAGGAGCCAGAGAACAGCTGTGGGACGGGGACACCCTGATTTTTAAAGTGAAGAACAGGGGTGACTTTTCCTTGGAATGGGCAGCGAGACACTTCCTGCAGAGAAGCAATGGGAAGGGGGGCAAGGAGGGGCAGGGGAAGGGCACCGGACTGGGATTCAGGAGGCCCGGGTGAAGCCCTGGGTAGGCAGCTTCCCAGCTGTGAGGTGCCCCCCAACAAGCTCCTTAGCTCCCAGAGCCTCAGTTTCCTCATCTGTCAGATGAGACTCTCATCCCCGTCTCAGGAGGTTCCTGTAAAGGGCCAAATGGAAATGATTTTGTGCAAAGATCCCGCCCTGTAAGGGTGGGCAGTTGGGAAGAGGCACAAGGATTTGGGCTGCCCGCTGGCAGGGAGGTCAAATCCTCCACCGGGACTTATGAGGCACTCCCTGAGCTGTGCTGGGGCTGGGGCTCCTGCAGCAGATGGGGGTGGCTAGACTCAAAAGACTCCCCAATCAGGAGCAACAACACTTTGTCAAAAGCTTCCCCCTGAGATGCATCGTCACTGCCCTTCGGTGGAGCCGCCAATCACTGACCTACCTTCGGAATCAGAGCAGAGCACGAGCAGATAAGGGACACTGAGGCCCAGAGAAGCCTTGCCCAGGGCCACTAAGCTGGGAGATGGCCAAGTGGGACAGACTAGAACTTAAACATCCTTGCTCCAAAGCCACAGTTCCTCCCCTTTCTCAAGTTTCCACTGGACTTTCCTTCTCTTGGTGAGAGAGTCTCTACGGAGAATCTCTCTCGGATCTGTCACCAAGGTCATGACTGCCCATTAAGGACATTTCTGCCCCTTACACAGGGCCAGCTCTGTAAAGCATTTTTATACCCATCACAGCAATTGAAAGTCCTACCTTCGGGGAATCAGAGCCGGTGTTATGAGGGATGGCCCACTTTACAGCAGAGAGTGAGGCGTGGGGAGGTTAGAGAAGTGGCCAACATCACTCAGCAACAGGAAAGGGAGCCAGGGCCCTCAGCTGCTCTGGGACCTTTTAAAAGATGTCCGCCCCCACTTCTCCCAGCAGCAGACTAGACCAAGCTGTCCCTGCCAAACCCCCGCCCCACCCCACGCCCGTGCCCCTCGTTCAGAGCCAACCCAGCAGTAGGCTCCATGTGAAACCTCAAAGCCTGTCTCATGCCCAGCCCCAGTGGCAGGCTGAGGCCCCCTTACTTCTCCTCATAGGCCATGACCAGGCGGGGGTCCAGGATGTGCTCTTCCGGCTCCCACGTGCTGTATCTGGGGAGAGAAGCAGGAGGTCAGAAGCTGCCCTGCTCCCCACCAGCATTCCCTGCAGGCTCTCGCCCCCTGCCTGGGCCCCCATAATTGCCACCTACTCCCAGAACCTGTACCTGGCTGCCCAGGCTAGGTCAGGGGGCTCTGACGACACCAGAACTCCCCTCATTCTGAGTACCAATCACACCACCCTACAAAGAACTGTGTCCAATTCTCAAGTAGACCTCATGCTCCGAAGTACAGGGCACTGCTCCTGGGGCTCCCTTTTGGTGAGAAGCCTGAGCATGTGGTCAAGGGCAGAGGCACTGGCACCAGACCACCTTCTTTCAGATCCCAACTCTTGAAGGATTTACTCAACGTCCCTGTGCCTCCACTTTCCCATCTGTAAAGAACTCTTGTGCTGCTGAACGTGTTCATCTAACTGCCTAGCACAGTGCCTGGTGCACAGGAAGTGCTCCGTGCTTCCGGATGCTGTCCCTGCCCACCCTTCCAGCCCTGGTCCCAGTGCAGCCCCCTCTGACTGGGCTGACCTGCTCCCTCCCTCCTTGGCTCACAGCTGTACCTTCCCAGCCCGGCCTGAAGTTTCCTGGCCTGAAGTTTCCTTGCCAGGCCCGGCATGCAGCAGGAACCAGGTAGATGGCTAGCGACCGCATGGTGCCGCAATCCCACGGCAGGTCCCCTTGGTATTTCGAAGGGGGGCCCTCCACCACCCCAGGCCACAGAGCGCCCCCTGTTGGGCCAGACTTGGGAGTGACAGCTCAGCACTTCACAGCTCAAGCCATCTTCCTTCCACCTGCACTATTTACTTAACATCTGCCTCTAAAGCAGCTCACTTGTTTTGTTTAATAATTTTATTTTAAAAACAAACTTTAGGGGCGCCTGGGTGGCTCAGTGGGTTAAAGCCTCTGCCTTCGGCTCAGGTCATGATCCTGGGTCCTGGGATGGAGCCCCGCATCGGGCTCTCTGCTCAGCAGGGAGCCTGCTTTCTCCTCCCTCTCTCTGCCTGCCTCTCTGTCTACTTGTGATCTCTATCTGTCAAATAAATAAATAAAATCTTTAAAAAAAAAATAAAAACAAACTTTAGGGGCACCTGCCTGGCTCAGTCAGAGGAGCATGTAACTCTTGGTCTTGAGCCGTGTGTTTGAGCCCCATGTTGGGTGTAGAGATTACTAAAAAAAAAAATAAATAAACTTACCAAAAAAAAAAACCTTATGATTTCCATAAATGGAAAAACTAGAGTCACTCACCATAAACAGATGCTGATAAATAGAAAATGAAAAGTTTTAAAACACATACCTGAATGTGTCTGTATATACACATATTCGAATATACAACATACGTACAAACATATAAACACGGGTACGTTCATGTGCATACATGTATATGTACAAACAACACCAAAGCAATGGACTATGATTCTGGCCCAGGCTGCACCCAGCTCTGCTGGGCAACAGGGGAGGTGAACAGGTATCAGGGAGGTGTTAGGAGGCAGGAAGAGGCTGGGTAGAAACTCTGCTCCTGCTGTCTCCTAACCTGCTGAGCTAAAACCTTCATTTTAAACTGACAGCTACCAGTAGTCCAATCCGGATTCAAAGAACAAGCTACCCGAGGACAGAATCCTTTCCTCCTTCCTTCCACCGGCACTTCCTCACACCGACTTTGTGTTGGCCCCGTGTCAGGCTCTCTGTGCACTCAGCAACAAAGGTCTGAGCCCTGAGGACCTCACAGTCCCTACCCAAGCGCCCCACGCCCAGCCTGATCAGGCACAGTCACGCCTCCCTTGTACAGGCTGTGCTCTCCACCCGAGGGCCAGTCCCTCCATGATCTCCTCTTCATCCTTCAAGAGCTTCCTCTGACAGCCTCCTCAAGCTCCCTGCAGAATTCACCCTCCCCTCTGCTGCTCTCCACAGCCTGGTGCACTTGACACCTGCCAAAATTTCTGATGAATCCAGCTGGCATCCTGGCGGGCAGACTGCAAGCCCGCTCCAGGGTGCCAGCCTCACACCCTGGGTGCTCTGGGAATGATACAGAAGCCACTGCAGAGTTCTGTTCACCCTAAAGAAGGGCTAAGAGTGAAACTGGGGTTTTTCTGATACTTTGCATAAAGCCCAAAGTATAAGCAACCAGAGACTGGCAGAGACTCCAGAACTTCCTCTTGCAAAACAAAGGTTAGATTTCTTCAGCAGTAACTAGTTACAAGGAAGGAAGAATTTTGTGTTCCTCCTATGTCCTCTGCCTTGCCCTCTCTCCTCTAGCTGTTGATGTCTCTACAGTGTTCCAGTCTTCTCTGTCCTGCCCACTTCCCCACTGCCCTGCCCATTTTTTGTTGATGTGGGTGCTGTGTGGTTCCCGGCAAGTCCCTAACCTTCGCTGGACCTCAATTTCCTCATCTTAAGAATCACCACCATCACCATCATGGTAAGAGCACCACTCACTACCGGGGACTCTATTCCTCATAAAACCCCCATAGGATAGGTTACCATATTTAAAGATGAAGAAACAGGCACAGAGGTAAGCATCTTGCCAAGGTCATTGAGACAGTAAGTGGCCCGTCTGTGGTTGGAACTGTTGAATCTTGGCCCCTCTCTACCTTTGGGTCTCTCACTTGTCACTGCATCTGGCTCCCCACCGGTCTGTGATGTCCTTGGGAGACGGAGAGTGCCTGACTACGTCCTGTGTCTGACTGGGACCTTGCACACAGTGGGTGCACAGAAAGGCTCAGCGGATTCAGGGCGAATCGTTACAGGGCTGGGAGGCGTGTTGAGAGGCTCAGACTATGTAAGTAGCAGGAGGCCTGGTCCTGCTCCATGCTGTGGGAGAGGAATGGTTGGAAGTCTGCACTACGGTCTCAATTCTCCGGACATCTCCGCCCCCTAACGTGGAGGCCATTAACACCGCTCCACGATGCCGGGAGCCAGGGGCCACAGCCACCGCAAACGCGCTTTGGGCGCAGGCAGGACCAGAGCGCGCAGCGTGCCGGCGGCAGGCCGGGTGGAGCGAGCTGGGGTACTGCGCGGGCAGGGCGGGAACCGAGCGCTCCGTGGGGGGCGGAGAGCCCTACTTTGCCCCGCCCCGCCCCCTGCAGGGCAGCCGCCGTGCGCGCGCACGCACGGAGGAGGGCGCGCCCCGGATTGCCAGGCCGGCCAATGGGGAGCGGGGGCGGGGACGGAGCGCGCAGGCCCCGAGGTAAACACGGCCACGTGACCGACCGCCCCGCCCCCGAGACCGGGTAAACAGGCTCGGGCCGCCCCGCCTGAGCCGCGCTGCGCAGGCTCCCGCGGTGCAGGGAGCGGGGTACCCCAAAGCCAGGCCCGCCCCAGTCCCCCAGGCCGATTTAAAGCTCCCCAAAATGAGAAGCAGCGCGACGCGCTCAGGTCCAAGGTTGAGGGGCGCGGCGGTGCGCAGGTTAGTCCGTTTACTCATCCGTGAAGTGGGACTACCAAAGGTCCCTGTATTGGGGGCTTCAGTGACCATTAGATGTGCTCAGCCACGTGAAGCACTTAGCTCAGTGTGAAACATAATAAAAGCAAATAGTCGTTAATTAAATCAGTAACAATGGAGTGCGAAAACCTGCCAGACCAGAGCCCTGGACTCTGCTGCTGCTGCTGCCCAAACCCAGCGTTGGAAGAGGAAGGCGCGCCTCCTCCGTCCCTGGCACTGGGTTATGAAACTTTTGTCTCAGGCAGCCTTCCACAGGGTCCTGTGAGGCTATGGCCTTACTTTACAGGTGGAGAAATGGATGTGCAGAGGTAGAGGGCTTTGTAAAGCTACAGAACTAGGGTTCAAAGGCAGCCTGGTCTGGCTCCAAAGCCTAAGTACTTCCTTCTGAATGGTCAAGAAGAACAGGCAAAAGATCCTCAGTTGCAGAGCTGATGGTGTATCACAGGCTCTAGACCCCAAGCCCTGGGATCAGGCAAACCATAGTGCAAATCATCCCAGCTGTATTTGACCCTGGGCAAAGACTCCTCTGCTAGAGATTTCTGTGTGCCCATCTGTAAAATGGGTTGTCATGAGGCAATTAAAAACGGGCCAATGCCTGACTCATACAAAGTGCTTATGGATTAGCAGCCTGCTATGCCCACTGACAATATCATTACCAAATCTCCACGGAGGCGGTCCTCCCTAAAAGATGGGGTCGTATTCACAAGTGAGGAAAGAAGCAAGGAATGCATTTCCAAAGCGGAAACAGCAGTCCTGGGCAGGCAGGGTATCTGAGGGTCTGATGGGTCAGAGAGCCTGGAACTAACGATTTGACATCCTCTGCCCTGTGCCCCCAGCCCCTCCCTGGGCAATTTGCTGTACCTTCCAGAACAAACAAGATAGCTCCTCTGCCCCATCTGCTGGGGAGGAAGGGCAGTCATTTGTCTGCAGCTGGGGACAGAAAATGGGCAAAGCATGTAATGGTCTAACATGGGCCTGGCACAGAGTGAGTATATATCTAAATTATGCTTTCTGTTATTAATATAAGCCTCCTTGATCAGGGCCAGGAAGGTGTTGCTCAGCAGGAGAATCTGACTCTCCTCCCCACCAAGGCTGGCACTACCCTAGCCAAGGCTCCCAGGCCTGCAGGGAACAGCCTGCCCAACTACCCACTCCCCCCACTCTTTCGCAGCCTCTTCTCCAAGCAAGGGCCCCTGAGGGAGGGAGGGAGACTAAAGCCCAAGTGGATTACAAAGGAGCCCGGGGTTCTTCTGCTTCTTCCCCTAACTGAACCTGTTTTCCTCCCCAGTGAAGTAGGGTGAGGCAGTGGTTGGCAGAAGTAGGTACCATACCGCATGGGGTTGGAAGTTATAGTCTTATCATGGTTTCCCCTCTTTGGGCCTCAGTTTCCCCATCTGGGACTGACCTAAGCCATCTCTAAGCCTCCTCTGAGCTCCTATGAGGAATGGAATCTCCCAGATCCCTTTCCTGGCTGCAGGGAGACCTAGAGGCTGAGCTGTCTAACTTCGCATTAACAGCAAACATTTCCTAAGTGCCTGGCCATCTGACAATGCACTGGGTACCTATCTCCATCACCCAGTCCTCACAACAGCACCGTGATAGAGGCTTCATTATTCCGACTTGTAAATCAGGAAGCAGAGGCCCCACCATGTTGGGGACCTGGACAGCTGTGAGCCAGCCAGGAACCCAGGACCAAAGTGCAAGGGAGCCAGCAGTACCCCAGGTCATCTGGTTCTAGCTCCCAGAACTCCTCCAGGGAGTCACAAGAGGCTGTCACTAGGGCCCACCTGGTGGTCTCAGCATGTCACGAGACAAGCAGCATCAGGGCCAGGGCCTCAGGTCAGCAGAAACAAGAGGGAGTGCTCTCGGAGTGCTAGGCCCTTCTCTCCTGGCTAAGGCTCTGATAGGCAGACCTATCCATGTGGGATTGAAAAAGCGGAAGAAGGAAATTTCCTTGATAATACCTCTGTTTAGAGAAGGAAATCTTTTAAAAGCTGGAGTCTTTTGAGGAGGAAAAATCACCAACAGTGCCTGAAAGGCCAACAGGCTGGTCATTACGCTCCAATGTATTGCCTTCCAGTGCAGAAGCTAAGGGAGAGAGCACACCCAGGGGGTCGGTGCTCCTGCCGCCCACCCCAGGCATCTTCCTTTCCTAGCCCTGCCTCAACTCCTACTTCTCCTTCACCCAGCCTAGAACGCCACTTCTCACGTGCCCCAAGGAGGAGGGGATCCTCCCCCAGGTCCAGGGTGTTGGCAGGGGGAGGCAGCAGGAGTAGACCAGTGCATTCTCAGGTTGGCCAGTCTCCAAGCCCGACCTCAGGATGCCTGCAGGTCGCCCTGAACACCTGCACCCAGGACTTGCACCCCACAAGGGGAAGGAGCGTGAGAGAGGAGAGCTGGGCCCGCCCTCTAGAGTCTATTTTGCAGATCGGGAAGCTGAGGGAACACAGGCTGTATTTCCCTCTGCTGTGTCTCCCTACCGGGCCCCCAAGATGCTCCCAGAACCCAGGACCTCAACACAGGCAGGGCTGAAAGCCCCTGGCACACACAGCAGACGCTCTGGGCAACGGGGGTTTCCAGGAGTCAGTCCCTAGCACCGAGGGCAGGGAGGCAGGGCACCCACAAACCAATGAAGAGGCCCCACGACTGGTTCATTCCCTCCCACTGCCACCCCCTTGTTGGGAGGTGATTGGTTAATAAGAAGGTTCCTGATTGGACCTCAGCAGGAGAGGTGGAGCCACTGGGAGAGGTCCTAGACCCAGCAATCTACCCCCCAACTCTGAGATGGAGGAGGCATAGAGGAGATACCCAAAACTGGGGAGGCCCAGTTCAAGTCCCACCTCTGCCTCCACTTGCTGTGTGACCTAAGGCAAAGTGCTTACCTTCTCTGAGCATGTGTTCTCATCTTTAGAGATCACCATCATACCTACTTTACAAGGCTGTATGGAAACCTGTTTGGTACACTGCAGAGTGCTGTCCAAAGGTAAAGTGGGCTCAGGCTCTGGCCCTAGCTCTGTGGTACTGTGGATTCATGCCCCACCGGCTAGACGTGTCTTATCCAGGCCCCCAAACCGCACTAATTTGCTGTACCTCCTGTACTGTATTTGCTCTACCTCCGCCTGGCCAGCAGCCATCTCTGAAGCCAAGATACTGGGCCTTCACCTCCTAGGTGCCAGGAAAAGCCAGAAGAGGGGAGGGGAGGCTCCAGCCAGAAGATGGAGCTCAACCCAGAGGGCAGCAGGAGAGAAGAGTGAGGCCCACTCTGACCCTCATGTCCCTCTAGCCCCTCAGCTGGCAGAGGGGAAACGGGCCCAGAGAAGAGGAAGATTTAATCAAGCTTCGAATGCCACTAAAGCAGCTGGAGCTAAAAGCTAGGTGGGAGAGAGGCAAAAGGCGAATGAAGGATGAACAGTTAGGCAGACACAGACACACAGAAGAGCCTTACTTTGGAGGCCATCCTTTCCACTTCACCAGATATTCGACTTTACCCTGGGAAGAGAGAGAAGCAGACACAGTGAGATACACAGCTGCCCCAACAACCACTCACAGGACAGTAAGACCCAATACTTTCTGCAGACTGATGTTCCCCCAAGACATACACAATCCAGGGACACTCCATCCCCCGCTCACTCTGCACCAGATCCCCACCAACCCAGAGACACCCAAACTTTGGCTGCTGCATGACTACCCCAGACTGTCCTTCCTGTGAAAGCACAGAAGGGCATCTGGCCCCAAACATTTCTGGGGCTTCTGTGGCAGCTCAGAGCCCATGTCACACATGGGGAAACTAAGGCCACATGGGGCACGTATCACCAAAGATCCAGTGCCCAGAGTCCCACAGCTAAGACCGTAACTCCTCTAACTTTTTCGAACAGAAGACTCTCCAAATTCTAGAAAATTCCTCACTGGCATGTTTCCAATGGCTCTAGCCCCACCAGCCGCTTCCCTGGGAGAGGCTGCCTCTGGCCCAGGGGTTGACAGGCAGATGACTTTAAGGCTTTTAACTCAAGGGGCACCTGGGTGGTTCAGTGGGTTAAAGCCTCTGCCTTCGGCTCAGGTCATGATCCTAGGGTCCTGGGATCGAGCCCCGCATCGGGCTCTCTGCTCAGTGGGGAGCCTGCTTCCTTCTCTCTCTCTCTGCCTGCCGCTCTGCCTACTTGTGGTCTGTCAAATAAATAAATAAAATTTAAAAAAAAAAAAAAAAAAAAGGCTTTTAACTCAAAAGACCCTGGCAGGACCCCAGAAAAGGCTGACAAAGTCTCCACCTTCAGGAGTGATGGTCACCCCTCCAGTAGTTAGAAAATAGAGTCTGACCCCTCCCTTCCTCACTGACAGGGGCCTGGCTTTCCAGTCCCACCCCATGGGCACCAGAACTCTAAGACCAAGATATGTCACCTCCTCAAAGAGGTCTGCCCTGACTAACCCTTCTAATGCCATCCCTCCCACCTTCCAGTTCTCTTTCTGCATAGCACACAGCCCCCCTGGAAGGCATCTGTGTTTATTTCCTTGTTCATTGCTTGTCTCTTCTGCCAGAATGCTGGCTCCATGAGGGAAGGGATGTCTGCTTCCCTGGGGCTTAGAATGGTGCCTGGTACATAACAGAACCTCAATAAATACATTTTGAGGGAACAGCTGAAGGAATGATGTCCTTCACTTTCTGGCACTACCATGAAGAAGGAGGATAACCACTGTATCTGCTTAGGCTACTGTGCATGGAAAGCACTGGGCTTTGTGGAATAAATTAAAATCGAGGAAATCCTGGAGGAAGGGAGAAGGAGGAGGGGCAGCCCTAAGAGTTCAACCCCATCAGAGCAGAAGGAAGAAAAGCCCCTGGCACACCTCGACCTTCACCCTTGGCTCTCGATGCCAGGACTGAGTTTTCTCTCTCCAAAGATGAGCCAGCCATTAGCCAACTTGAGCTCCTGCTTTACCCCCATCTCTGCCTTGCTGTGTGACCTTGACCAGGTCACTTCCTCTGCCTGGGTCTCAGTCTCTGCCTCTGTCAAACAGGAGCCGGTGACCTCTACGACCCCTCCCAGCCCTGCCACTGGAGCCTCCCAAGGGGCTGCAGAGGGGAGATAAGGGGAAAGGATGGTGTTGAGCGCCGGAAGGACTTTCCCCAAGGGCTTCCATCCCCCCATCTATCGTCTGAGGAGACCACTCTGCAAACAGGTGCACAGGAAGTATGAACCCCCGAGGCGCGGGTACCCGAACCCAATGGAACAGATGCCTCTTTCAATTGCAGGGCATGTTTTGGAGGCGAATGGAAGGGGGAGGAGCTTAGAGGATGCCCCAGCGCTGTAGGCGGCCTCACTGAGCTTGGCCGGGCGGGGCTGAGAGTTGGGGTGGGGAAGACAGAGAGGTGTGCGCTGCAAGACGGGGAGAAAGCCGGAGGTGGGGGTAGAAGGGATCCGAAAAGGTCGAAGTCCAGAGTTAGACCTCAGAGGCAGGAGGCTGAAGCTCCGCCTCCAACTTCAAAGGTCTCGGTACCGAGCCCAGAGTCCTGAGTTCGAGACCCAGCTCCGACGCTAACACACCAGCGAGCCTTTTCCTTAACTTGGGCCTCCATCTCCCCTTATTTAGAATAAGGAGAGGTTGAGGAAGGATGGCGTTCAGGCTCCCTACAGTCTGACCCCAACCTCCAGCTCTGGCGGGCTCAGCTGCCTCCAGGATGCCGGGGCGACAACTTTTATTCTACTCGTCCTACAAGATGGCAGGGGAAACTGAGGCACAGATTGGGGAGACGAGCCCAGCAGCGCGGAGCCGCCTGGGCCCCCGCCCCACTTTCCCCCTCGCCGCCAGCGTGGAAGGGACGGTGCTGGGGACAACAGGGGACCCCAGAGGGGTCCTGGGAGCCGCCCCCAGGCAGCCTCACCTTCCGCACGCGCTTCTTCCGGATGCTCTCCACCGCGAACACCTGCTCGCCGATGGCTGACAGCTCCATGCGGGGCGGCGGGCGAGCGGGCCCGGGGCCGGGCCGGGCCGGGCCGGGGGCGGAGCTGCGGTGCCGCGGCTGAGGCGCGCGATGCTCGGGCCGGCGGGGACCCCGTCACCCTCGCCCGGGCGCGCACGCGCACGCGCACGCGCGCACACCCCCTCGCGCTCCCTCACGCCGCCGACGTTCCATTTTTGAACCTGCGCAACGTTTTCCTCTGCGCGAGCGAGCGAGCAAGCGAGCGCGCGAGGAGGGGGCGGGGCGGGGGCTCGGCTCGCGCCCGGCAGGTCACGCCCCTCCCTCCTGGGCCTCCCCCTCCCCGAGGGCCCCGCCCCGCCCTCGATGGAGCCCCGCCCCGCCCCGCTCCGCGGCCGCGCCGGGGGTCGCGTGCTGCTGCCTCGCGGCGCCGGCCCGCGGGACTTATTTGGCGCGGGCGTCGCTTGGTGTCGGGGCGGAACGAAATCTCAAGACCGAGACGCGTTTCTTAAAACGCTCCCGGTGACTCTGGGAGGCCGGAAACGACACGCCCCGGTTCGGCCGATGAGAAACGGGCCGAGCGCGGAGGCCATGTGTCCCCCCCTCCCACAGCGGAGTGGGCGGGGCCGGGGCGCGGACCCCGGGCGGCGGGAGGGCGGGGCCGGCCGAGATTCGCTCCTGCGAACCGAGGCCTGTGGGTCCGGGCTCCAGAGCGGCGTGGTTGGGCCAGTCCTGAGCAGGCGCCTGCATGTTCGTCCGTCCGTCCGTCCGTGGGCGGCTGTGCGGAGGCCCCCGGCTAGGCAGTAACTCGCGGCAGGTGTGGCGGGGGCGGGCTTTTCCGCCACGCACTTGGCGTTTGGCACATAATAGTTATCCTACTGTTTGTGGAATGAATGGATCTTGAGGTCCCCAACGGAGTCTGCCTCACCCAGGCCATCCCCCTTCTGTTTTCGCTCCGGCGCCACCATTCCTGCCCGCCCGGCACCGCGCCCCTCGCGCTCCCACCGCCTACCTGCATGGATCCCATGCCTCCCTGCCCTGCTTCCCTGCACACCCCTCGTCCTTTCCGCGGGACTGCAGCGACTACCTCCTCACTGAGCTGCCGCCCCCTCGGAGCCGCGTCCACAGGGTGCCAGAGAGCGCTTTCTCCAATGCAGATCTGACTTGGTCACCCTCGTGCTTAAACACCTCCCGTAGCTCCTTATTCCCCTCAGAGTAAAGTCCAAACGCCTCTGTCTGGCGCACAGAAAAAAGAAATGATAGATTTACGCTCCACTTTTTATCAGAAGCAACGGAAGCGAGCCAGAAGGCACTGGAATAATTTATGTCTAGGGAGAAAATAACCATCATCTTAGAATTACGTACCCAGTGCAAATTTCTTTCAAAAAGTATGTGCCCAGTGAAAATATCTGTCCAGGAGGGGGAGAAATAATAACATATACAAATGCTAAGACTAAGCCTTTGCCGCTATCAGACCCTCCCTAAAGGAAATTCCAGCGGAAGAACTTCAGACAGGAGGAAGATGATCACAGACAGAGGTCTGATGCAATAGGGAATAAAGAACAATGAACATTGACGATATAAAACAATAACAATGTCTCCTGGATAAAAACAGAATTAAAATGCACAAGAACAATAGCATATAACTTGGATGAGCGGAGTTAAAGGATTCTAAGATCCTTATGTTTGTCAGGAAGCAAGGGGAGATACCAAATACACTTAGACTTGGCCGAGTTAATGTAAGTTGTGGTTACCAGGATAAACTAAAAGAATGGAAATGCAGCATATAACATTTATCTGAATTATTAGAGGAGGAAAATAGAATGAGGAGATACACCCAATCAATCCTAAAATCAGCAAGAGCAGAGAGAAGAATAAATATCAGGTGGGACAAAGAGATGACAGATACAGATTCAAATGTGCTGGGAGTCATACACGCAAGTGGGCTAAATGTTGTAATTAAAATGCAAAGACTATCAGACTGGATAAAAATGCAACTCCATGCAATTTAGAAGAGACATCCCCAAAACGTAAGGGTACTGAAAGGATGAAAGTAAATGCACAGGAAACTACATTATGCCAAGGCTAACGAAAAGAAGGCTTTTCTAGCTCCTTTAATACTGGGGCGAGGGGGGATTATTATTTCAGAGTGGAATAAGAGCAGAATGCAATGAAAAGGATCAGCAAAAAAGAAAAATTACTTCTATGAAAACCCTCGCTAGAGATAAAGGAAGTCGCTTCATAATGAAAAGGATCCAATTCACCAGAAAGATAGAACCATTTCAAATTTGTGTGCAAATTCCATAATCTTAAAATACAGGAAACATGAAGAGAGCTACACAGAAAATAGACAAATCCACGATTCTAGTGGGAGACCTAAAAACACACCCCTTTGTAACTGGTAGAAGAAACAGAAATATATTCACTAAGAGTCTAAGAAATTTGACTAATGGACTTTCATAGAACACGGCAGTGACAACTCCAGAATTACATATAGAGTATTTACAAAGACAGCAAATCTCAAGAAATTTGTCAAGTTTGAAATCAGAAAGTACATCCTCTGACCTCAACACAAGCCAGAAGCTGATAACAAAAAGATAACTTCAAAAGCCTCATGTGTTTGGAAATTCATAAGTACTTTTTTCTAAATAACCGGTGGAAGAAGAAATCGTATGGAAATTATAAAATACTTTTATATTGTAACTGAATGAGGATGGAAACATCACATATTAAAAACTGCAGGGGTGTCTAGCTGGCTGGGTTGGAAGAGCCTGCCACTCTTGATCTTGGAGTCATGAGTTTGAGCCCCACACTGGGTGTGAAGATGACTTAAAAATAAAATCTTGGGGCGCCTGGGTGGCTCAGTGGGTTAAAGCCTCTGCCTTCGGCTCAAGCCATGATCTCAGGATCCTGGGATCGAGCCCCACGTTGGGTTCTCTGCTCAGCAGGGAGACTGCTTCCCCCACCCTCTGCCTCTCTGCCTACTTGTGATCTGTGTGTGTGTGTGTGTGTGTGTGTGTCAAATAAATAAATAAAATCTTTTTAAAAAAAATAAAATCTTTTTTTTAAATTGCAGGACACAGCTAAAGCATGACTTAAAGGGAATTTATGGCTTTTAATGCTTATATTAAAAAAGCGAAAATGCTGAAAGTAGTAAGTGCTGATCTCAAGAAGCTGGAAAAAGAAGAGTAAAGTAAAACAAAGAAAACAGAAGGAAAGACAGAGGGAAAGACAGAGCAGAAGGCAATGAAAAGGATCAGCAAAACCAAAAATTATTTCTGTGAAAACACTAATCATATTGACAACCTCTGGTGAAATTTATCAAGAAAAAAAGAGAGAAGGCACAATTAACCAGTGTCAGGAACGAAAAGCCGGAGAGTCTGCAAATATTGAGAGAAAGAAAAGATAAAAGGTAATTATGAGTAATTTTATGACAATAGCTTAAAAATCTTAATGAACTGGGAAAATTCCTAGAAAAAACATAACTTACCAAAACTGACTAGAGAGAAAACCTGAATGAGCATCGGTGGTTGTAGTAGCAATGAATCTAACAACAGAACACTGAGCATTCATAGCAGGAGTCGACCTTAGCACTGAGCAGAGTCAGAGAGACCTCTGGCCATGTCAGGCATTAATGCTTTAATCTGTATGTCATCAGAAGGTCTGGGAAATCTGACGCAACCACTTGGGGGATTGGGAGTGGTGGCTTTGTACAAGCTCGTATGAAACATCTTGATATTCTAGCAACTCGATGTCCCCCTGATGTCCCGTGGTGCCAACTGAGCATCAGACCTCCCCATAACCATTAGAAGAATTGAATCAATCACCAGTCATGTTCCCACGAAGAAAATTTCACCTATGAGTTCCTTTTTTTTTTTTTTTTTTAAGATTTTATTTATTTGCAGACAGAGATCACAAGTAGGCAGAGAGGCAGGCAGAGAGGGTCGGGGGAGCAGGTTCCCTGCTGAGCAGAGATCCCAATGCGGGGCTCAATCCCAGGACCCTGAGACCATGACCCGAGCCAAAAGCAGAGGCTTTAACCCACTGAGCCACCCAGGCGCCCCCACCTATGAGTTCTTTAAAGAAGAAATAATCCCAGTCTCACCCCAACTTTTCTGCATACCAGAAAAAGAGGGAATACTTCCCAATGTTTTGTAACAAGTACAGTGCAAAAAAATTATAGACCAATGTCTCTCGTGAATATAGACACAAAAATCTTTTTTTTTTTTTAAGATTTATTTGAAAGAGAGAGACATGGCAAAAGAGGGAACACAAGCAGGAAGCGCGGGAGAAGGAGAAGCAGGCTCCCGGCTGAGCAGGGAGCCCAATGTGGGGCTCAGTTTTAGGACCCCAGGATCATGACCTGAACCAAAGGCAGATGCTTAATGACTGAGCCACCCAGGCACCCTAGATGGAAAAATCTTAAACAAAACATTGGCAAACCAAATCTGGCAGTATCGCAAAATGATACTGCCTTGTGAGAAAATTGGGTCTTGTTCAGAAATGCAAGGTTGGCTTAACGTTTGAAAATCAGTTGATGTAATTTACCACATTAAAAGTCAAAGGAGAAAGACATGGTCATCTCCATAGATGCAGGAAGGGTTCTGTTTGTTTTTAAATGTGTCACAAACTAGGAATACAAGGGAATGTCTTTATCCTGGTAAAGGTACCTGAAAAAAACTACGGCAAATATCCTAGTTAATGGGGAAATATTGAAAGCATTCCCCTTGAAACTGATAACAAAGCAAGGATGGTCACAATCCCCATTTCCATTAAACACTGTACCAGATATCCTAGACCTGTGTTTTCCGAAGTAGTAGCCACTAGTCACCTGTGACAAATGAGATCTTGAAATGTGACTAGTCGCAATTGAGATGTGAGAGCAAAATTCAGTACATACTAGATTTAAAGACTTAGTACAACCCCTGGGGCAAATAATACATTATATGTTAATAAAAATAAGTTTAAAAAAATAAAGACTTAATACAAAAAAACCCTTAACATCATAAAATATTTCATTAATAGTTTTATGTTGATGACATATTTTATACATTAAGTTTATATGAAATATATTATAAAAATTAATTTCACCTACTTCTTTTGATTTTTTTAACGTGGCTACTAGAAGATTTCACATTATGCGTGTGGCCGGCATATATGACTCACATTAGGTTTGTCCTGGACAATACCATCCTAGACAGCAAGACAACAAAAAGAAAACAAAAGTAATAGTATTAGAAATAAACAAAACTGTCCTTATTTTCGGATTCTTTGTAGAAAATCAAAGAAATTCTTCAGATTATTTTTTCAAATTAAGAAAAGAATTTAGCAAAATTGTTGGATTTAAAAAAACAGTATAGGGATGCCTGGGTGGCTCAGTTGGTTGGACGACTGCCTTCGGCTCAGGTCATGATCCCGGAGTTCCCGGATCGAGTCCCGCATCGGGCTCCCAGCTCCATGGGGAGTCTGCTTCTCCCTCTGACCTTCTCCTTGCACATGCTCTCTCTCATTGTCTCTTTCTCAAATAAATAAATAAAATCTTAAAAAAAAAAAAAAAACAGTATATAGGGGTGCCTGGGTGGCTCAGTTGATTGTCTGCCTTCAGCTCAGGTCATGATCCCAGGATCTTGGGATGGAGCCCCGTGTCGGGCTCTCTGCTTCTCCCTGTCCCTCTGCCTGCTGCTTCACCTGCCTGTGCTCTCTCTATCGATCCGTGTCAAATAAATAAGTAAAATATTTTTTTAAAAGATGAAGTACAGTAAGATACCCTTTATAGCATAATAAAAATATGTTGGGGCGCCTGGGTGGCTCAGTTGGCTAAGCATCCGACTCTTAATCTCAGCTTAGGTCATGATCTAAGGGTCGTGAGATTGAGCCCCATGTCTGGTTCCATGCTCAGTGCAGTGTCTGCGTGAGACTCTCTTTCTTGGGACACCTGGGTGGCTCAGTCGGTTAAGCATCTGCCTTTGGCCTAGGTCATGATCCTTGGGTCCTGGGATTGAGTCCCACATCAGGCTCCTCCCTTAGCAGGGAGCCTGCTTCTCCCTCTGCCTGTCCTTCCCCCTGCTTGCTCAGTCTCTCTCTCTCTCTCTCTCTGACAAATATGACAAATAAATAAATAAAATCTTAAATATAAATAAATAAACTTCTTAAAAAAAAAGATTCTCTCTCTCCCTCTCTCTCTGCTCCTCTTCCCACCCACTCACTCTCTCTCTCTCAAATAAATAAAGTCATTTAAAAAATATTTAAGTACCTGGGAATAAACCGATTGAAAATACACAAAGTCCTTATGGAATAAAACTTTATATGGAAAGACGTTAAAGACTAGATAAAAATGGAAGGTTAACATAGAAAACAAACAGGTAGGGGCCACTGGCTGGCTCAGTCGGTGGAGCACGGGACTCTTGAACTCAGGGTTGTGAGTTTGAGCTCCATGCTAGGTGTAGAGATTATAAAATCTTTAACAAACAAACAAACAAACAAACGGGTGGTTACCTGAGGGGAGGTGGAGGGGGGGACGGGGGAAATAGGTGAAGGGGATGAAAAGTACATTTATCACGAGGAGCACTAAGTAAGGTATAGAATTGTGGAATCACCATAAGGTACACCCAACAATAACCTAACATTGTATGTTAACTACACTAGAATTAAAACTTTTTTTAAATGGAGAGTTAAGCCATGTTCGTAGATTTAAAGACTGAGTAATGGAGCCATGTCAATTCTCTCTAAATTGATCTATAGAGTCACGGTAATCCTAATCAAAGTTATCCAATTCCTTGGAACTGGATAGGCTGTAGGTAACATTTATATGGAAGTGCAGAGCGCTGAGACTAGCCGGGGTACCCCTGAAGGAGAAGAAGGGAAGAGAAGGGAGAAGACAGGAGAAGAAATTGTCCCCAGCAGATAGCAAGACATAACGCAACAAATAGATATGGAGGGAAGAAGGGAGAGAGACTGAGACGGCTAGTCAGTGGGTATGAGCTTTTCAGTAAATGGCGCTGAGATGATTAGTTACTCGTATGAGAAAAAAATGCAGTTAGGTCTTCTACGTCACAGAAATGTATCCTATATGACTCTCACGCTTAATGAGAAAAGCAGAACTCTGAAACTTTCAGAGATGACATTTTACAATATCTTTTTTTTTTAAGATTTTATTTATTTGGCAGAGATCACAAGTAGGCAGAAAGGCAGGTAGAGAGAGAGAGGGGGAAGAAGGCTCTCCGCTGAACAGAGAGCCTGACGCGGGGCTCGATCCCAGGACTCCGGGATCATGACCTGAGCCAAAGGCAGAGGCTTTAACCCACTGAGCCACCCAGGTGCCCCATTTTACAATATCTTTATTCATGTGAGGTAGGGAATAATTTCTTCCACGAGAAACAAAGAACACAAGTCACACCAGAAACAACTGATACTCTGACCAGGTTAATGTTATAAACCCTACCAAAGACTATCTAGACAGTTAAAAGAGGAAGAAAGTGTTTAAAATACTCATTAATTGACAAAGGAAAGTATGTGAGGACTTCCTATGAATCGAGAAGGAGGATAGACCAATTGGAACAGAAATACGGGAGTGGAGAAGGAGGGGAAGAGACTTGAACCCTAACTTCACCAAGAGGAACCACGAATGACTGATACCATGACAAGTCGCCCAACCTCATAGGCATTGCAAACACATAGGCATAGGCAGTGCAAACACAAGCCCCCAGTGAGACGGACCACTTCACCCCCACCCAGTAAGCAGAAATTGAAAAGTCCTATAATGACTAGTCCTGAGGGGAGCGTAGAAACCACGTGGGCTCACACACCATTGGTGAGAATTACAGTGGAAATCAGGTTGGCACTCCTGGCTACATTTAAACCTGCCTAGAGTCTGTGAGCCAAGCAGTTTGTCTCCTAGGGACACGCCTCAGAGGCATGCCTGTACACGTGCACCCCAAAATCTGTTTTTAGATGTTCATAGCAACGGTGTTTGTGGAAACCCGAAACTGGAACCCGCCCGCCCCCAAATCCGGGAGGCTGAGCCAGTGAAGCCTGGAATATTCACACGCTGGGTTCTTATTCAGCATCGGGGCTGAAGGAAGGCAGCGATATGCATCGGCTTGGATGGGTCTTCCAAAATAATGTTTAATCGAAGAAATAAGAACGCAAACCATATGGTACCATTTATAATACAGCTCAAAACCAGGCAAAACTAACACTATTTTGTGTAGGGCTGCATGCATTGATGGTAAAACCAATGGGAAACAAGGAAATTCTTTTTTTTTTTTTTAAAGATTTTATTTATTTATTTGACAGATAGAGGTCACAAGTAGGCAGAGAGGCAGGCAGAGAGAGAGGAGGAAGCAGGCTTCCTGCTGAGCAGAGAGCCTGATGCAGGGCTCTATCCCAGAACCCTGGGATCATGACCTGAGCCGAAGGCAGAGGCTTTAACCCACTGAGCCACCCAGGTGCCCAGGAAATGAGGAGATTCTTATTGCAGAGATCAAAATAATGATTCCCCCTTGGGGAGCCAGGAAAGTATGAACCCAGAGGAACACATCGTCCTGATGATGGACCCTTTCTTGATTTGGAAGTTGTTTATGTGGGTGTCTGTTTTATTATTATTCTTTGAACGTCCATATGTTTTATAGACCCTTACATGTATTATGTGTCACAATCCAAAAATTCTATTAAAATTAAAAAGAAATGTTTCCGGAACTGTAGTTAGGGAGCCATGCTCTACAGGACATGGTAGGCTATGTTAAGGAGTTTTGTCTTTATCCTAAAAGTACTAGATAGTTTAAGGGGAAATTATAGCTGAAAGAGAAGTACTAAGAGTAATAGAGAAGGTCCTGGGTGGCTCAGTCGGTTAAGCATCTGCCTTTGACTCAGGTCATGATCTCCAGGTCCTTAGATGGACTCCCCAGGCCCCACGGGGGCTCCCTGCTCAGCAGGGAATCTGCTTCTCCCTCTGCCCCTCACCCCTGCTTTTGCTCTCTCTCTCTCTCTCAAATAAAATAAGATAAAATACTCACTCAAAAGAAAATAAGAGTAACCCAGGATGTTTGGGTTGAAAGCTCCTCAGAGAGATTTTAGGAGACACCCCATGAGCAAAACAAGAAAAAAAAATACTTTAAGAAAGGAGCCATCAGAATATAAGAACAAATTCTTGGATGTTTATTTTATTTTATTTTATTTTAGATTTTATTTATTTAATTGACAGACAGAGGTCACAAGTAGGCAGAGAGGCAGGCAGAGAGAGAGGAAGGGAAGCAGGCTCCCCGCCGAGCAGAGAGCCCGATGCGGGGCTCGATCCCAGGACCCTGGGATCATGACCTGAGCCAAAGGCAGAGGCTTTAACCCACTGAGCCACCAGGAGCCCCAAATTCTTGGATGTTTAAAAACATTGTTGAAATTTTCAAAACTAACAAAGAACTAGTGGATCCTAGGACATAGCACAAAGATGTAAAACATGAAAACAAAAAACAAGAGGTATGAAGGGTCTATCCAGGTCCAACATCTGCTATCGGGAGTTTCAGAAAGAGAAAGTAGGAGGTTAACGGGGAGGAAATGGCCAAATAGAAAAGAATTTTCCAGCACCAAACAGAGATAGCATCACCGAATTGAAAAGCTTGTCAACAGATGAGAAGGATGAGAAGGATGGATTTTTTTTTTTTTTTAAAGTAGGTTTCATGACCAGCATGGAACCCAAGGTGGGGCTTGAACTCATGACCCCGATGAGATCAAGACCTGAGCTGAGATCAGGAGTCAGACTCTTAATTGACTGAGTCACGCAGATGCCCCCACAATTTTTAAAAGGCACCTATATACACTAAGAAATGTCTGAACATTAGGATTTTAAAAATTAAAAACTTTGTTTGAAACAAAATCATGGGGGTGCCTGGGTGGCTTGGTTGAGCATCCAACTCTTGATTTCGGCTCAGGTCGTGGTCTCAGGGTTGTGAGATGGAGCCCCATGTCAGGCTCTGAGCCGGGTGTGGAGCCTATTTGGGATTCTCTCCCACTCCATTCCCCCCCACCGCCGCTCTGTCTGTCTCTCTAAAAAGTAAAATAAAATAAAACAAAATCACAAAGAAAGGAGTATCAATCAGTCTGACATCACGTGCAACAAAGGCCAGAAGACAGCAGAGAAAGGAATTCAAATTCTAAGGGAAAATTACTTTGAACCAAAAATTATATACCTTCTGGGTCAGTTAAAAATGGTCTATGTAACAGAAAATGACTGACGCACCTGAAATGAACAGGAGGTCATTTTCTCATCTAAGAATACATGTAGAAAGTAGTGCCTGCTTATTCCATAGATCAGAGACATCAGGGCAAGCATCTCTGTGATTCCATGGACCTCTACCTTGTGTTTATTGCCACATGGTCACAAGATAGCCGCTCCAGCTCCGGGCATCACATCTTCCTCTCAAGAAGGAGGAGAAAGGTTGGTGCCACAAGCTTATGGTCCCTTTTACCCTGATTTTATCAGGGAAACAAAGCTTATCCAGGAAACCCAAAAAAACTTCTGCTTATAGTTCAGTTGCCATAAGTGTGTCGCATAGCTCATCCTGGCTGCCAAAGAGCCCAAGGAAGCGGGTAGTTAGCAGAATTTCATTGCTGCCCCATACTGGGAAAGGGGTTCTGTGAACAAGAAATAAGTCAGGAAATAGATATCAGGTAGGCAACTAGCAGATTAGCCTCAATAGCCAAACTCAACTATGAGGGCTCAATAAAGACATTTTTCCAACTTGCAAGAGCTCTGAAAACCTGCCTCCTGAACATCCCTCATTAGGAAGTTCTTTCAGAATCTACCTCAGGGAGAATGGCAGTGGATCAGGATAAATAATGCTAGCTATCGGGGCGCCTGGGTGGCTCAGTCAGTTAAGCATCTGCCTTCGGCTTGGGTCAGGATCCCAGGGTCCTGGGATTGAGCCCCCTGTTGGGCTCCCTGCTCAGTGGGGAGTCTGCTTCTTCCTCTCCCTCTGCCTCCTCCCCCGTGCTTGTTCTCTCTCTCTGTCAAATAAGCAAATAAAATCTTAAAAAAAAATAATGCTAGCTCTTAGACCAAATACATACACACACACACACACACACACACACACACACACACACACACAGTCTCAGTAGTTAAATGCTCGAAGAGTTCTCATCTCTTGACCATCTTAGAATCCAATGTAGGTTAGTGGGGCTGGGGTTGGAGGGAGGGGAGGCTGTTCCACACAGTCATTCAGGACTCAGACTTCTGTCTGGCTGTTCCACCATCCCCTGGAGCCTCAGAGTCCTCCATGGGAACATGTAGTTGTTGCACAAAGGGAAAGCATGTCACTTCCATGGAAATAACACACCTTCCAGGCACATTTCTTTGACAAGAACTAGTCATGGTGCAAAGAATGGATGCAAGGGATTGAGTCATCTGTCATGGCACCAAGGGACCAGAGGAGGTTATAGACTTTGGTGAGCACCTGTCAGTACAAGAGGTCGAAATCAAATCAGAGAGAAGTGTAGGAAATAAGAAACAAAGGGATTTATCCAGGAGTCCAGTGGAAGGGTACCGGTGGCGGCATGCCTAGGAAGCAATTTTCAGGTCTCTGGGGCATCTGCCTGGAGCGGAATCACTGGGTAGTAAATGGCAACTTTCAGAGAAACTGTCAAACTGTTTTCTACACGGGCTGGACTATTTTATATTCCATTAACACTGTGGGAGAGTTCCCAGTTGCTCCACACCCTTGCCAACACTTGATATGGTAAGTTTTTTCCATTTTAACTATTTATTGTATTGTGCTGATAGAGTGTAGAAAACTTGCCTTTCTCTAACAACTAATGATATTGGGCATCTTTTTGCTTCTTTATTTGTCATTCTATATCCTCTTCGGTAAAGTGTGTTTTTAAATCTTTTGCCCATTTAAAAAGGCAGGTTGTCTTATTTCTGAGTTTCAAGAATTTGTTCATTTATTTATACATTTCAAGTCCTTTATCAAATAAATGTCTTGCAAATATTTTCTCCCAGATTGGGACTTGTCTTTTAATTTCTGTGTCTTTCCAAGAATGAAAGCTCTTACTTTTAGGTATATGATCCATTATGAGTTAATTTTTGTATATGATGTGAGATGAGGATCCAGGCTCATTTTGTTTTTCCATATGGTTATCCAACTTGTCAATTCCCCTCCCCAAAAAAGACTGGTTGAATTTTTATTGAGATTATGTTGAGTCCATAGCTCAATTTTGAAATGACTGACAGCTTAACAATATTGAATTTTCCAGCTCATGAAAATATTATAACTCTTTGTTTAACAACAGTTAATATTTAGTTCTTGTTTAATTTCTTTCAACAATGTTGACATTCTGAGCAATGTTCTGTAGTTCTGGGTGTATTATTGCTACACGATCATGTCAGTTATCCCTAAGTGTTTCTTTGCTGCATTATGTGGCATTTTTAAATGTCACTTTCCAATTGTTCATGACCAGTATACAGAACTAAATTTAACCTTGTATCCTACAAAAATTGCCATACTCACTTATTAGTTTTATTATCTTTTTTATAAATTTCACTCAGTTTCCTACATCGATGATCACGTCTGAGACTAAAGGCAGTTTTCCTTCATTTCCAGTCTGAATGCCTTTGTTTTTCTTCCCTTATTGCACTGGCTAAGACCTCTAGTGTGATGTCGACTGGAGGTATGAAGGGCAGACATCTTTGTCTTTTTCCTGATCTTAAGGAGAAAGCACTCAGAGTTTTACCAGTATTAATGATATCTGCTATAGGGGTTTTTGTGGGTTTTTTTGGTAGGCACACTTTATTAGATCGAGAGAGTTTCCTTCTATTCCTAGTTTGCTGAGAGTTTTCATTATAACTATGTTGAATTTTGTCATTTGCCTTTTATGCATCTGTTGAGATAATCATATGGCTTTTCTTATCAAGTTAACTACTATGGTGAATTATCATATGATTTTTAAGATCATTAATAAAGTTAGACATACTGTCTACAGTTTGCATTTTAAATATAAAAATGCAGATTCTCAGCCCCCGAAAGAGTGTCTCAGACCCTCCGTCTGGCTCAGCTCTCACCCACCTTTCAATTCCTTCCTCTTCTCCCAACCGCTATGGTCACTACCATACCACCACCTTCTTTCCCAGATCAAGCCACCAGCACCCCTCACCTTGGTCCCTGCTGCCTCTTCCATCTGGCACTTACAGCTGGTGCATCATTTCCTACGAACCACTTATGAGACTGTGATTCCAAATAAGCAATATGGATTTGGTCTTCTTCCCATCTCTGGCACAGCACTTCTAAAACCCTTGGTTTAGAGCAATAAAGTTGTCTTGATATTTCTAAGGAGCCCCTTTCAACTGCATCTGAGTTTATGTTCATGAAGTGACTTTGGGGAAGCAACTAAGGATGGGGGCTGGTTGCCAGAGGAACTTGCCAGGTGGTTACAGGGTTCAAGCTTTCAGCCCCAACCCCTTGACTTCTGGGGGGGGGGGGGGAGTGGGGCTGGACGTTGAATTGTTGAATCGGTAGCCAATGGCCAGTGACTTAATCAGTTGTGCGTACGTAACAAAGCCTCCATAAAACCCCAAAAGGATGGGGTTCAAAGAGCTTCCGGATTGGTTTACACCTGGAGGTCTCAGGAGAGTGGTGTGCTTGGAGAGCATAAAATCTCCACACCCAGGCTTAAGCCTCTGCCTTTAGCTCAGGTCATGGTCCAAGGGTCCCAGGATGGAGTCCTGCATCGGGCTCCCTATTCGGTGGAAGGCCTGCTTCTCCCTCTCCCACTCCCCCTGCTTGTGTTCCCTCTTTCACTATGTCTCTCTCTGTCAAACAAATAAATAAAATCTTTAAAAATTTTTTTTTAAACTTTAAAAAACTCCACACCCTTTCTCCAAACCTTGCTCTATGCATCTCTTCCATATGGCTGTTGCTGAGCTGTAGCCTTTTACAACAAACCAGGCATCTAGTGAGGAAACTCCTTTCCATAGTTCTGAGAGCCGCTCTAGCAAATTAATCGAACCCAAGGAAGATGTCATGAGAACCTCCCACTTATAGCAGGTCAGTTGGTCGGAAGCACAGGTGAGAAACTTAGACTCGTGATTGGCATCTGAAGTGGGGTATGGTGTGGGGGAGACTTGTAGGACTGACGGACCCTCAACCTGTGGGATCCAACACTATCTTCAGGTAGACAGAAACAGAATTGAGTTAATTGCTTGGTGGTGTTGGGAAACACAATGGACCATGCTTCAATGGCTCTCCGCTCAGGACCTCCATACTTTGCCAATGCAGGTTCCTTCCTTGGCATTCCCCACACCCCCTCTGTGATTACCATGGACCTCTGCCTCTACCAGCTGCTGTTGTGTCCATCCTTGAAAATGAAGCTCAAACATCCCCTCCTCCATCCCAGACTACCCTTCTCCCTGACCCCCAGCAACACGCCCGGGGTTCCCCCAATCGCAGCCCTGATCCTACTGTTTGTCTGTGCGTGTCTCCCCATCAAGCTGCTCCAGGACAGGGAACACATCGGATTCATCTCACCATCCTCCGCTCTGCCTAGAGCGAGGCACAAGATAGGGGGTTAGTGTTTGTTGAGTGAGCGAATGAATGCTCAATGAGAAGCTGGCTTAAGCAATGCATGGGGAAGAGGGCAGAAGATGAGGGGTTACACAAGAGGGGCTGGGAGGGCTGTTAAAGGGCCAGCTTCTGGTTGCTGATTGCTGAGAGATGGCTAGAGAATGTTCAAGGTGCCTTTTCAGAGCTCTCATCCTGAGCTCAGGGGGACAGTAGGATGCACTGTGACCACCAGGTGGCGCCAGGCTCCCAGGCGTCCGGCTACCCAGGCTTTGCTCCCCATCTTCCCTCAAGGGATGGAACCCCAAAGAGGGCAGAGTCAGAACCTGCAGGACCACAGCAGCAACGGAAGAGGGTCCCCTATGCAGGTCTTGGGTGTCATTTCAGATCCTCAGGGCATCTTACCCCATTTCCTTTTCTGCCCCAGAGATTCCACCACTGGAGATGGGAGGCCTGCTCTTGGCTGCGAAACCCCTCAGGGAGGATGGGGGGTGATGAGTGTGCCACAAGGAAAATGGAAGAGAACGGGACTTGGGTCCAGAAGACCAGAGCTCCAGTCCCCTTACTGGCTGTGTGACGCGGGTACTCAGAGGCTCCGTCTCACCATGTACGGGAACGTTCTGACCGCTTCACACTTAATACCCAGTTAATCCCTCCACCACCCTAAGATGTAGAAACCACCATTAGCCCCATTTTACAGGTGAGGAAACTGAGGCACAGAGAAGGTAAGTAGCTAACTAAAGGTGACACAGCTAGGCTGTGGGTCCTGCCCCCCACCTCCCGCCAGCCCCTGCTAGGGAGGGATTAGACATGGATGGTCGGGCTGGGAGGGGAGAAGAGGGTGGGACCGAAACCCTAAGAATGACCCAGAGGGTCCAGGGTGGCAGGGGAAGCCAAGCAGACCGAGGAGAAGTCAGTAGAGAGAGGCTCTTGGAGCCAAGCAGGAGGGAGATACAAGCGGCGCTGAAGGCCCTTGGGAGATGTGGCCGTTTCCAGAGTGCTGGCTACAGCAGGGGGGTGAGGGGGCAGACGGAGAGGCGGTATGGACAAGAAGCGGGGGGGAGAAGGATGGCAGAGCTCGGTCAAGGGGCTTGTTGGTTTGTTTTAGGGCAGACACTGAGGATGGACTGCGGGGGGAGAACCAACAGAGAGGTGGGGACTGGTGGAAGGGCAGCTGATGATTCTGGAAGGAGAAGGCAGGAGAGAGAAAAACCAGGAACTTCCACAGTGTACTGTCCTTGGGTCCCCTCAGGCGTCCCCTCTTGTTCTGCAGAGGCGCACACTGAAGTCTGGAGAGGGTAGGGGACTCGCTGAGAACCCAGGCCATGCCCTCCATCCTGGGACTTTGGCTCCCCTCAGAGCTCCTGCTGGGTGCCGAGCTCTGACCAGTCCAGGGAGGGAGACAACACAGGAGGACCCAATATCTGAGCCCTAAGACCAAGATCACTACTAGGAGACAGAAGCCAAGGGAGGTGGTTCCAGCCTCTAGGGCTGTGAGTTCCCTACTTTCTCTCCCTCCTCCTCTGGCCATTCCCACCTCTGTCCTGAGGGCCGGGGTGCTCCTAGGGGCCAGAAGCGGAGCTGTCCTGGGGACCGCCAGTTAGAAACCATCTTAGGATGACTCTCTGGACACTGTTCTGCCCTGTGGGTATGTGAACTCTCGGGGTCCTCCGGCACCCCAGAAGATGGGTGCTCTCATAGTCTTCTTCGTAGAAGCAGGGAAACAGGGGCACGGACCGAGCATCTTGCTCAAGGCACTCAGCTAGCGACTCTTGCAGCCAGAACCTAGCCCCCTGAGAGCATATTATGTCCTGAGTTATGGAAACCCCTCGCTGTCAGGCTGTCAGAAGGGGCCTGAGGCCTGACGGTCCAGACTCAAGCACGAGGCCAGCTTGATGCCTCCTCTGACAGAACCCTTCATGCCACAGACGAGGACACTGAGTCTCAGAGGGAGATAACTCAACAGAGTCCCCCCACCCCTGGTGTGGAGCAGAACCAAAACTGGACTCTGGCCTGGTGGCTCCAAGCCCACCGCCCCTTCCTCAGCCACTTCTGATCCCCCTTTGTCCCTTTCTGTCTTAGAAGGCCAGCCCGGGTCCCATCTGGCCTCCTGGGGCCCCTCCCGGCGTGGCCCACCTGCTCCAGAAACGCCACACCGCCCACGGGACTCTGTCCCTTTCCTGCATCCCGTTTCAACAGCCCCCATGAGGATTTCCAGCAGGATTGGAAGACATCCTGGTCCTGCCCTACCCCCGTGGCAGGTGGGTGAGGGACACTGATGAGGAAGCAGGAGGACAGGGTGTGGGCAGGCATGTCCTTTCCGGGGCGCACCTGAGGCCCTCAGGTATAGGCAGAAGAACCCCAACTGCTGTGTTCGAAGCTCAGCTTCCAGCTGAGAAGGCCGAGGGCCCAAGCGAGGGCCGGGCCCGGGACCGATATTCATTTCCTCCTGGCCTCCGAGCACACCTGCTCCTGCCGCTCGCCAAGCCCGTGTCTCTGCTTCTTTTCCTAAGGGACACCCCATGGTTACCTCATCTTTTCTCAGGTACCCCTCTTTCCCTGGTCTGTCTCAGCCTTCCATTCCCCCAACCAGCCCGGGACAGCCTCCCTGCTCTCCACGGTGCCCGCCTCGCTCCACAGTGCCACAGCTCCTCACTGAGGCTGGTTGTGCGGGAGCTTGGAGGGACCCAGGGCCTCCTCCACCACCACTCAATCTATGACTGGGCAGACTGAGGCCGCTAGCCCACGGGTTCCTTGGGGGCATGGCTGGAGGTTGATACTCTGTGTGTCCCCAAGACCTGGCATGGAGCCAGCACAGGACAAATTCTGCAGCATGGCCTGCCTGGGATGGCAGATGGAATCAGCTGGGCTGGAATCCAGCTCTGCTGTTACATGCTGTGCAGCCTAGGGCTAGTTCCTCAACCTCTCTGAGCTTTCTGTTTCTCCTGTGTAAAAACTGGGGAAAATGAGGCCTGTTTCATAGGGTTGTAGTGAGAACTGCTAAGACAATGTATGCAAACTTAAATATCTCAGTAGAAGGTGGTTATCTCTCATTTATTCAATAAATACTGGTTGAACACTTACAATGTGTCATTGATGTTGACAAAAAGGAAGAAACCAAGTCAGCAGACCCCAGGCTCCCCGAACTCCCATTCTGGGCTCTTGCTGGGTATGTCCCCGCCCCACGTTCCTACTCTGCCTAGAAGTGGCCCCCAGATTATCCAACTGCCCCGTCACCATCCTGCTCAGAGGCAACCGGGAGGCACGGGTGCCTTGAGTACCAGGCGCTGGCTCCTGGGGGTGGCCATCTGTGCCTGCCTCCTGTGATCTGGCTCCCACATCTGTTTCCCACCAGGTCTCCTCTTCTTTTGTGACACCAAATTCCACTGCAGTCACGTGGGTCCAGTTCCCATGCCGGGAACACGGTGGGCTTTCCCATCAGCGAACCCTTGTGCGAGCTGCGCCCTGACCAGAACGGCCACCCACTTCATCACCTCCAGATAAACTCCTATCAGCTTTTTCCTCTTCCTCCATGTGGCCTCCTTGATGGCCGGGGTCAGCCCTGAGCCTCCAACAGTCTCCACTAAGGGTCCTCCAAGAGCTCTCTTCGTGCAGAATCCCAGGGTCGGAGGGCCTGTGCTCTGTCTTGCACTGAGTTAGGTGCTTCCCCTCACAGGACCTGGGGAGTAACAATGGCGTGGGGAGACATGGGGATGACACACTAGCCCATCGGGTCCCCCTAAGCCTTCAGTGGAGGTTACAGAGCTGGGTTTGGTCAAGGTTATTGAGGGGAAACAGGGGGAGCCAGGCTAACCTTGAGGGGGGCTCAGAAGTGGGGCGACTCAGCAGAGGCGCCATTGGGAAGGACTCTTCCTCCCCAGGAGCCTTCTGGTGAGAAGGAAGTATTATTTAACCGACATTGTGTTGGGAGGGGAAACACGGGGTCCCTGGAACTCAGCCAGCCTCCTGCCTTCAGGCTGTTTGGCTTTGTTTGTTTTTTTGGCCTTTTTTTTTTTTCCTTTTTCTTCGGGCTAATTGTTCTCATTAAATCTTTTTGTCCTGTTTTGTTTTTTACGAGGCTGACAATGCTGCACGGTGCTCGGGCGCTGCTTCCTGTGTTTCTGCCCCAGCACAGGCCTCCGTGGGGCCTTGCTTCCTGTTGTGAGCAGTCACCATGACGACTCAAGGCCCTGGTGGGCTCCACGGGTTGGTAGGGGGGGAGCTTGGGGGGGCGGCTAACATGGTTGACATCACCGGGTAAGGAGGCAAGGGTCCCGTCCGGAGGGGGTTGAATGGGGGCCGGGCAGGCAGTGGCGGGAGCCTGGTGCATTGCTGAGGGGTGACTCACAGCCTGGGAAGGGGAAGAATGCCCTCACATTCTTTTGGGAGGTAAACAAGGTCAGGGAGTGCGGCTGGGATCCTGTTTACCTGACCCTGGCCCCCCGGGGGACCAGGAACCAGTGCAGGACAGCACACTGGAACAGAACCAGCCAGACCTCGGGGCTAAGGGAACAGGAGGCAAGGCCAGGAGAAGGTGAGGGGCCAGTGGTTGTAGCCCAGACACCCTTCAAGAGGGCTGGTGGAAGCCAAGGCAAGACTGGGATTCAAATTACAGCTCTGCTAAGTGACAGTTCTGTGCCTTTGAGCAGGTCACCTGGACCACCTCCCCAGCCTCGGTTTACCCTCTTTCTCATGGGCTAATCCCCCTGTATCGATGGCTATGTTCTCCAGTCCCATGGGGGCTGGCACGGGGTGGCCCAGGGACTGGGCACAGCCTAATGTTCTGCAGGCCTCTCTGTCCCCCACCTGCCAACAGACCTCCGTCCAGGGCTAGGCACTCCAGACTCCTGGGCCAGCAGAGGAGGGCTGCACTGCATCCTCGGGGTGATGCCCCCACGGTGCAGCCCCGCTGAAGGGCCAGGGACAAGCTGGGCTCAGGAAGGAGGAGGTGGGTGCACGGCGGCAGAGGTCGAGGCTCCTGCAAAGTCACAGGGCTGGAGTCAGGGCAGCTCAGGCTCTCCCCCCAATCACTGCATCTCCCTCCAGTCTTCCAAAGAGCCCCACTTCCTATTCCTGAACCCCCCGAGTGACAGCTTCTCCCGCTCACCACAACAGGTCTGGAGGAGCCCCTCCTGAGCCATGGAGATGTACCCCTGTCAAACTCTGGGATTCACTGGTGCTGGGATCTTTCGAGAACAGCCAGGGAGAGGCCTAGAGCAGACCTTCCAGCCCTCGTGTCTCAGAGACAAGCCTCCATTGCAAAACAGACCAGCTGTCAAGAGGAAGGGGCTGCCTTTCGGCAACGCGCCCCCCAACCCCTGCAGTTGCCAGGGGGGCGGCACCAGGAGATGGTTCCTAGCAGCCACAGTGGCATTGAGGCCACCTAGCCTCATGGCTGAGAGTAAGGACGTCAGCGTCAGGCTGGCCTGGATCAAGTCCGGCTTTGCCACTTGCCAGCTGGGGCGCTCAGGCAAGTTCCTCAGCCCCTCTGAGCCTCAACTTCCTGATCTGGAAAACAGCCTCTCCCAGGGTTTGCTGTGAGATTTAGTGAGCGAATACACATGAGAGACTTAGCACATAGTAGGTCCTCAGCATCATCCTGAACCCACACAGACCCACTGCGTCCTGCCCTGCAGTGCCAGAGCCCCGGGTTCCCTCGGCCCGGGTGCCTACCCCAGGGCAGGAGCCATGCTCAGCACATGCCCTGAGGTTTTCCCATAAGGGGGTTGGACTTGGGCTTCCCTTGACGGGGAATATCCTGTTCTGGGAGTGGGGGGAGGAAGAGGAGCGGGAAGGACGCAGCCGCTCCACATTCCTGGCATTCTTGGCGACAGCCCCGTCCAGCTGCCTTGAGCTGCCACTGCCGGGCGCTGGCCCAGGTCCAGGCTGTCTCGGCATGATAAGACAGCCTCCCACTTAGGGTACCCCTTGGGCTAGGGGTACTAGGTCCCAGTCCCACTCACCCCATGCCGTCCCAGAAGCAGACAAACCCCCACTCTGTAAAGAGAGGTTTGGGGGGTCTGGGGACAGTCGTGTCAACAGGAGAGGGGTTCAGCTTTTGGTTCTACCTTCTGGGGTCCCCCCCAGCCTGCTCCCCTCCCCCAGGGAAGCTCTGGAGAGTAGCCAGAGGACAGAGGTGGATGGGTGAAGAGGGGAGAGGGAGAGGGTGCCTGGCTTCCAGCCTCTTGTGGCTGGGACAGTCATTTTCCTTCTCTGAGACTCAGTTTCTCCATCTACAAAAGGGGAGGGCTGGCTCCCTCCTTTAAGCAACCTCGGCCCTGCTACACTGTGGTGTCGTGAGTGAGTGATCACTGTGGAGAGCCTCTTCCCCTGACCAAGGACAGAAACCCAGTCAGTCCCTGCCTGGAGCCTGGCCTAGTGCAGGTTAAGTGGGTTTCACTGTTGACCGGGGACCACCTGCTGCTCCATCCGCAGCAACGGTCCGCAGGCTTCTGAGACCCAGAGAATGGGAAACAACACAGTCCCAGGGTGGTCTCGCTCCAGACCCTCCTCCCTGGATAAGTCTTGGGGGTCCTAGGAGGGAAATAACTCGTCCAAGATCCCAGGCCCACTTAGCCGGGCTGAGCTGACTCGGGACCTCCCGCATTTGCAGCTCCTCCCAAAGCCACCCAGAGCTGAGTTCATTCATTTCCATGTTTCCCTGCAAACAGCCTCTGGTTTCAGACCGTGAGAGCCGGAGTAGTCTGGGAAGGAGCCCAACAGGGCAGATCCCCAGGGGTCCACGTCAGAAATCTCCTCTCCTGGGGAGACTAAGCCTGTGAGCAGGTGGCCCCAGACACAGGCACCCCCTCTGCTCCCTGACTGCTCTCTGCAGCTGGGGGGGCTCGGCAGAGTCACACGAGCCCAGCAGGGAAGGCACAGTGACTGCTCTGGGGTGGCACCTCTGGGGTCCTGCCTGGGTGCCAGTCTCCCTCCCCTTCTCCTCTCCTGCGGCTCAAGAACCACCCCAAGCCCCTCGGCCCCATCCTAGAGCCTCCCCACTGCCCTTGATGCCCACTGCAGAGTTCAAGAGCTCACTCTGACTCTTGGGACAGAGATTGGGGAACCTGGTCCAGGACACTTGGGGAGGCAGAAAAAGCTCTTTGCCCAAGTTAGGAGTCAGAAGACATCCCTACGCTTGGACCTCAGCCCTTGCATGACTGCTGGAGAGTTGGATAAGGTGGCCCCTCAGGGCCAGTCCCACTGAGACCCGCAGCGGTCCCGGGATTCTGAGATTCAAATTCCCATGCCCCACCCCTCCCTGCTTAACCTTGACTGCATTAAACAGAGGAAGCCCCATTCTGTCACCTGCCCTTGCCCAGGACCTGCCCCTCACAGTGCAGCCAGGGTCCTGCTCCCAACAACCCCACCTTCCCCATCACTCGATCCCCCTGACAGCCCAGACACCCCCGAAGCCATTGCCGCCACGTGGCCGGGGCCCCTGTCTGCTTCCTGCCTGCTCATCCTGTGTGTGTGTCTGTCCCGACATCTGTCTGTCTGAGGGACCACAAAAGGAAAAGGCTGGAACACACCCTGCTGGGTCCACGTGACCAGTGCACTCCTCACCCCCGCTGGGAAATCACCGCCATTGTGGCAATTGGGAGCCACGCGAGTGTGCGCCGGCGTGTCTGCGGGCGTGGTGCGTGCGTGTGGCGGGGGAGGATGACACGAGGTGTGTGTCAGGATTTTGTGTGTGTGGAATAATTGGTGAAATGAATTATGATAAACTGAGCGGAATGGGTGGAGTACTAGGCAACCATTAAATATGATGCCTTTGAAGAATCGTGATGACATAAAAAATTGTCACAATTTAAGAGTTAGTTAAAAAAAAAAAAGTGCACCCAAAAGAAGAAGTAGAAGCGAATACAGCAACCGCTAATAATTGTTATCTCTAGATTGCTAGATTATGAGCAATCTTGTCTTTCCTTTATACTCTTGGCTATTTTCAACATTTTCTGCAAGGCGCACTTGTTTTTAACCAGAAAAAGGAAAAAGAGGTAATAAAAAAACAAAGAGGAAGCAGAAAACAAACATGATTTAAGATAAAAAGAAATGAAGGCCTAGTGGAAAATGTTAAGTATAAAATAAAACCAAATATTCAACTCAAGACAGCGAACGCTGAGGGAGCACCTACTTGGTACCAAGGCTCTGCTGAGTGTGGAGTTATGGAAATGCTCAAGATGTAGCCCTCCCTGGTGACAGCACTGTCTATCAGGAGGGTGGGACAATCACCAGTCACCGATAACATAGACACAGATACACTGCAGTTCCACCCCCAGCCCCAGAGGGCACCAGAGAAAGAGAGAAAGTGACAGGTGAATCAGGAGGGTTTCAGGGAGGAGGTGACTTTTTAAAAAATATTTATTTATTTGAGTTGGGAAGGAGTAAAGGGAGAGAGAGAGTCCTCAAGCAGACTCCCACTAAGCACGGAGCCAAACTCGGGGCTTGATCCCAGGACCCTGAGATCATGACCTGAGCAGAAATCAAGAGTCAGCCACTCGACCGACTGAGACCCCAGGGCTTCAGGGAGGGCATGCAGCAATGGAGGGAAGCACAGTGGTGGCCAGAAGACCACCCTTTGTCTGGAGCAGGCGTGACACAGAGGCAGCAGTTCACCCCAAGTCTGCGGTGCTGGGTTGAGATCTGGGTTCAGAGCTTCTGAAGCTAAGTGGGCACTCACAGGGAAAGAAGGCAAGGACTGATTAGCAATTCATTCAAGAACTAGTTGAAGACCTACTATGTGCCACACACCATCTGGGGAATCCTGCAGTGCAGCTTCCAGCCCAATGGAGGGAAACAGGCAATTGAACAATTAAGGAATAAAAGATCCGACATGCCGGATGGTAAGAGGCACTACGAGGAAGGACGAGGCCAGGGCAGGCGGGGGTTGATTCTATGTGATAGTGGGGCATCTGATGGGAGGAAAAAGGAAGTGAGGTGTGGAATCTTGAGGAGGAGAGCTTCAGAAAAGGAGAGGGGGACAGCGCATGCAGGGCCCCAGGGGAACACAGGGAACACGAGGTCAGAGGGGGACCTGTAGTTCCGTGTGGGGCTGTGGTGGGGACCTGGGCTTTTCCTCCAAGCGACAGCAGGAGCCTTAGTCGGGGAGGGCTGAACAGAGAAGTGCACAAACTGACGTGAACTATAGTAAACCTGCTCTGTGGCAGCCTGGGGTGGGGGCCAGGGAGGGGCAGAGAGAGGTGGGGGGGCCAGGCTGGGCTGGCAGTGTGGGGGTGGGGACAAGGAATGGGAATCTCAGTGTATTCTGAAGCCGGGAGTAATGGTGCTTGCAGATTCCAAGACGTGTGTCCCAGCTCTTGGGAGGACGGGGCTGCGACAAGTGAGGGAACAGAGGCAGCAGGCACTGAGGCTGGATGGACAACGGCTGAGAACCCCAGGGACGAACCTGAGACATCCACCTGGTGTAGCAGAGCAAGCAGCCAGACCTGGGAGTCTGAAGTCCAGGTCCCAGCTGGGGACACACATTTGGGGGTCATTGCGTTGTGAATGGCAATTAACCCACTAAATAGGAGATCCCCCCGGGAAGGGATGGACACAAAGAGGAGGTCCAAGGATTGAGCCCCGGGCTCTCCCAACCACTTATTCTTTGGGGAGAAGGGAGGGGACCAGCAGAGGAGCCAGGGAAGGGGTGCTCAAGAGAGTAGTGGGACAAACACGGTTCCTGCAGAGAGGTGGGTGCGAGCCTGGTGGGAGAGGCTTAGGCTAGCAACTGTGGAGAGAAACTCAGAAAGGCGAGTCAGGACAACTCTTCTCAGGAGCCTGGCCATACAGGCAAGCCTCAATGGTGTCCCAAAACCCAAGCAAGAGGCTCAGAGGCCCCACAGGTCATCCTCCCACGACCCTCCCCAGCAGTGGCCAAGGGGCCACTGTTTACTGGAGGGCGGGGGACGGTGGCCAGAGCTCTTAGTCTGGGCTGGTGTCCACACACAGGTGCTCAGGGCCGGTCAATGTGCGAGTGGAGCCAAGGGTCAGAAAAGAGAGGGACCTGGGTGGAGACCAGTGCCAGGGCCACGTGCCAGGTCATGGCCAAGGCTGGCCCTCCACGTGCCGCCGTGTTCCAGGAGTGGGAGAATTCTGAATCCAAACTCTTCATTAAGAAGATTGACTTCTCGGGGGGCCTGGGTGGCTCAGTGGGTTGGGGCCTCTGCCTTCGGCTCAGGTCATGATCCCAGGGACCTGGGATCGAGCCCTGCATGGGGCTCTCTGCTCAGCAGGGAGCCTGCTTCCTCCTCTCTGCCTGCCTCTCTGCCTACTTGTGGTCTCTGTCTGTCAAATAGATAGATAAAATCTTAAAAAAAAAAAAAAAAAAAAAAAAAAGATTGACTTCTCCCTCTCTGTCTTCTCTGCACTGGGGAGCGGCTCTTCTGCCACAGGCCCGCATCCGCTGAAAATGGATGCCTGGGCCAAGCCGGCCGCCACCGCCTTCTTGGTCAGGAGAGCAGCTCTCAGCTGTTGAGCCCATCACTGTCTGCGGCGGTGCTAAAACCACCAGAGACACCGACCGATGAGAGCCTAGCAGCTTGGCCCTCCCAAAGGCCATGGCGCTCCTGTGCCTGCTGGTGGACTTTCTCCTCCTCTTTGCCACAGGAAGGAGCCATGTCCACCTCCCATAGGTCTCGTCTGCCCTGTATATTCTTCTCCTATGCCTCCCCAGGCAGACCGGGAAAAGTGCTTGGCTCAGGGTTTGACAGAGAGAAGACAATACTGTATGAACAAGGAAAAAAAAATAAGATCTGTTTCTCATGGAGAAAGAGCCTCTATTTGACTTCACACGTGTTTCACGCGGTTATGCCACTTGGATATTGACTTTCAGTACGCAGACTTCCATCTGGACCCTGGCCCCAGAGCCTGCCAGTGTTAGGGTTCTCCTGGAGTGGATAGCATGAGTGGTGGGGTGAAGACAGGGTTGTCTTTTGGTTTGGTTCAGGTTTTGTTTGGTTTCTAAGATGGGAGAAAAACTAGCGTTCCCTCCCAAAGAGTGAACCCAGGGAGGGGAAACCCATGGAGCAGGTTGAGTGCGGACTGCGGGAGGGCTGGGGGTCCAGTGCACGCGCACGTGTGTAGGATCGCCTCGCTGTGGAGACTCACAGGTACCCCACCTGGAGGCTAGCTGGGAAGGCATCCTGAGCAGGTGCAGGGCCCAGCAGGAGGGTGGGTGGAGCACGTGGATGTTCTCCCATGATTCCTTCTGCTATTTCAGTGCATAAGGAGCATCACCGTGGGCTACAAATAAGGGCAGAGGGCCCTGGAGGTTTGCAGAGGGAGGAGGTTTGAAAGAGCCCTTGTGTATGGAAGGGGAGCCAGGGGACCTGAGAAATATAGCTGCTCTGCCCAACAGCATGCTGGCAGATGCATTCTCCCAAGAGGGCCACAGCAACATCTTGAATCCCACAAGCCCTTCTAGAACCTTCCACTCTCCCACTAATGAGCAGAATATAATTCCCCATCCCCTTGAACCTGGGCAGGTTGGTGACTCAGTTCTTGGCAATGAATGCTGTGCAAGTGACGTTGCCACACTTCTGAAGCCACACGGGAAACACTCACATCGTGTAGGACACTCCCACTGGAGCCCTGGGCCGCCATGTTGTGAGGAAGCCCAAACCAGCTCATCAAGAGAGACCACAAGGGAAAGCTCTGAGGTCACAGAGAGGGAGAGATGTCCTGCCAGTCCCAGATGCTTCAGCCCCAGCCACCACGTGACTGCCACTCTCTGAAACTCTGAACAACCCAGCTGAGCCCCACCCAACTCCATGACCCCCAGAATCCACAAGAGATGATAAAATCATAGTTGTCTTAAGCCTTTACTTTATGACCCAGAACAAACACTAAGGGCCAACTTGAGACTTATGGTCATGAAATTCAGGTCACCCTCCCTCCCTTGGCCTGATGGCACTCAACACATTTCTGCAGGGACAGAAACACAGCGGCCCCAAGCTTCCATCCATGCCTCCAGGGAGGAGCAGAGGATGAAGAGGAAATGTCAAGGGCATTGGGTCCTGGAGGTCAGGCTAAGGTGTTTGAACCTGACCCTGGTTCAGGGGCTGGAGGCTACTGAGAGTACACCCAATTAGAGGTATTTACCTTCCGTGCACCTGCCGGGCCCTCTCTGGTTTTATCAATACAGAACACAGCCTCTATCCTCAGATGAAGCAGGATGGGGGAAGACAGGAGCCTTCCCAGAGGCCTGGGGACGCGGCAGGCTGGGTCTTCAGCCTTTCCCATCTGAGGTACACAGACGGTGGAGTAGGGAAGGGCTGAAGGGAACCTTGTTTTCCCCATCTGGAAAATCCACTCGAGGCCTCTAAGTGGTCTTCTGCTTCTGAGACTGAAGGTGCCACAGGGACATGTTTCCATGGGAACCTTGTCTGCACTGCCCTGGGCTCTATCCATTGAGCCGGACAGGCAGGAAGACGAGGCCTGGCCATCATTACGCTGTAGGCCTTGTTCGGGATTTTTAGGGTCCAAGTCACAGAAAACCCCACTCAAGGTGACTTTGAAAACTAAAATCTGTGGGCTGTGTAGTATAGTGAAAAGCACACGAGTATTTAAGGTTTCAAGCAAAGCTGGACCTAGCCTGCAAACAGGGTGACAGGACCTGGTTTCTCTGCCTCCATCTCTTGGCTCCTGTTCTGGCTCCTGTCCCACGCTGGCTCTCCCTTGGGGCTCTCAGTCTGGCCCCCAGTTGGGTCTGGGTCTACTTTGTCTTCACAGCCTGCAGAGAGAGAAGGTCCACCTCCCGGGGAGCTTAAGTAGAGGTCTCTGCTCTGATTGGATGGTTTGGGCCACGTGTCCATCCCTGAGCCCATCGCAGTAGCCATGAGATGCCCTATTGTAATTGGTTTAAATCAATCAGGGCCCACCTGGGGCAGAGACCGCGTCTACCCCTGGAAACATGGGGTCGTATCCGGAGGCAGGGGAGGGAATGGGTGCCAGAGAAGGAACCACTCAGCGTCCGTTACAGTAGGACAGATTCACGAGACTCACGATCAAAAGACGAGGACCCGAGGCATGTCCCTCGGCCCGCCTAGCAGGACCTCCTGGAGAGGGCGCGCTCTGTCAGAGAGGAAGTGGTTGAGCGCCGGAAAGGGGGGAATCTCCTATCAAGGCTATTTCCAGTACCATCTGCCCATCTGGCCAGCCTGGAGCCCCGGGATAGGGACAGCCACCATTGGCCAGAACCCAGGGCCTGCCTGGGACACTTGGGCAGCTGGGGACTGAGTAAGCTGGGAAAAGTGCAGGCTGGAGAGGGCTGGGGCGGGGGAGCCATCCGACTCTTCCCTAACTCCAAAAAAGGGAACAGGAAAGGTCAGCTTAGGCTCCAGAAGGGATCCAAACAAGTAGCGTGACAAAAGCAGACAACCCCGTCTGGGCTCAGCTCGGCTGGGTCTTTCCATACCTTGCTCACCCAAGAACCCACGGAGCAAGGCTGGGCAGGAATTACCCCATTGCTCAGATGGGGAGGCCGAGGCTCTGAGAAATGTAGCTCACCCAAGGTTACTCAGAGAGGTGGGGAAAAGGCAGAATATGAACCTGAGCTCTCTCAGGCCAGCCTCCTCCCCCTACCCTCCTTCCCGTAGCTCAGCTCTGAGTCAGGCCCATCCCACACACAGTAATGTGAGGGTGAGGCCGTCGGTTGTGGGGGGGGACGTTCAATCCCCCCATAGCCCCTACTGTCTGCCAGGCAGGAAGATAGAGAAAAGGAGGCTGCAGGGTCCAACTGGCCCAAGTTCAAGTCCACCCTCTAGCCACGCTTGCTGTGTGAATGTGGGCAAGTCAGTATATTCAGTACGAAATGAAGAAATGAACACTTCCCTTAGAAATCGTGGGGAGGAATGACTGACATCACGTATGTATAGCAGCTAGCACAGTGCAGCCAGTGGCGAGTGTTATATTCCTCCTCCCATCATGGAAGGAGTTTGTAAGGTTTAATTACAATATCATAGCAGAAATGCTGTGATCTGCTGAGCCCAATGCTGCAAGATGGAGCCCGCGGAACTCTTCCAAGTAAACACTGAGAAACAGAATGGGGGTGGGACTTTGGTGAGAAATTAACCTGCGGTACAGACGCAGGGTTCCTCGCTTTCTGGGAGAGAGTCAGGCCCAATTCCAGCGTTGTCCCCCGCTGCTGGGCAGAAGTCCAGACACAGCAGAATCTGTTTCCACCCTTTCCCTGGGGACTGAGGACCCGAGCAGGACTTTCATCCCCTGAGCCTGGACTCAGCAGGGGTGAGGAGGCTGCAGACACGGGGGGCATTGTCTGCCCTGGCGGGGTTAGATCCCGCCGCTGCCAACCCCTCCAGGGCACAGGGTCTCCATGGACCAGCCCAGCCATGCGGGGTTGGGGGGAGGTGGTGTTTGTCCCCCAGTTGCCACTGGAGACCCAGATTCTACCACTGGACAGTCTGTCCAGTGTCCCGACGGTGACCCCAGAGCATCCCGGACCAGCAGGCTTGGGTGGGGCCTCGGAGGACAAAGCCGCCTTTCGCCGCTGGCAGCTGGGTGGGCAGAGTGCGGCAGCTTGTCAGCCAGCCAGCGAGACCTGGAAGTGAGCCTCGCTGCCCCTCCCCCACACTCCATCACCATTCACGTCTTGTTTATGTCATGACACGATATGACAGATGTTGCTTGTCAATTGTGCTGCTGAAGTTTCTCTAGACCCCGGCCCCTGCCATCCAACTGCACAGCCGCTGCCCTGGTCAGCTCCTCCATGGCACCCCCTCCCTCCTGGGGTCTCACAATCTGTCCTTCCCTCTCAGCCAAGGGGAGCTTTTAGCAATGCAGTTCAACCACATCAGTCCCTGGTGTCACGTCCAGTGAGTTTCTGCAAAACATACAACTCATTTCCAACATATGTAAAGAACTCCTACAGATCAATAAGAAAAAGAGAGGCAGGAAGTGAAAAGGAGCAGGAGACTTTGAGCAGGCCCTTCACAACAAAGGTTCTGCAAGTAACCTATGAGTCCACAAAAGCATCATTAATCATCAGGGCAACGCAAAATGAAACTACAACGAGGTATCACTGCACACCCACCCAAACTGCTAAAAGGAAAAGTATAGAAACTATCAAGTGTTGGCAAGGATGTGGAACAACCGGGACTTCCCAGAACACTGGTGCAAAAGGGAGGGTATCTGGTACAAGCTCTGGGGAAAGTGGTTTAGCATTGTCTCCTCTCTACCCAGCAATCCCACCCTTGGGTTTATGTTTAACAGAAATGCATGTAGACGGCCATTGAAAGACATGGACAAGATCATTTGTTGCAGCTTTATTCACAGTGGCCAAAGGCCAGAAATAACCCGGATATCCATCAACAGTGGAAGGGAGGAAAAATCAATGAGGGACAAGTACGGCAGCCACGTGGACACATCACAAAAAGTGTTGAGAGGCAGAAATTGGACACGACGGTGGCGTCCGCACCGTGGGATTCCATTTATGTGAATTTCAGAAACAGACAGAATTGAACAAGTCAAGATGGTGGTTATCTTTGTGGGGAAAGGAGGCGCAGTGCCTGGGGTGGAGGGAGCAAAGGGGGATTTCTTGGATGCTGATGATGTCCTGTTTCTTGATCTAGGCACTGGTTATGCTGGTGTGTTTAGGAAAACTTATCCAGCTGGACACTGAGTGATGCAGGCATTTTTCTTTACATAGTTTGCTCTTCAATAAAAAGTTAAAAAAAAAAAATTCCTCCACCTACACGGCCCAAAGTCCCCCATGGTGGTTCCCAGCAACTTACTGTCCGTCCCCAGGACACGCCATGCAGTTCTCTGCGCCTGGAACTCCCTGATCCAGTTGGCAAACATTCTGCTCTGGGATTGCCACCACCACCAGGAAGCCCTCCCTCCCGGCCCCAGACAGAGGCGGTTTCTCTGTCCTCAGAGAGCCATGGACACCTTCATTTCGGCCCTTACTCTTCTGATAGTCAAGCCACAGCATTTACCAAACTCTTGTTATGTGTCGGGCACATAACACTTTGGATAAACAGTCATAAATAATAGGTTACACTAATAAAAATTAAATGATTGCAGAAATAGACACTGACAAATCACATGTATGCTGGGGAGGGAAGTCCAGGAAGTCAGTGGAGAATAATGCGGCGGTGGGGTGGGGGAGGGCTGCGGTGGGTGGCAGTTTGGGGGGGTTGCAGTGGGGAGTCTCTAGGCTGAGGGCACCCTGCAGACTGAGGGCTCTAACCCGTGGCTGTCTGAGGGGGACATATCTACATCCGTGACTTCTCATCTCAGTCCCCAGGAGCGTGGCACAGGGTCGGAACCATTAGGTGTCTGGGAGGATTTTAGGGATGAATGAGGGACTGACTGTATGTTGAGAGGCAAGGGTTTGGGGGCCTCCAGGACACCCAGATTCCCCTTTACAAATGCGCACCTCCAGCTGGAGAGTCAATACCGGAAATAAAATTTGGGGTTCCCGGAAGCACAGACCCCAGCAACGCCAGCAGTGAGCGTGCAGAGGCCTGGGCCGATCATTCCTTCCTTGGTTGGTTCTCACAATTGGTAAATATTAACTGAGTATGAATTGCGTGCCAGGCTCTACAGGAGGGGCTGTTCCCTTCACTGCTCATTCATTTCCATTTCCCAGGGACTATTTCAACTTCTGGGATTTCTGGGGGTTTAAGTCTCTCCCTGCTTCTGGATGCTTCCCCATCCCGTACCCCAGTCCCTATGCACTGGACCAGGCAGGACTCTCCCGCAATCACCAGGGGAAATCCCAGGGAACCTTGGGTTATACTGCCTGCCTGGCTGTTTACAAGCCCAAACATGATTTAGAGGGCGGTGGTTCACCTCACCAAAATACTGTCTGCTTTACCACAGAATTCCCAGTGCTATATTCGTCTTCCCCCTGGGATGTCCCAGACACTGGTGGCGGGAGCACGAGCAGGTACTGTCCTCGCAGAAGCAAGTTAGGACAGCGTGTGCCCCCCAAGAGACAGCCAGCCCTCCCCTTGGGGTAACGCTGGGAGCGCGTTACAACCCAGCCCTCCGGGGACCATGCCCAAGAAGTTTCCCGAGACCCTGCTTGTAGCAATTGTGAAGTGAAGGTAACCGGGCATCCCTCACCAGGGAAATGGGTGAGGAATGTAGGGGATGCAGGTGGAGGGGAGAAGACTTAGCCCATCTGTAAAACAACATGGGTCAAACCCGAAGACCTGGTTTTGAGGGGAAAAAAAGGAAATAAAATGGGGCGTCAGACATGATCTCACTGGTGTGAACTTAAAATGGATATACACACTCCCCCAAAGCTGCCTGCTTGACGAGGGTATGTATTTATTTAAGAATATACCATGGGGCACCTGGGTGGCGCCTGGGTGGGTTAAAGCCTCTGCCTTCGGCTCAGGTCATGATCCAGGATCCTGGGATCGAGCCCCACATCGGGCTCTCTGCTCAGCAGGGAGCCTGCTTCCTCCTCTCTCTCTGCTTGACTCTCTGCCTACTTGTGATCTCCATCTGTCAAATAAACACATAAAATCTTTAAAAATAAAAACAAAAAACAAAACAAAACAAAAAGAACATATCATGACTACATTTGAAGAGGAGTCTTTGGAGGGAGGGGAATAGGGTTTGGTTCAGGGATGAGGGGAGATCCACATACACACACACACGCACACACACACACACACACACTTTATATAAAATTTTTAAAGGCCCTACATGGACAGTGAAAGCATACGAAGAACAAAAGATTTTAGTTAACGGAACAATCTCCACTTGACATAAAAAGTAAAATTATATTTAAACTGGACTGCTTCTGAGAGGAAGTAGAAGATGTACTTTTTCTTATTCCTCCCACTAAGTGCAACTAAAACCCTAATCACAGTATATAAAACAAGCCCGAGGAGGCTCTGAAGGGAGGCGAGAAGAAGGCAGATTAGCTAGGTATCACAGGAACCGAGAAACAACACAGCGATGAGTTTCTGTTGCTGGAATTTTTTTTTTTTAATTTGCCTCATATAGCTCAGACTTGAAGCTCAAGAAGCCAGCAATCTGGAAATGCCAAGGGGATTGGATATTCACCCCCCCCCCAAAAAAAAAACAACAAAGCCTACTCTATCTAGCCAAAGAACCAGAAAAGAGGCAGCTAGCAAAACAGAAAAATTTTACACAATAATTGGTATACTCCGGCCAAACCCTTCAGAAAAATCTGTGGCCCCATCCGTGCCAGCAAGACCACGTGGGAAACCTAGACTTCTCCCTTCAGCAGTGTATAAGGTGCTCCAATCTCCCTGCCGGGATGCTATCGGGGAAAGGCCAAGAAGGGGGCTGGGACTTCTAACCCTATTTGGCACCAATGAGGTAGTTCCCCCACTTCCCTACTCCAGAAGCATCCCGGGCAACTAGCTAAAGCAGAAGGCTGCACAAGATACAGAGTCTCATCACATAATGCCCAAAATATCCAGGTCTCGCTAGAAAACCACTCGTCAAGCCAAAAGCCGGGAAGATCTCAAGCCGAATGAGCAAAGATGCCCACACCAAGATAAGCGAAGTGTTACGAACACATCTGAAACCAATGAAAACAAAAGTCTCAGCCAAGAAACAAAAGATATAAACATTTAAAATACCATTTACAATTGCTCAAATAAAATAAAATGCTGAGGTGTAAATCTAAAAAAACACGTCCACGGGGCTTGGCATGCTGAAAACTCACGGAAAACGGATGAAAGAAATCAACAAAGGCAAAGACATGGAAAGACATACTATGTTCGTGAAGATGACTCAGCAGAGTAAAATGTCAATTTTCCCCAAATTGGCATATGGACTTAATACAATTCCTGTTAAAACTCCAGCAAAATGTTTTGAGGATAGAGATAGACAAGATTATTCTAAAACTGGTATGGAGGGGAGGTATTTTCCATTCCGGTGAGATTTGGGGGGAGGGGAAAAGGTGAAGGGGGGAAGGTGGCTGGGGAAGGGGGTGCAGAAGCATCTGGCAGAGTTGGGGTCCCGGAGCCCCCGGCTTAGTCCAGAGGAAGCGAGACTGTGCTTGTCTGGTCAGTCGAAAAGGACAGACGGGACCTTCTTCCTGGCCTCAGGTGCCCCCAGGTGAGGCCCTCCCACGTGCCCAAACTGATCTTATAATCAACAGATAAAGTGGGGAAGATGCAGAATCACTTTAAACACAGGTGTCAGAATCTCTTCGGTCACGAGGGAGGGGGAAGATGTGGACATGAAGTCCAACAGATGTTTATCTGTACTCAGCTTCCTAACAACAAACCAGCCCCTTAGGAGAAAACCTTACCTTGCAACTGAGATTAAGCCCTTCCAAGAATTCTTTAAGGAGAACCCAAAACTGTGCCACCGAAATTGCTAAATTGTTGAAGTAAGCACTGAAAAGGGTAATGATTCGTGTGTCACCCCAGGAAAGAGACTTGCAAGAAGAGATCCGTACTCTGGACATGCTCCATGGGGTGGGAAGAGAAAACATTCCTGTTCTACAAAGACATAGAGTTCATTAGATGCTGATAAAAAGTTGGGTAGAACTCTGCGGACTTCAAAGGAGAGAGCGGCAGTATGGTGGAAGCTCTGTCCTCGATGTGGACAGGTGTCCGCAGAGCCATGGGAAGGCACTCTCTGAGACAGAGGTTGCAGGACACTGTGAGCTTGTGTTTCCTCATGAGAACTTACAGCCAGCAGTCCAGACCCTCTTCCCCCTTTAAAATTTAAAAAAAAAATTTTTTTTTAAATACATGTTTCTGAATTAAGGCTTGAGAAATGCTCATTTCCTGCTGGCTCAGATGTAGCTCCCCGATAGCATTTGATTAAACAGCACAGAGCCCCTCATGAGCCCACACTCAACTTTTTTGATCTATTCAATCCATCATTGGCTTGTACAGGAGATGAAGAAGATAGGCTTCAAGAGGGAAGATCTTTAGTGTCGAAGAGGGGGGTGACCCTCCTCCCAAGGCACAAAGACACACATTTGAAGGCACCACACAGGTTAACCCGTTATGTAAATTGGGACCAAAGTCAGCTCCTGGAATGACTGAAGTAAATGGGGACATTACTGCGATTCTAGAAGATAACCATGACTCAGAAGAGGACAGTCACTCTGTGCCTGCAGTCACATAGGCAGAAGCCATGTCAGGTGTCTGGAGACAGCCATGTCCACGTTAGCAGACAGGGGGTTGGAAAGTCCATCCGCAAATTGATCACAGGCACTGCCACGTGCCAACTCGCTTTGGATTCGAGGGAACCCCTGTTCCTGGGGAGAGATGGACCGTTACGAAGCAGAAGCCTTCCTTGAAGGGAAACTGAAGGCAGCTTCTTACACCTTCCACGCAAGAGGACGACCTCTTGCGACCACAGAACCTCCGTGAGCTTCCGTGAACTGAACACTGGAGTCCCAAGTGCAGTCTGGGTGCCGGTCACCCGTGTATATTTCAGGCCTCCACTGTAACAGGACTCTGGGAACGTTATGCAGATCCCAGTTCTTGCATGTTTTTTGAACCATTGCTTACTCCATCCCTAAATAGGACTTTCCCTTTCAGCCTGCCATATATCTGCTGGGCAGTGGTCTGTAGGTGCCCTGCGTGTGATGGAACTGATGGCTCCCTTTATCATTCATGCCGCAGGATTTTTTGAAAGAGTATCATTATGCCCAAAAAGTTAAGAGTTCACTGGTTAGAACGAGAACCAGTCAAGGCAAAGAATGCCCCCTAAGGGCATTAACTTGATCTGCTTTTGTGTGCATCAGACCATGTGCTATTACATAGCAAGGACGCGTATCTGTGTTAGGGTTTTTCCAGAACAGTGTATAGGCTTAGTGTTAGTATCTGTCAGGTGCGATCTGCTGTTACTTACTCAGATATATGTGGGGCCCATTGAGACAACAGAAGACAGAGTGTTCAGTAAGGCTGCAAAAACATTTTTTTGTCGATTGAGCAGTTTGGTTTTTAACGACGGTTGTAATTGAGTGAAACAACTCTGGGGCATTTGCTGTGAATAATTCTATTTTTTTTTTTTAAGATTTTATTTATTTCTTAAGAGAGAGCATAAGCAGGGGGGAGGGCAGAGGGAGTGGGAGAAGCAGACTCCCCACTGGGCAGGAAACCCAGGACGAGCGGTTGCTGGATCCCAGGACTCCGAGATTACGACCTGAGCCAAGGGCAGGCACTTCACCAACGGAGCCACCCACATGCCCCAAAGAATTCTATTTCTTACTAAAGAACAAATTATTACTATTGGATGAGTATTTCAGTCGATCTTTGAAATTGTTATTTTTTCGAAGAATTTTTCTACAGCCTTCCAACAGTAGCGCTGTTTGTAGTTACTATAAATCAAGCTTTGGAAGTCCAAAAGATAAAGACTGCCTTCCTTTGAGAAAAAAAGAAAAATGCAATTTCCTGGCCACAAGGGCACAGTCAAGTTCACTGAAGTGTTGAATTTGGAGTCAGTCTCGTGTGTCTTCTGCAAAAGGTACTATTCAGTAAACCAGGTTTCCTAGATAGTTGCTCCTAAAAATTCAGGCTTATAAAGCTGGTAGTAGAATTTATCCCAAGGCCTTAGGTATTAATTTTTTTTGAATGAGTGCTTTAACTTAAAACACACTGGGAAGAGCTGCAATGTGGTCCTGTGTGTGATTTTATTAGGTTAGTACGTGCAGTCTACTCATTGATGAAAGCTGGATCTTTTCCTGTGCCCGTGATGCGTTTGTGAACCATGAAGAAAGTGAGACTAGAAGATGCCCAGACAAGTCCGATGGTAACAGCAGTGGTTGCCGACGTTGAGATGATTGTTAAACCGCGATGAACAGTTTGGATGGCAGGATATAGCTCTTAGCTGTAAACTCTCATAGCTGAATTGCTTAAGTACAGTTTGTACAATTTCAGGGCAGTTAATTTCTAATGGAAAATCTGAAACTCACATTGCAGGCTTAAAAGATACTGTGCAACCATTGTATCTATAAATAACTTCACTTAGCACCTTTTGGTCACTTAGAATAGTATGAAATACTACTTCAGTGAGCTATTTTGGAAGTGATGCCAAGTGCTAGTGTTTGCTTCTGAGTATCGAACTGAATTTACAGTTCTGTCCCAGACATTTTGCACTCGTCGAATCCATTCTTGTGTCTTTTTGTTAATGTGCTCTGGACCACCGGTCAGTACTCCTTGGTTTCCTTACCCTGCTGTGACAGAAAGTTCTTTTACAAGCTGTTGGCTACTGCCAAGGCTACAAAAAGGAAAAGCTGTATTTGTAGGCAACATTAACTGTTTGACTGCTAATATATGTTTCTTCTTGCTGTGGCTTGTTATGGCTTCTTTTTTTTTTTTTTTAAGATTTTTTAATTTATTTATTTGACAGACAGAGATCACAAGTAGTCAGGGAGGCAGGCAGAGAGAGAGAGGAGGAAGCAGGCTCCCTGCTGAGCAGAGAGCCCGATGCGGGGCTCGATCCCAGGACCCTGAGATCATGACCTGAGCTGAAAGCAGAGGCTTTAACCTACTGAGCCACCCAGGCGCCCCTATGGCTGCTTTTTTGTGCTAATAAAGTATGTTTGACATAAAAAATAAAACAAAATAAATAAAACTGATATGGAAAAGCAAAGGAACCAGAATCATCAGAACAATTTTGAAAAGGAACGAAGGGATCCAGTCCGTGGGCTGTATCAAAAACCTGATATCGAAAGCAAGTAAGACGTCTTACATACTTACAGTAAGAAGGACTGTGTGATATTGGCAGAGCAAGTGACACAGAGATCAGTGGGAGGAATTGGAGCACCCGGAAACAGACCACACAAATATTTGCATTACAATATGCAAAAGCAATTTGAGGGAGGAAAGGCAGACCTTTAAGCAAATGGTGTGGGAGCAGTTAAACATCCATAGGTAAAAAACAAAACAAAATAAAACAAACAAACAAAAAACCACAAAGACCCTCAACCTAAGTCATACCTTACACAAAAATCAATCCAAATAGACCAGAGGCTTAAATGTGGAAGGTAAAACTAGAAAACTTTTAGAAAAAACTTGGGGAAAAAATTAATTAAAAAAAAAGAAAGAAAGAAAAAAACTTGGGGATCCAGTGCTAAGCAACCAGGGCTCATAGTGAGACCAAAAGCATGAGCCATAAAGGGAAAGATTGATGAATCGGACTTCATCAAAATTTAAAACTCTTCCTTCATGAAAGGGTCTCTTTTTAAAAAAAAAATATTTATTTCTTTATTGGGGGGAAGCAGAGAGGGAGAGGGAGAGAGAATCTCAAATGGACCAAGCAGACCCCCTTCCCCCAAGCGCAGAGCCCAAACCCGGGCTCAGCCTCACCACCCTGAGATCATAATCTGGAGTTGAAATCAAGAGTGGGATGCTTACCTGCCTGAATCACCCAGGCTCTCCCATGGAGGAGTCTCTTAAAAAGCTGAAGAGCCAAGGGGCACCTGGGTGGCTCAGCTGGTAGGGTGACTGCCTTCAGCTCAGGTGATGATCCTGGAGCCCTAGGATGGAGTCCCAGGATCGAGTCCTACATCGGGCTCCCTGCTCAGCAAGGAGTCTGCTTCTCCCTCTGACCTTCTCCCTTCTCATGCTTTCTCTTTCTCTCTCTCTCTCAAGTAAATAAATAAATTCTTTAAAAAAAAAAAAAAAAAGGCTGAAAAGCCGAAAGCTCTTGATTTTGGCTTGGGTCCTGATCTCAGGGTCATGAGATTGAGTCCTGCGATGGCCCACACTCAGAGGGCAGGCTGCTCAGGATTCTCTTCCTCTGTCCCTCCCCCTGCGCTTGCTCACTCTCTGTCTCTGTCTCTGTCTCTAAAACACATAAATAAATCATGAAGAAAAAAATAAAAAGCTGAAGAGAGACTACAGACTGGGAGGAAATATTTGCATACCACTTCTCTGACCAAGGACCAGTGTCTAGAACCCATGAGAACGCTCAAAATTCAACAGCGAAAAGAAAAAAGAAAAAAATCCAGTTAGAAAATAGGCAAAACACATGAAGAGACATTTCACTGAAGAGGATATGCAGATGGCAGATAAGCGCATGCAAATATGTTCAACATCATTAACCAGGAGTGAAATGCAAATTAGACCCCAATGAGCTATCACTCCACAGCGATCAGAATGGCTTAAATTAAAAAATGGTGACAAGACCAAATGTTGGCGAGCATGCAGAGAAACCCATCACTCACACACTGCTGGTGGGAACATGAAAAGGTACAGCCACTCCGGAAAATAGTTCGGCAGTTTCTTTAAAAATTAAACATGCAACTGCCGCTCAACCCAGCAATTGCGCTCCTGGGCATTCGTCCCAGAGAAATGAAGGCTTATACTCACACCAAAACCTATACAGGGATGCTTATAGCAACTGTATTCATAATAGCCAAAATCTGGAAACAAACCAGATGTCCTTCGACAAATGAATAGCTAAATAAATTGCGTATATCCATTTCATGGGAAACGAACGACTCAGTGACAAAAATGAACAAGTGACCCACACAGCAACCTGGATGGCTCTCCAGAGGTTATGCTGAGTCAGAAATACCAATCCCCAAAAGTTACATACTGTATGATTCCATTTATATAACATTCTTGGAATGACAAATTGCAAAAATGGGGAAGAGATCAGTTTTGGGGGGAGGGGTGTTAGGGAGGGGGCGGGGATTGAAGGGAAGTGGGCGTGGCCATTTAAAAGGCAACAGGAGGATCCTCGTGGCCATGGAAGCGTTTGGTATCTTGGCTGCATCCGTGTGAACATCCTGGTTGTGATATTGTACTATATAGTCTTGCAAGATGTTCCCAGTGGGGGAAAACAGAGAAAGGGTACAGGGGAACTCTCTGCATTATTTCTTTAAATTGCATGTGAATCAACAGTTATCTCAAAATAAAAGAAAACTTTCAGGGGTGCCTGGGTGGCTCAGTAGGGGAAGCATCTGTGGGATCGAGCCCCGCGCCCATGGTCGGGCCCCCTGCTCAGCGGGGAGCCTGCTTCTCCCCCCCCACCCCCCACTCCCCTTGTGCTTGTGCTCTGTCAAATAAATAAATAAGATCTTTTTTTTTAATTTTGTTTTAAAGTTAAATTTGCAAAAGACATTAGCCAGAATCACCACCCTCTTCACCTCCTGAGCCCACACTGCATGAGACCTGGGGCTGACGTCCCGTTTCCGGGGACTGAGCTGCTATGGAATGTCCAGCTGTGGCCAGGGAACCAGGGCACCAGCCCCACAGCCATCACCACCGAGGGAACCTAGAGAGGGGAGCGGGAACCAGATGGTCGCAGCAGGCAACAGTCGTTTCCCATGTTGACAAGAAGGGAAATGTGGATACCAGAAAAGATGAACTGGTCAGCTAGACATAAACCGTGGCAGACCTCCAGGATGGACAAAGACGGGGATGGTGTGCAAGGACGAAGGAGGAATAACTAAAGCGCCCGAGACAGCGCGGGTTCTCCGAGGGAGAGTCATGGGGGCTGGCCAGATGCTTGGGTTTGTCCAGGCCAACTGGCTGGGGACTCCGAGGAAAAGCCAAGGACCCTACATGTGGAAAGAGCCACAGCCACCGTGCGTCTCAGACAGCCACGTGCTAAGACAGGGAAGTGGGGCGGGGCTGGGGGCGTGGCCACTGGTGGAGTAAGTGGGCGGATTTGCGGATGGTTGTGAAGCGCAGCGCATTCCGGTCCACGTGGGACCACTCGCGTGCTTCTGTTACTGATCATCACTAGAAAACGCCTGGGTCTGCGAGTTGCTTTGGGTTTCTTAGCAGTGTCTCTCTGTCCTTTCTGTCGCTGTGCCCCTGCCCGCCCGCGGCTCCACCCCCATCCCAACTACTTCCAGAATTCTCCTTTCCCAAACCTTTCCTAGAGCTAGACAGGACCTCAAAGGATTGTCTGGTGCTGCCTTGAGATCCCGAAGGTGACATGGCCTGCCCCTGTTCTACAGTCCAGGGAGCTGTCGCTTCGAGACAGGACCTGGTTACCCTATTACACAGGAGGCCAGGATCAGAACTCAGGCATCCGACTCTCTGCCTGACTTCACTTGGTCAGGATTGGGGAAAAAGAAAGCTCCCACTGCACCCAGAGAAAGGATGGTTAGAGTCCCCTGCCCCAGCACCTCTCTCCATCCCCCACAGCAGCAGCCTGGCTCAGTCACGTTCAGCCAACAATGCACAGTGAGAGCCTGCTGTATGCCAGGCATGGCTACAGACTCAGAAAATAGCAGTAAGCAAAGCAGATACAGACACCCTTGCCCGCTTGGGCTCAGATTCCCACCTGCACCTCTGGCCTCTCCACCCATCCTCTACCCTTCATCCGTGGCCATCCGAGACTCCTGGAGACACACGGGGCATTGTCGCCTGCAGGCCTGTGGGCTTGGGTTCCACTTTGTGAAACACCTATATTGAATTTTGAGGTTATTTCCAAATAGATTCACATACAGTCACTGAATGGTATGCTGCGTTATGTTAATTTGATCAATGTAAGATATCTAAAATAGCACAAATTTGCTAACCCTATTTAGGTATTTCTTCATGCTTTCAATATAACCAAAAGCCTCAACAAAATGGAAGTTTCCAGGCCTCTCTGGACCTGCATGAGGTTCAGGGACACCAGCCTGATCGGTCCCACATCCTCCCCTGCCATAGGCCCCTGTTCCTCCCAGTATGTTCCTTTCTAGAATGGGGAGGAAAAAAATACTGTTCCATGAGCAAGAGGGCTAGGGTTTGAGTCCTGACCCCACTGATTACCTGTAAGACTTTGAGTCTGTTTCCTCTCCCTTTGTGGCTTCAGTTCCCCCATCTGTGAAATGGAAACAGGATGATGACCTTCACAGTCCCTTTCAATACCAACCGTATGATCTCCCCAACTGACCTTCAGTTCCCCAATGTCTGTATCTCTCCCCAACTCATGGGCCTCGCGTGCACACAGTAGGTCTTCAGGAAACAGAGGCAGGACGCACTTTCCAGGTCGCCGACCCTGTGGCCATCAGGACCTGGTCCTAGAGCAAGCGGGTTTTCTCTGGGAGCTCTGGCCACCTTCATGGCTCCTGGGCCAGGACCCCTGAACCACAGGCAGGAGCTGTGTGACCCCATCACACCGTTCTGGTTCAGGGCGCGCCCAGAAGATTCACAACCGGCTCGGGACCAGGAACTCTGCTGAGCTGACCCCGAGGTTTCCCTTCTAAACCCTCCTCTGTTCTTGCCTTTCCCAGTGTGGCTCTTGGACCCACAGAGCTGGCATCACCTGGGGTTTGTTAGAACACAGAGAACCCAAGTTGGTGCTTGGAGTTTAAGTACTCCTCCTGAGTCCTCACATACCGTCTGTGTCCCTGTCCGCCCTGGAGGTCTGCCAGGGATTCTGTCCAGCTGTCCAGTTTATATTTTCTGGTATCTACATTTCCCTTCTTGTCAACATGTGAGACATTTGTCTGCTGACAGCATCTGGCTCCGACCCCCTCAGAGGTGATGGCTGTGGTTCTGATGCTCCGGCCGAGGCAGAGGCTGCTTTCTGACAAAGCCCCTAGGGGATTCTCCCACACATTTAAGGTTCGAGAAGTGTCGGTTCATAGCCAGGAAACCCAAATCCGTCTACCCCGCCTGACATATTTGTTCAGTCACTTAATTAATCCAACAGTAATAGGTTTGCTACGTGAATTCCAGCACTTTTCACTGCTGGGCTGTCCTGTTGGGGAGAAATCTAGTACCTCCCAGATGAGCATCCAAGTAGCTTCCAGGATCCCCTGTTTGCAGGGTCAGCCCTCACAGGGTCAGCACAGACCCAGGACCCAGGCCCTACCCATCTGCTCCAGGGGACTGACCCAACCTGGCTGTGACCAAGTGGTCCCATCAGTTGGGGTCCAGCTGCAATGAGCTCAGATTTTTAGAGAGCGAGAGGGAAGGAGAGCACGAGCAGGGGCAGAGGGAGAAGGAGAAGCAGGCTCCCCACCGAGCAGGGAGCCTGAAGCGGGACCCTGAGCCAAAGGCAGACACTTAACCGACTGAGCCACCCAGGTGCCCCAAGCTCTTTTAAAGGCCACAAAGCCAAGACATGTCTCCCCACCTCAGCTGAGCCTCCTCCCCTCCCAATGCACACACACACACACACACACACACACACATACGCACGCACGCACGCACGCCCTCACACACCAGGCCCTGGCTAAGCCTCCTGTGAGTCAGAGAGTGACTCACAGGCACGCCCCTCCTCCCCTGATCCTCAACGGGGAGACTGGGAAAGTGGGAGGGGGAAAGAGGTGTCTCAGAGCCAAACCTGAGAAAAGAGACTTTGGACCCAGCTGGGCTGTGACCCTGCCAGGGCCAGGGTTGGGGGTCTGGGCGTTCTGCCTGTGCTAGCCTGGGAAACAAGGCAAGTCACCGAGTCAGCAAGTCCTGGCTCACGAGCCCCACAGGACTGTGCTGGGGAAGTCACTGCAGTGCAAGGTGGTGGGGGGAGAGGGGTGTTGGGTGGAGGGGGTATGACATGGGGGGGCTGTTGGGTGGAGAGGGGATGACATTGGGACAGGCATCAACCCCAGCTTCACAGGGAGTTCTTGGTGTGGGAGCCGTTCTGACTGGGAGCCCACTACCTCCAGTGAAACTCTGGACACTCCCATCTCAGCCCTGAGGGACAGAGTCCTCCCATAAGGGCCTGTATCCACCCAGGGGGGTGTTTGTTGACGGGGCAGAGAGTCACTGTCTCTCCAAAGATAAATGGCTACAACCTAGGCCTGCCAGAGGCCAGACCACACTGGTTTGCATGTCCTATTATCCGCCACTCCCCCCTGCCCTGCACCTCCCAGGACGTGGGTTTCCTAGAACAGGGGAGGGGTGGGCTGGGGGAATGTGGGACCCCAGGGGTGGGACCCTTGGAGTTGGGACACCCACGCCACTCACCCCCGTGAGACCAGGGACCCCCCCCCACCTCCGGTTTCCTATCTGGGTAATTTCCTGCCTTTGCTGACTCTTCTGGGGCTCTTAAACCCGAGCTCAGGGAAGAAAAGAGGGGTGCCTTGAGGCTGCCCTTGGCAGGGCTGGTTGGAGACAGGGATCAGGAGGAGGAACCTTGGGAAAATGGATGCTTCCTCTTCCTGCCTGCTCCCCAGCTGCTGGGACAGATGCCTGAAGTCCCACTCCCCCACTCAAACCCCCCTCCACACACAGGGTCACGCTCTGGGCTGAACCCTGGACCCCATTCTCCCACCCAGCCAGGCATATCTGGGGAGCAGGTGAGCCAAGCCTGACTGGAAACTACTGGGCAGGCAGAGGTGGGTCGCCTGGGTCTGGGAGCTTCTCCCTAGCATTGCCCAACGGCTTCCCAGGCCCCAACAGGTGGCCGTGGAGCAGGGCTGGGGGGGCCTCAGGCGGCCCCCACGCCCCTGCTTTCCGCTTGATTAGCAGAAACATTCCTACATCTGTCTCGGGAAGACGGCCTGCTCCCATCGTCAATCACCCAGGAAACACAAACACATTCCGGCTGCGCCCTGACCTTCTTCCCACAAAGTCATGGGCACCCTCAGGGCTCCCTACCCCCACCCCAGAGCCAAGGGGACAGGTGTGAGGGAGAAGCCCGCCCCAACTCCCGCCCCACCAGACCTCAGCTTCTGCCAGAGCAGAGGAAGGTCTGAATCAGAGCCTTCACTACCTCGCCTCCCTCCTTACACACACACACACACACACACACACACACACTCTCTCTCTCTCTCTCTCTCTCTCTCTCAGGAAAACACAGGGCTGCCAGCAAAGCACAGATCCACTCAGCCACGCCCACAGACAGCTGTACGCCCACGGACACAGACCACCGAGCACGAACCACAGAGGAGGGGGCCAATGCACACACAGTTTTGGCCCCTGCCGGGCTGAGAGACTAGAGGGCAACAATCCCAGCTCTCCCGTATCTGGCACACAGTAGGTCTGCAGTGACTGGCACATGGCACTGGTCACCTTTGGACCTTCCCTGGGTTGTACCTATTTTTTCCATTGTCTTCTCTGCCTCCTAGGATATACGTTCTACCTGGATAGGATCTCTCTCCCATTCACAGATGCACCCCAGCACCCAGCACGGGGCCTTGGCACATAGTAGGGACTCGGTGAACATTTGTGAATGACTGGGCAGCCCCGCCTGGACATAGCCCCACCCACTGTCCTGCAGTCACCATCATCGGACCCTACAACCCTCTAGCCTCATCTCCTGTCAACTCCTGACCCATGTCCTAGAACATGATCCTGCCCACCCCACCTCTGGCCCCTGGCTGATCCACCTGCCATAGGCCAGCCTCCCTCAGGGTCAGGTTCACTCCTCCCTCCCTTCAAGGTGTCCTCCAGAATCACCCTGGGCCATGCCAGTCTCTCCCGACCTGTGCACAGAACAGGATACCCTCAGTCCCTGTTGGTTAAGCTTGTACATGTACTTATTTATTTGATATCCCACTCTCATTATCCCCCCTTTTTCAAAAGACAAATCCAAGGCACAGAGAGGCTACCACATGCCTGAGGGAGAGGCAGAGGCAGCTGGGTCCCAGAGTTTGAGTGCTTGACTGCTTGACCGACCTATGGCGTGGCTCCCCAGGAATCCCCCTCCTTCCCCGAGATCAGGCACTGGGGCTGGGGCTCTGCTCCCCAGTATGTCTCCTTGCTTTCTTCTCTCTGGTTGCAGCCAACTTGTTCCTCACCCAGGGAGCCCTGGTCTCCAGGAGAGAGGCCCACAACAACCCTCCTTCCCAGCCGAAGCCCTCATGGTCCACAGAGCAATTTCACAGGCCGTGTCTCATTTAATCCTCCCAAGACCCTGGGGAGACAGCTGTCTCTCCATCTTATACATGATGGGACATCCAGAGAGTCCCGTGTCTTGCCCGCGGGTGGAAGAGAATAGGAGGTCAGATCCAAGTGAATATTTATTGGGCTATGAGACCGTGTGTGCTATAGGAAGGCATCATTTGCAAGTACGAGAAATGAAACACCAACTGATACAGGCTGAGGGAAGAAAGAAGGGGGTTTCATCTTCTTCCATTCCAAGAAATTCGGATGGGGACCTTGGCATTGTCAGGTGGCTTGATGATGTCAGGCCTGGGGTTTCTTTAATGTCCTTATCACCTCCTTACTGCAAAATGGCCGCTGATCCCCCAAGCATCGTGTGTGCGTCCAAAGCAGGAAGAAGGGAGAATAGGGAAGGGCCGTGTCCCTGTAAGTATCTGCCTTTTTATTGAGGAGGGGCCCTCACTGTCACCTTCCTTCCATACCCAACGGATCTCCTCTTGCTCCCCCTCAGTCAGAGTAGGGTCACGTGGCCACACTTAGATCAACCAGGGGACCAAGGGAATCAGATGTTCATGAATGGGATAGGCCCCTCCCGGTCCATCTTCCGATGCTGAGATCACAGCATTTCTTTTCTTTTCTTTTCTTTTTTTTTTTTAAGATTTTATTTATTTATTTGACACAGAGAGAGAGATAGCGAGAAAGGGAACACAAGCAGGGGGAGTGGGAGAGGGAGAAGCAGGTCCCCTGCTAAGCAGGGAGCCTTATGCAGGGCTCCATCCCAGGACACTGGGATCATGACCTAAGCCGAAGGCAGACACCTAACGACTAAGCCACCCAGGCGCCCCGATCATTTCTGCTGGTCCCATAAGTAGATCAGGGTTCTGTTTATCAGGAAAAGGGAGGACAGCCACCAGTCACGTGGGACAGGCAAGGTGTGCTCCCCCAGATACCATGCTAAGCAGTTCACATGTATCATCTCACTGGGGCCTCACACAACCTCATAAATCTAGGACTCTTTATGCCAGTTTTACAAATGAGGACACAAAGCTAGTGAGCACAGAGCTGGTCTGTGTCTTTAACCCTTCTACCAGACCGCCAGGTGTGAAGGACTCAGACCCCCGAAAGCAGGAAATTGGTTGAAGGGACCGCGGTCAGGCCCCGCTCACCACCCACCTCACCACGCGCCTGCCGTCCCCTGGCTATGAGTGTGGAGGGTCAGGGCGCCCGAGTGCGCACCTATAGACAGCCGACTACGCCACTGTCTGGGGACGGTGGGCGTGTGCTTGCATGGTGCTCCTTGCGGCCACTGTGCTGGAGGGAGCTTTGGCCAGGGGTGAGGGCTGCATCCCTACTTCTTTTTCCTTCATCCACCCAATGTCTGCTGGTGCCAGGCACCCAGTCAGGCGTCAGTGGGGGTGATGAGGGGGGTACAGATCGGTGGCTCAGGCACAGAACCTGCCCTCAAAGAGTCTTGCCACCCGGTGTCTCCTAATTCAGGGAAATCTGGGATGGAATGTTTGAAGAGGTTCAGAGGAGAGAAAGCTCATTTCTGATCAGGAAAGCTCCAAGGGCAGTGGTTTTTTGCTCCTCCTCTTTAACTGGTGAAATACACATAACCTGAAATTTACCATCGTAACCATTTTTAAGCAGCAGGTCAGCAGCAGTCCTTTGCGCATTGATATCCTTGTACAACCATCAGCACCATCCATCTCCAGCGCTCTTTTCATCTTGCAAAACTGAAACTCGGTGCCCATTAAACACGAACTCCCCATTTTTCCGTCCCCCATCCTCCCGGCAGCCCACATCCTGCTTTCCGTCTCTATGAATGTGACCGTTCCAGGGACCTCACTGCAGGGCATCAGGCAGCATATATCGTTTTGTGTCTGGTTTATTTCACTTAACATCACGTTTCCAAGCTTCAGCCATGCTGGAGCAGCTGTCGGAGCTGCCTTCCTTTTTAAGGCTGGATAATATTCCCTTATAAGAATATCCTACATTTTGCTTATTCATTCATCTATCAACGGACAACTGGGCTGCTTCCTCCTTTTGGCTACTGTGAATAATGCTGCTATGAACATGGGTGCACCAACACATTTTGGAGACTGATGATTTCACTTATTTCGTATATATACTCAGAAGTGGAGGGGCTGGGTCATACTGTAACTCTGTTTCATCTTTTGAGGAATTGCTGACTTTGAAGAGGGGCAGAGATCTGGGCTGGTCGACACACCCTGTACTAAGCTAGAAGAGATGAAAGAAGCCTGCTACGGAAGGAGACAGACATTTGGTTTTGTTTTGGTTTTTTTTTTTTTTTTCATCGTTTTGCCACCCCCCTCCCCGCTTCTGAACACCACTTCATGGGTCTTGGACCCATGCATCACCCTCCTGCCTAGAAACCGGAAGGATCAGCCACCCATGTTCTCTGTCTCCCTTGCAGATGGGGCTTCAGAGCTCACCAGCCCAAGAACTAGAAACAAAACTCACACTGGGAAAGAGCAGAGCACCTCCCCACTGAACCCCTAGGACAGCAGTGCCCAGTGCAGGGCTTCGGGTGTGGGCTGTGCTGCTTGCAAGGGTGTCCAGAGTCTGAGAGGATCGGTCCTGGTTTGCAGACCACAAGCCCAGGTCTTCTGCTCACTTAGAATTTATGAGTCACCCCACATCCTTTGAATATCCTTTTTGAATATCTGTTCTTTGAACAACTTTTCTGCGTAAGTTAACGAGAGCTGGTTTCTGCCACCCATAAGGAAGAACGGTGCCTTATATAGAAATTGGTGCCCAGAGTGGTTGCAGGCAATGGATGTTGAAAGAGATTCAGAGAAGCTGGAATTGGGGATCTGGACTGCTTGGGAGCCAAGACACCAAAAATTCAGCACAGTAGAAGGGATCAGCTCTGGAATCCTCTGGCATGCAGAGGGAAACAGGAATTCAGAGTCCCCACCAAGAGTCACCTGGAATGAAGAGCCTGCCGAGAGCAAGACAAAGGCGGGGTCTGTCACCTTGCAAGAGGTGAGGATGAGACTGTGCGGCAGCTGGTTCTCATGGGGCTGGACCACTGAGGAAACAGAAGATAAGCCCCCAAATCCTGGACTCTTGGCTCAAGATCTGGATCACACACCAGAGAGGACCCTGAATGTTTGCAGCCCCCGAGCTGAGACGGCCAAAAACGAAACCCAATGTTTGAGCCTGCAGAATGGTGAGCTACCTCGGTGGCTGCGGCCACGGGCCTCACTGGCTCGGCTCCTCGGAAGTCAGGCCTTTGACCAGGAAAGAGTGAACTTGGTGTTTGCATGGAGCCACGTGGGAGAGTTTGGGGTTATCAGGAACTCCTGATCCCCGCCAAGCCCCCTTGCAGGCTGAAGCAGCCTGTCTTCACTGTCTGATAATGCTGATCTTGCCTTAACAGGGCCCCTTTAATCCTCCCATGTTTTCAGACCACAGTCCAGTCCTCAGACTGGGCGGGTCTGAGTATCAACCCCAAACCAAAATCTGGGCAAAACGTTGCTGTTTCGTAGGATCAAAAATCTGGAGACAGTGTGTGAATGGATCCATTGAGCTCAGCTTATACCCAGCGGCCATTCTGGATTCCTGGTGTGGGTCTCAGCTGGGGGTGCCTCTCATTGTTTCCAGGGCTGGTTTCGGGTTGGAAGGTATGCTGCTGAAGGCTGACTCAGCGGCGGCCCGTGCTCACTGGCATGGAGGGGACGGAAGTGCCCAGGCATAACGGAGAGACAGAGCTGTGGATTAACCACAGGTGACCCACCGCACCGAACCACAGCCCTTTCACCAAGACACCACAAATGAACCGCCTTGTGGCTGCAGCCCAACAGCTTTCAGAAGGCCTCAGGGTCCCGACTCCTCATTTCTCAGGTGGAAACCAAGGCCCTGGGAGGTACAGACTCCAAGGCAGCAATGACTGCCAGGGGCGGCGTGGGGGTGGGGGCCACATCCTTCTAACAGTAGCAGGACCAAGCGGCCATCCCAATGGTCTGCCCGGCGGGGACTCATGGGGCTAATGGATCACAAGTTCCCCAGGACAAGAATGGATCAGTGACCCCCCAGGACATGTGGCTTTTATAACCAGAGAGACCTGGGTCTGGTAAGTAGAAGCCTGACGTGAGCCCCTTCCCCCAGCACCCCTCCCACCACAGACAGATACATGCGATCTCCTCCTCCACCCCCAGACTGAGTCTGTCCGCTCATCTCCCTCACACTACCCCACAGGGACTATGGCCACTTACAGGAGAACCCGGCTCTGGGAAGCAGGGGAAGTGGGCTGGAGTGGGCTCCAGCCTTGTGGGCTCCTTGTTTCCTCATCTGTAACACGAGGACAATAAAATCTGCCTGAAGGGATTGTCGGGTTAATTGAGCGGAATAACGGGACAGTGGCTGGAATATAAACTCACATTGCCTGCAGCTGAATTTTAATCCCTCTGTGATTTTGTGTTCATTCTTTCGTTTGTTTCCATCTTCACGCCACTGCTCTATCATCAGCCCTGTGCCGGGCACTGTTCAAAACTTACAACCCCTACCAGAGACTGAGGGGAAAGCATGTGGCCGGGGCAGGGCTTGGACTCCGGGTCTCTAACCTAGGCAATAGCTCAGCAAGTTCGCACGGCAGGAGGTAGCAATGCTGGGATGGGGACCTAGTTGTGTTCTCTCCACTGTAGCACCAGGATCCTCAGAAGTTAATAAAATGAGGTGGTAAATACAGAGCTTGGGACAAGGTGAAAGTGATCAAGAAAGAAGGAGGGGGTATGGCTCAAAGAGTAGGAGGATGGATGGACGGATGGTAGATGGATGAATGGATGGATGGACAGTGGGTGAATGGATAGATGGATGGACAGATGAATGGATGGACAGGTGGCTGAGTGGATGGATGGGCAGACAGATAAATGAATGGATGGATGGGTGGACAGATGAATGGCTGGTGAGTGAGTGGATGAGGGGAATGTATGGAAGGCGGGTAGGTAGGTGAATGGATGGTAGGTGAGTGGGTGGATGCATGATAGAGAAACATAGACCCAGAGAGAGATAATGACTAGATAGACTTAGAAGATGGATTTGACACGACCTCTAGCCCTCGAGGATCTTCCAGTCAAGAAAGAGGCAGTGCTAAGCATGGACCTAACTGGGAGACGGAAACATGCGCAGTTAGTGACGCTGTCAGAGTCTGCCATTTTCCAGCCACAACAGAGTGTGTGCTGCAGGTCAGCCAGGCAAGCTGTGACTTGGGGCGGACACACTCGATCACCCCAGTAACAGACCTTTTTGTTCATTTGTTCAACAGACATTCACTGAGCCCCTAGTCCCAGCCAGTATCCTCGGCTCTGGGCATAGAGCAGTGCTCAAAATAGCTCCATGTGGAGATTCCAGCATGTGTGGGGCGGACAACGATGACGTACGCGAAGAGTGAGCCCGATGAGGGTAAACACCATGAAGATAAACAAAACAGGGCAAGAAAGGGGGGCTCTGGAGGCCAGGGGCAATTCCATTGGAAAAGCTGACACTTAGGAGGCCTGAGGGAAGGGAGGGAGGCCCAGATCTGGAAGGAGCAGTGACTGTCCCAGGATCACAGTAACTTACACGGCTGAGTCAGACTAGAAGCGAAGCGATGCACAGGTGTTGGGTTTCTGGGGTTCCCGATCTGACACTACAGAATGCGGGAAACACACCAGACCTGGTGCCGAGCACAGGAGCGCGCTCTTGGAATCCAGCCATGATCTCAATCCCTTGAACCCCTTTGCTATCATGTTACTGTTCGTTTTTCCCTCTGGTCCTTAAAACAGGCCTGTATTTTCACAGATATTTTACTTTATACGCTGTCAATGTTCACTCGTCCGTTGCTTTCTGGAGGCAATAAATGCTAAGCCTCTAAAGAGGATTCCGGTTCTGCTCTAGCTGAGGGAGGAGAGCTGCTGGCTGGGACACAGAAGGCTCCTCGGGAAAAATGAGATCCGGGCAGGCCTCAAATAGAGGAAAAGCCTTCATAACGTGAGGCCAAATGCCCAGACCAGCCTGGTGGCCACATCCTCTCTTTCCCAGAAAGAAGGGGGCTATTTAACAGGATTAGGTTCAGTTACAAAGGACAGAAAACCCAAGATATGAGTAGCTCAGACAGAAATTTCTTCCTTTCTTATGTAAAAACTCCTGGGGCGCCTGGCTGGCTCAGTTGGTAGAGCATGAGACTTCATCTCAAGGTCATGAGTTCAAGGCCCATGTTGAGCATAGAGCTTACTTGGAAAAAAAGGGGGAAAAAAAAAAGAATAAAAACTCCTAAGCTAGGCCGTCAGGTGGCAGGGACCCAGTCCCTTCTATCTTGTTCCCCCAATCTCAGTATTTGGCTTTAACCTCATGGCTCAAGATGGCTGCTTGAGTACAGATATCGTGTCTGTATCACAGCCAACAGGACAGAGGAAGGAATAAAAAAGGGAATGTCTTCTCCCCAGCAGAGGGGTTTCCAGAAGAATGCCATTCTAGGTTAGCAGCTCTAAGACCCAGAGTGGGCCCACTATGCCCCTGGAAAGCCCACAGTGTTGGCACTGCTGCTGTCTGAGATGGCATAAGGGAAGAGAGAGAAGCAGACAGTTCTGCCTGTCTCCAGGGATGTTCCTGCAGTCATTCTTGGAACAATATAGCAGTTGGCCACTTCCAAGAAACCACACGTGTTGGGCCCTCCAGTGGCCCCCCACCTTCCACCTCCTACTGGAGTTGTCCCCCATCCTCCCAGCCAGAGTTTTCTCTGGTGCCCTGGGAACCCAGAACTTTGAGGGCTTGGGGGAAAGGGAGGATCCTACAGAGTTGGGCAGGCAGGCTAAATTTCCAGCTAACCCCCTCTGACCTGTGCCTCCCACCACCATCACCACCACCAACAGATGGACTCCAGTTCCTCAAGTGTGGGACTAGGAGTCCCAGAAGAATTTAAACTAGATTGCCATAAAAGCCCTTGCTAGGGACAGACACAAGGTAGGGGCTCAAGAAGGTGAGCGAATGAGTGAAGGAAAAAATGAATGAGTCAATCAATTAACCAATCACCCAATCATGGTGTCATTCAGTGTAAGCTCAGCCAAGTTGTCACCCAGCTTCCATTTACATACTTCCAGTGATGGGGAGATCACTACTTCCAGGGGCAAATGGTTTTAGTTTTAGACTGTCCTTATGACCAGTCAGATTCAGGACCCAAAACACACTTAGAGGATCCAAATCTATGCAGGCAAGGGAAAGTACAGAATCTCACAGCTGGACCTTAAAGGCCACAAGCCTCTTGGTCATCTTCTAGTGTTTCAGAGGAAGCTCTGATCAGAGAGGGGCTGGGACTCACCCAAGGCCACACAGCAGGGTAAGGGCTGAGCCAAGATCGGACCCCAGATCCACCTTTCAGTTGTGTCCCTTCTGAATTTCACAGCCCCTCCAGGACCTCCTCCAGCTTTCCCCACATGGGGTACCCCCTTCCCCACAGCCAGCCCCACCCTATGAGGCCAAGGATCTGGTGCCCTTACAGAGATCCTCGTGCTGGTGGAAACCGTCTCTTTTCACTGCCAGCGACAGGCACAGTGCTGAGACCTGTGGTCGGGGATCAGGAGCTGCTGCAGGACCAAAATCTACAGGCCAGGCTGTATGGCTCTTCCCCACCCCCGGGACAGCGGGCCCACGTGTGTACATGCCCATGTGTGAGCGTGCACACGAGCGTGGGCTTGCGCTTCCCAGAGCCAGAGGAACACGTGACAGGCTGTCAGTAAACCCTGCCAGTTTGGGAAGTGTGATTGTCACACACGACGCCAACAGACAGAACTCCGGTGGATTCACTTGGTTTTCTTTTGTGGTTATTTTTTTTTTTTACAACTTTAAATACGGAATATAAATAAATTTACATTTAAAAAATAAAAGGAAAGCCCCCAAAAAATATAATCACCAACTTTACAAACTGAAGGAAGCAGAGTTTGGGGGGGGGGAGTAGGGAGGAAAGTGCAGTCGAAGGTGGGGAGGGAGGTGGTTCAGACCCCACTCCAGGGAGCCCTGGGGATCTTTTCCCTTTTCTCCCCAACTCCCAGCCCATGAGCTGGTTTCCTGGAAGGAGCCACCAGTAGTGGAACTCAAAAGAATCTAATATGGGGGGGGTGTGCAGGGGGAGAGAAGGGCTACCCCTTCCCTTGGAGACTTTCTCTTGGGTTTTTCACACCTGCCTGGAAGGGGAACTGCTTGAACTAAGGACTCAGGAAAACGGAGACCAGATGGACAACAGTGTTGCCTCCCCACCCAATGTGGGCTCGCTCTTGTCCAGCCACTCCGAGCCATTGGCCAGGTCAGGGCACAGCCAGTTCACGTGGAGCCTTTGTCAGTTAGGAAAAGGATCCCTTTCTCCAGACGTTTTTATCTCTTTCTGCCAGAAGACGGTCCTAATAAATACAAAAACTGTCCACATTCTACAGTGTGAACAATGATCCCTGCAGGCAGTGCCCTTGTGCAGTGCACACCCTGCACGAACCTACATGGCAGTCTTGGCTGGGCTGGGATATGACAGTCAGGCCCCCTGCTGCCCTGACCCCTGGCCTTCTGCCTGATGGAGCAGAAGCATGGGGTCCAAGAGACCTTTGGTGGAGCAGATTGATGGCCAGGACAAGAGGAAGATACAGGGTGGAGGTAGAGATAAAACAGAGAAAGTGAAGGTGGGGGGAGTGGAAGGAGGCAGTGAATGCCCAGGTCACCATCCATGTCAGCTCCAGAGCAAACTTCGTCTCTAACCCATCTGAGGGGGCACCTGGCTGCCTGGTGCTCGGGTCACGCCCACCCAGAGGAGTCCACACCGTCAAAGATCTCAGGTATAGAAAACAAAAGGAAGCCACGGTAAGCAGAGGCGACCAGGGAGAAGTGACTGGGCCTGGGCGCCGTGGGAGGGCTTTTCTCTAGTTCGTGCTCCCCCCCGTGGTCTCAGCCACAGGAGTACCAGGTACCCTGGCCTGCCTGGGGGGTTCCCTTCAGAGCTGGCCAGGGGTCCTGGGACCAGGTAGGCCACCCACATCTAGAGGGCCTTAGGGCCTTGTGCAGGGCTTCGGGCCAGTCCACAGCACACAGGTGTGACCCAGGCAGGGAGCCGGGGAACAGCGGGCCCACTGGTCTCTCTTCTGCTTCTCTCCCAGGTCGTTGGGATTGGCAGAGGAAGACAGCCATGGAGCTCAGGTCCTCCGTTTCCTTCTCGAGCTGCTGGGCAAGGCGCTGGAGGCCAATGAGTGGACCCACTGGTGGATGGACGGATGCGCGGAAGGGGGGGAAGCACCATTGGCCGTCCGAATCAGGCATCGAGACAGACGGACGAGGGGAACAATATTATCACTCCAAGGACCCCATGGGGGCGATACAGCAAATACCATATTAAATAACCCTGTGGGCCAAGCAGAGGGACATGGGGGGTCAGAGACAGCCTAAGGGCTCCATCCCACGCTCACAGGCCTCTCTTGCCGGAGATGGGGAGCTGATTTCCAGCAACACTCAGGGCTGGGGGAGTTGAGGCTTAGACTTCCCATTCTCATAGGGCAGCTGGGACACATCTGGGCTGGGGTCCCCAAAGCCCCTCACCCACCTTCCTATGGAAAAATTCAGTTGAAACTGGGCAGAGGGGATCCAGGCTGAGAGCCGGGATTTTGTGTGGGGAAATACCTCTCCCTGTCCCCTTCTACAGCCCAAGCCTCAGGCCAAGGAGAAGAAAGGCCAGGGGTCTGGGCCTCAGTTTCCCCACCAGGCCTCACCTGCCCATACTCTCCTGCAGATGCCCCTAGGCTCCGAGGGTCTCCTTCAGTGCCTTCTTGTCATGCGTGTGCTTGAACTTCCGGTGCTTCCCCTTGGGGGGCCGGCGGACTCGCACTGTCCGAATGGTCACCCGAGTTTGGGGTGTCTTGGCTGCTTGAGAGAAAGAAAGGTCTTGTCAGCAGGCAGACAGCTTCTGGAGAGGGTCTATCGCTCTCAACTGACACCTGCCACAGACCTCTCTAGATCTTCTGGGCTGAAAGAAGGGGCAGCAGCCTGAGGCCAGCCCTCCTTGGGTTCAAATCCCAACTCCACCGCTTACCAATTATTGAACCACTCTGTGCCTCAGTTTCCCCACCTGTGATATGGGGATAGTAAGACCACCCCCTCACAGGACTGGTAAAATGAATAAATGGCAGTTTATTGGCAAACACAGAGGGGAGTAGATTGCTATGGCTTCAAGTTCTTTGTCCTTATCCCACTGACCTTCCTAATTTCTATTCCCCTTGAGCCTGGCGTGGACTTGAATCTGTTAACCAGTAGAAGCAGGCAGAGTGGTGCTGTGCTGGTTCTGGGCAAAAACCTTAAGAAGGTTCGTTGGCAGCTCCCGGAGCGCCTGGATGGTTGAGTTGAGGCTCAGTTGGTTGACGCTCAGATTTCAGCTCAGGTCACGATCTTGGGGTCCTGAGATTGAGCCCTGCGTCAGGCTCTGTGCTCAGTGAGGAGTCTGCTTGACAGTCTCTCTATCTCTCCCTCTGCCCCTCTCCCTGATGACATGCTCCCTCTCTCTCTCTAAAGTAAATAAATACATCTTTTTTTTTTTTTAAGAAGACTTGGCAGCTCCACCCTTTTTGCCTTGAGTAACCCTGCGCCACTGCCTAAGAAGTCTGGCTACTCTGCTGGGGAAGGCATGTGGGAAGGAGACACCGTGGACTACAGAGAGAGGGTCACGGGCCCAGCTGCCCCACTAGGACTGCAGGAGACACTAGCAGAACCGCCGGGCGGAGCCCAGTCAATCCAGCATCAGGGAGAGATGATAACATAGTGGTTGTGTTACACCACTAAGATCAGACTAAGGAGTAATCAGCAAAGGGGGGCTGCTCTTACTCACTTCTTTCTCATTCCCTCTCTGGACCCCTGTTGAGGTTTCTTCCCACCAGCCGCCCAGCCCCTTCCAGTCCTGTGATGGGGGAGCCGCTGGGCATCGGGCCAGAACCACACACTCCCACCGTGGAGCTGGGCCACCTCATCCCTGTGCCTGTCCTCACCTGGCCCTCACCACTCCGAGAAGAGGTTCAGTGGGGGCGGGCCAGGTCTCTGGCTGTGGGCCAGACCACCTGCATTCGAATCTGAGCTCTCCCGGGTATTAATGGCGTGCTTTGGGACAAGTCACAGAAACTCCCTGTGCCTCGATTTCTGTATCTTTAAAACTGAGCGGGCAGCAGCTCTGGTCCTCGGGTTAGGTGTTAACATGCGGAAATAGCCAGAAAACCTTGGGTGGCCCTTCCCGTGCACCTGGCAATGTTCTAAACTCATTTATCCTCATAGCAGGTACAATTATCTACATTTAACAGATAGGGAAACTGAGGCAGAGGCACTGGTATTTGAACTTAGGAGTCGGCCTCTGGAGTCCGTACTTTCAACCACCGGCCTGTAAATCACAGCACTCATGAGCCTCGGGCAAGGTTAGCACTTACGTCTCTTCCTCCCAAACCCCCATGTCAACACCCTGCTGCAAAAGCTTTCTCTGCCAAGCTCAAGGCCCATCTCTTCCTGGGAGCCTTTCCCAGCACCCCCAGCTCTGCGGGGCCAAAGCCGGCTTCCCATCTCCCAGACACAAGCTCCCATGAGGCAGCCCATCTCTGCCATCAGGCAGTATAAGGATGCAGACAGGTCTCAGATCTCCCTTGGAGGAGAGACACCTACAAGGGCCATTAAAGGGCCTGGAGTTTGGGCTCCAGAGATGGGAGTCATCAGCAGGACCCAGAGCTGGGCAAGTCCTGACCAGGCTCAAGGTCATCATGCAGCTCATGAGTGACAGAGCCAAATCTGGAGCCCAGGAGGTCTGACACTGGCATCACACGGGCAACAGCACCAAGCCATAGCCAGGCTGGGGCCGAACTGCCGAAACTGACATGGCAAGACTTTATGTAATCTACATATCGATCAGCTGAACGTGCCTTCCAAAATCTGGCTTGAAAAATCACATGAAGCCCGGGCACACGAAAGAACACCATCCTAAACACAGAGGAGAATATGATCTTTTCTGACTAAGTGATTCCATGTTCATTCTTATTATTCCATGCTATTCACTACCCCATGTGTTCTGTGTTAACAGTATTAATAATTTACAACCGGTCAGTTTGAAGCTGTCAAATTATCAACCCTTCCAGGGCATCCGGGCCTCAGCTCGGCTCTCGGATCAGGACAAAGAGGCTAAGAGGCAGGCCTGCCTTTAGGAAGCTTCTAAGGTGTTCTTTCCTCTACCGATAGAAAGTTACTGAAAATCAATAGGCGATTTTTTTAATGCTCATCTAAGCATATTAATTTGATAAGTCTTGATCCTTGGGGTTCCTGGCTGGCTCAGTCAACAGGACATGAGACTCTTGATCTCAGGGTTGTGAGTTCAAGCCCCTTCTTGGATATGGAGATTACTTAAAAATAAAATCTTAAAATAATAATAATAATAATTCTTGATCCTTACTGCAAACATTCGAGGGAGAAAAGGCAGCAGGACAGCCTAAAGAATGCAGAACTAGACGGTACAAGATCTGGGCTCTGGGCTAGACTTCACCACTATGCAACCTTCATTAAGTCCCTTAACCTCTCTGGGCTCTAGGAGCCCCATCAAGAACACTAAACAACTGACTTGTAGGGTCATTTCTGTGGACCATTTTAGCTCTAACAAAATTAAATTCTTTAAAAAAAAAAAAAAAAAAAGAAAATCACAAGGCAGGTAAGAAATGGTGACTGCTGTCAGGGTGAGGGAAGGGCCAAGAATAGAACTTTAGGATCCCTAGACTCCCGCTGCACCCCTGCCTGGGACTGGCTGTGTGACCTTGGGCAAGACCCTAGCCTCTCTGAGCCTCAGGCACCTCCTCTGTAAAATGTGAGCCAGGCAATTGGATCAGATCATTTTTTGGGTCCCTTTCAACTTGAGTCAAACTATGCCCCTGAAATTGTGAATTCATGAAGTGTAAAGAGTAGAACAGAACTCCACTTCCAATTAGCCATCTAGTGCTTGAACTCACATCACTGCTGCACAGTTGCCCAGTCTCTACCTACACATCTTCAATGACAGGAAACTCACTACTGCACAAGGCATACAATTCTATCTTGGCCCCCTGACTGATCAACAGCTTTTGGTACACGGAGTGAATCTCTCTCCAGTGGCTTTTCCCCACTGGTCCTAATCCCCTCTGAAAACCGTAGGAAATGAGTTTGATTTCTCACCCCCAGGACAGGTTGTCAAATATCTGAAGATGATGTCCGTGGAGTCTTCTCTTGCCCCATAATTTCATGTACTCATTCAACAAAGTAGGGGGCTATGGTAGCGAGACGGGGATGGGAGCCACTCTGGACAAGGTAGTCAGGGCAGACCTCAAGAAGGAGGTGACTTCCGAGTTGAGACCCAAATGAACGTGAGTAGGCTTGTGAAGAGTTGAGAGAAATGAATTTCAGATGGAAGGTGACATGTGCAAAGGCCCTGTGGCAGAAATGTATCTGACCACTCGAGGAGGTCAGGCAGGTCAGGGGAATGGGTGGGCAGCAAGGCTGGTAGGCCAATCAGGGGCTAACATCTTTGTGTAAAGCCTTACAGGCAGGGGAGGAATCTGGATTGTTCTCAGTGAGATAGAAAGCTTCAAATGAATTTAACCAGGGGCATGCCTGATTCAATTTCTACCACCACCACCATCACCTCTGCCCCTGGCAGCTGCCACAAGAGAAGGGAGCTGCCCGGCTGAGCAATTCAGAGGCAGACCTTGGACCAGCGGTTACCTCGCTGCTCTTGGGTACTCCCCGGGCTTCTGGTCACGGGTCGAGTAGCCACCACTGTCTCACACTTGCATGCCAGGTGGTCCTCCAGGGTCACCGTGGCCTTCTTAAAGGTTGGCTTCTTCCGTACAATCTCGATTTTTCTCACCTGGAGGACAGAACCATCCAAGTGCCTCTGTAAGACCACACAGGCAGGGGCTGAGGGAGCCTGCCTGCCTGCTCCTCCCTCATGCCATTGTCCCCCCACAGGGATCTTTCCTCGAAAGCCCGGAGTAGAGAGGCACTGGCCCAAACAATAGCAGGACCTTGCCCTCTGCCCTTCTCGTAGCTTTTCCATCAAAACAAGCCCTCCCGACCTGGCCTCCAGCTTGGCCCCATCCCCCTTGGAGCTCCCGGAGAGGGAGAAAGGCATTTCCGGGTTGAGTCTAGGGCCTGTGGTGTCCTCATTCCCGGAGCGCCAGCCAAGGTCAGGGACTATGGCAGAGGCGGGAGATGGTTGTCTGGAAGGAAGTAGGGGGTGGCTTTATCCAGGAGGGAGGCGGGAAGGGGGAGGTCAGCTGTCAGGTGTCCGTCCATGGAGCTGGAAACACTGCGGACAGGAGATACCCTGACAGTGGGTGGTGTGGTAGCCGGTGACACTTGTGATCTCGGACACAGGCCCAGGCCTGGGATGGATGGTGGGCATGGGGAAAGGCCACAGCTGACCTCAGGGAGGGGAGCGAGATGAAGCAGGTGGAGCAGGTGGCAAGAGCAGGGCTCACCAGCCAGTGCTGATCCCTAGGTGTGCCCAGCAGCTCTGCCCCTCCTGAGTTGCTGTGTAGGCAAGGCTGACCCAAGGGGCACAAAAACCTTTCCACATGAATCAGAAGACAGCTGAGTCTTCTCTGGCCCGGCCCTGCCCAGCATGAGACCTGGAGCTCCCCAGAGCAGCCTCTATTCTAGAATTTGCCTTGAGTCAGACTGCATACCTGATCTCTCCAGAAAGGAGGCAGGATTCCGCATTCTGACCCTTTGCTAGGGGCTGCCCCAGCATTTGCTGTGTCTGTTGCCTGGAGGGACTCTGTACCCTCCTTGTTAAAGACAGAGCAAGGAACTCAAACCAGTTTGGAGGAAAACCGAGCAGCCCAGAACATTCTGAGTATCCAGTAAATGCTTATAGAAAGGTGTCTTCAAGGGGCATTTTGGGGTTTGATCCCTGTAAAAGAGGAGGCAGCGCCCTTCACTTAACGTTCCACACCCAGCCCTGCCTGGGGGTCTGTATGCGGCTTTTGGGTATAGCGGCCTGGGTGGTCTTGAGGACTCACAGGTGGCCTCCTCGCACCTGCCCAGAGAGCCCTAAATGGACAGAGCCCAGTAGCCTGCCAGGAACGCCTCTCCACCCCTGCGGAAGCAGGGCCAGCGAGTCCGGGAGGGGAGGGGGGCGGGGACCGGGGCGGGGCCCGCGGGGAGCCCCGCCCACAGCCCACAGCCGGGGCGGCGGCGCGCCTGCGCACCTGGACGGGCCGCAGCTGCACCTGGGTGGGGCGGCACTGCACGTTGCGGTTGTTGCAGCAGCCGGAGCAGCGCTGCACCTCCACGCACGGCGGCCACACCAGGAAGTTAGCGTTCGTGCGGTCTATGAGGCGCCGCGAGATCTCGAACACCTCCGTGCGCGTCTTGCACTCGGCGATCATGGCCGGCTCGGCGACTGTCGGGGAACCTGAAGGGAGAGGGGACCTCCGTCAGGAGGGTGGGCCGGCCCAGAGGCCCCCTCCAGGCCAGGCCCAGCAGGGCAGCTCGGGCACTGCTCTCCCCGACAAATGGCCGGCCAAGTCCCGCTTCCTTACACCGCCGGGGTAGGGGGGAAACGGGGGGGGGGGGGGGGGGGCGTCTGCGCGTCCTGGCTGTTATAAGCTGTGGGACCCCGACAGGTTGCCGATGTGCCCTGAGCCTCAGTTTCCCCATGAGACCTACACCCAAGAACCGCTGTAAGGATCCAGTGAGATCATTGAGAAGGCTGGTCTGTCGTAAATGTCAGTTTCCTTCCACCTGCCCTCAGGTTCATTTGCGATTTCACACACTTCTGGGCTCCCCTGACCCCTGGCTCCTACTGGCTTATTATTTTGTAAACACTCTTAAATGTTGCTGGTTTACAATGTTACCTACTCTTACATCCTTGCTTCTTTCAAAGACTGTTTCCTCATCAATGGCCTGGGGGCTAACAGCGCCTATACCCTGCACTTACAGATCTGAGTAATGGGAGTGTCCCACAGCAAGCCTGCTGTCCATACTGGGGCTCTGCCGTCGTCCTCATAGAGAGACATTGAGGTTCGACTAGCTGCCCAAATTCATAGAGGTCCCCCTAGCCACTGTCTACAGTGTTTGGGGGGCCTAGAAGTGGGCAGAGAGGAGAAGGGACTTAGAGCAGGCTCTGGCCTTCCCTGGGAGGCCTCCATGGGACCCGAGCAGGTGCCAAGCTTTGCCTGCCGTCCCAGGCTGCAGCCCTAAGCCACGGAAGAGACACACACCCCACCAGGATGGCACTGGGTTTAAGTGAGAGAGCTTCTGGGATCCCAGCCCTGTCCCTGCTAGCTGTGTGACTTGGGCCATGAGGGCTTCACCCTCTCTGGGCCCCACTTTCCAACTGTATAAAATGGGGCCAACGATCTCTATCTCTAGGGTTGGAGTAATGCACAAATGGGTTTAAAAGCACTATATTTAGGAAACTGTGTTGGGGAATGGGGCGTGATGACTCAACTCCTCAATATAGTGTTTTGAAGGACAGTTCTACTCTCTGAGTTCGACTCAGTCCTCAGTGTGGGACGAATGGGACGGCCTGGAGCCAGGGGCGGGTGGCCACCCCAGGTCTCCTAGTCTGGCTCCCGCCCTGGAGCCGTCCTCATTCTCATCTGCAGCCTCACCTAGGCTCCTTCTCCCTCGGGATAGGCTCTCCTCCAGCTCGCCGCCAGAATGGGATTGGGTCAAATTCAGGTCCAGCTCGGCCCCGTCTTCATCTGCAAGAGAAGGCACAGTTAGATGCTCTCTGATAGCCCCTGGGTGCTCCAATTGTGGGGTGGAGGCTCCCATGGAGGGTCTGGGGCAGGCAGGAAGCGGCCTCTCCTCCCTCACTGGCGCCCCACTCCAAAGAACAGATTCTCCTTGCAGGTCCCTGTAAAATGGAAGGTCCTCGCTCTGACAAGGGGCCCTCCAGGCAACCCCAGGGTGGTATTGGGGCTCAGGGGGTAGCGGGGCCTGGACTGCATCCCAGGGCGGCCCTCAGCCCCACTCTGGGCTCTTCAGCCACATTTTTGGACAGAACCCATGTCAAAGGAGTTAAAAATAACCCTTCCCTTTTGCTACTGTAAGCGAACCCTCCTTAGCCTCCAGGGCAGGGCAAAGACCCAGAGCTCGGAAGGCCAGTTTCCAGTGCCCCTCCGCCCAGCGTTCCCATAGGAAGTGCTGAATGGAGAAATTCCCAAAATCCCCGGGGGGACCAGCATGCCCTGGACACAGCCCCTCTGGAGCCCCGGACAATGGCCCAGCTGAGCTGGAGAGAGGGAGGAGGGACAGGAATGGGGGTGGGGGCTGAAAGCAGAGAGGGGTGGGGAGCCAGCCTGCTGGGATGAGGGCGCCCGTACCCCGAGCCCTTCCAGGCCTGGGTCTTGCTCCAGCTCCCGGAGTGTCACTGTGTTTGCCTCTCCCCTCTAACCTTTGACCCGGTACCTGCCCTAAACTGTCCGTTGCACCCTCAGGTCACAGACTACAGCTCCCTTCTCCAGCCTGGGAGGCCCTCATCTTGGTGTCATCCTTGGTGCTCCTTGGAGCCATCCCTCTCTCTAGAGGCAGCGGACACCACTGTGGGAGGTGAGGGCCAGATCGGAAGACTTTGAGCTTGACACTGAATCCTGGAGAGACCCTTCCAGCTCTCTGATGGCTGAAGAGGGAGCAAATAGACCGAGGGATATTGGGGACAAACTCCTGTCCCCTCCACGCAGCCCTCTCGCTGCTCTTGCTGTCTCCCCTTCCCGCTGGCCCTGCCAAGGACAAAGCTCCTTCTCTTCTGTGTGGGCTCCCAGGGGTCCTGTTTGGAGGAGGATGGTCCCTACAACGGGTGCCTTTCCATCCAGCCTACTGCTCCCGCGTCAGTGTGTCTGTCTGTCCCTCTCGCTCCCCTCCTTTCTCGCTGTCATCTCTGGAATGTCTCTGGTGGAGAGGAGATGGGGGAAGAGATGTGCTTTGTGGAAAGGTTAAGTTGATTAGGAAAAAATAGCCACATGGTTGCCTCCAAACAGGCCCGCTATTGAAACCCTCTGTCTCCAATCCCGACCCCCAGCCGGGGTGTGTAGGGGCTGTCCGAGGGTGGGGGCCAAGGGCCTTGGAAAGAAACTGCAGAAAGGCTAAATTTGGAAGTTGCCCCATTGTGTTGGCCAGGGCTGGCCAGTCGGGCATGGGGGGGGGGGGGGGGGAGACGTAGGGTGGGGGGCCTAGTGAACAATGGGGGGGCCCAGCTGGGGCCCCCTCCCGACTGCCTCGCCAGCCCCCGGCACAGGCGGGTTTGAAAGGGCCCGGGAATGCTTTTGAGAGGGAGCCAGGGGCCCAACGGGGAGAGGAAACAAAGACAGGAAATGCTGTCCCCCGTAGATAGGAGTCTGGGCAAGGATTACAAAGTGACAAAGAGACAAAACCCTAGAAGGAAGGGGAGTTGGGGGTGCGGGGGGGGGGCGCTGCTGACCAGGGCTCCAGGGAACAGGCCAGAGGTTAGAATAGAATGGAATTTGCTCTGAAGACAGCGTTTATAAATACATTCCCGACCCAGCCCGCCAGCCCTGCCACGTGTGTGCCACCAAGCACGTGCCCATTCGCTGAATGCACCCTTAGGCTAGGGCATGGCTGCACGCTGGTCTGGGCCAGGTGTCCCCGGGAGACCTTACAGACTGGGCGCTTGGCCAGAGGGGCCAGGATATGGCTCCCTCGCCACCACCCTCCCTGGCTGAGTCCACACCTGGATACACTTTCAGCATATGCCCTGGGCACCTTCTCCCTGCCCCCCCTCCTCCCAGCACCCCACCCCATGCACCAAGCCAGAGCCACGTGTGGGTACTTCTGCCACACCCCACGTCCCAGGTACCAACCCGTCCATCTACTCAGCCCCGCCCTGGGCAGGTATGGCCGAGCCCTTCCGGGGCTGCCACAGGCCTCTAGTTCTCTGAAAGTCAAGAAAGTGAGGCTACCCCTTGCCCGGCCCGGCCCAGCCCCCCAAGGACTTAGTGGTGGCCCAGAGCCCTGAATGAGGGTTCAATTTACCTACGGAGGCTCCGTGCAGCAGGCGCTGGAGGTCATCAAAGGAGCGGATCGAGTGGTCACTCAGCATCTCGTAGAGCTCCTCGGGAATGGGGTCCCCCTGCCAGGCAGATGCCGTGAGATTAAGTGAGCAGAAGTCGAGTCCTTTCCAGCCATGGTCTTCTTCCCTGCCGCACACACGCACCATCCCACGGAAAAGCCCCACAGGGCTTCTCGGCCATGGGCAAATGGACAGCCGGGCGGGGGGCAGATTCCATGGCAACCAGAAGCACAAAGTTCTGGGGGCCCCGAACCTGCTCAAGCCTCTAAGACCCAAATCAGAGGCCCATCTCCTGTCCCAAATGAAGCTGCGGCTTGCTCTGAATGAGATCAGCTGGTGGACCCCCGTCTCCCACGTCGCATCACAGGCTCCTGGAGACTCCAACCATCTTTCTGCTTTTCCTCCCTACCTGACAGCCAAAGACAGCCAGCATCTGTCACAGGAGATCTAATTGTCCCCATTTTACAGATGAGAAAACAGAGTCCTCCAGCCAATTATCAGCAGAAGCTACATTCAAAGCCAAGGCTTTCCGATGGCAGAACCTGTGCCCCCAGCCTCCTGGGTACATGAGGGGGTTCCTAAGTGCTTGTGGAGCAGGACAGGCTCAGGGGGCCCCAGGTACTGACAGATTTATTTAGTCTCTTGCTCAAAAGAGGAGAGAAGGGAATCCTCGGATACAGACACGAAACCTGAAAGCTTACCCATGCCCCATGCCCAACCAAACCCTATTTTTAGAGTCCCTCTGGCCTGTTACCAAAAACACTTGAAACTTAATAAGTGCTTTAACAGGCCCCACTCGGAGCCGTGCTTCCTCCAGGGAAACCGCAGGCCTCACAATGACATGAGAGCGGCCTGATAGGAAGGTCACGGCCACATCCCTCATGGTCCAGGGAGACCTAAGGGGCTGATGTCAGAGGTCTTCAGGAGGGCCCAATCTGGGCACCCAGCACCTCGGGGCAAAGGAAACGAGTGAGACCCTGCTTCATGTCTGAACTCACAGCCGTGCAAACACACACACACATGTGCACACACAGATGCAGGATGGCGCGGTCCTGGGGAGGGAGCCCTGGAGGGGGCGCCGGCAGACTTGACTTACTTAAACAACTCTGTGCTTCAGTTTCTCTGGTTGAGGAGGTGGGAGCTCCAGTTCTAGTGAGTTCATGGAACACTCTAAGGGCCGGAGTTCTGACTGGCTTTGCAGGGGCTGAGTCCCTGCCTGATGGAAGGGGTGGTGGGCAAGGAGGTCATCTATCCCAGAGCCAGCCCCACGGGGTTCTCCCCAAAAGCTGAAGTTTGGAGATGGATCGGTTTCTGGCTCCCCCAAAGGTCTGTTTCCTCAATGGTTATCATGGCATCTGGGAACATCTCCTCCAGGGGTTCTACCCCATCCAATCAGCCCTGGCCATCTAGGTCGGCCTTAGAGCTGGGGTGGAGTGTGGATATGTCCACTTTTAAAACAAATTCCTTGAAAGCCCTGAGCTCAGTTTTATTTGTTTGTTTGTTTTTTCATTTGAACACAGAGCTTATGATCCTGCCTGGTGTCTAGACCTGCTGGGAGGTTCAAGGCAGGAAAGCCTGGGGCCCGAGCAGTAAGCTTGTAAGTAAGCAGCAAGCGCCCACCCCACCCCCAGCAGCTGGGGTCTTCCCTTCAGCGTCCAAGTCTTTGAAGCTGGGGCTGCGGGCGTGAGAGGGGAGGGACACCAGCTCAGCTGCCCCTCGCTTTCCTCGAAACCCCATGCCTCTGGTGTCCCCAAATGTGGGCACAGGGCCCTACCCACAGACGGGAAAGCAGGCGGCTGGTCCCCAGTTAAGACCAAGGCAGACTACTTCCCCTGAGGGTTTTGCCAAGCCCAGAACTAGTAGTCCAGGGAGCTTAATTCTACCCTTGTACTTACTAACCACCCCTCAACCTCGGGGGGCTCACTGCCCCTCTTTGGTCCTGGCCCTCATCTGTGCATCGGGGATCACAGACATTTGATTCCATTCTAATTCTGCCTGTGGTGGCAGGAGAGGCAGCAGAGGAAAGCCAAGGGTGAGGGTGCCCAGCCCTGGCCCCCAGGCTATCTGTGCGTTAATGATCCAATTCACCCCCAGGAGAGGGCCCAGAGGCCCAGTACCAAATGGCGTAGGGCACTCATGCCAAGACCTCCTTGCCCATTGGAGAGCTCGCTGCAGCTGCCAGCTGGGGCAGAGGAGGCAGACCCCAGACAGGATGAGCAGATGCCCCAGACCCAGCCTGCGATCCAAGAGATGATGTTACCCTCCCAAGCTGAGTGGCGAAGAGCCCGGGACAGCCTGGGAAAGTGGGAGAAGTACACAGTCGGTGCTCAAGACGTACTCATAAAATGCATGAAGGACTCTGCACTTCTCCCTGGGGTTCTCTCCTATGTGATCCTCCTACCTCCTCCACCAGGAAGACCTCCTGGGTTCTTCCCCCTCCACCCTCTGAACAAACTGCCTCCTCTTCTAAGCAGAGAGGCCTTCCCTGCACGTGTTTCTAGTAACTTGGCCCCTGGCTGCCCAGACTCACTAAGAGCCACCTGGATTCGATAATAAGACCACAGCTAACTTTTATTAAGTGTAGACTATGAGCCAGGCACTGAGCTAAATGCTGTACTCCCAGTCCTAAGCAGCTGGCTCTATATTTTTGTCCCCATCTTCCAGATGAGGAAGCTAGAGGCTTAGAGAAGGGAGGAAAGGGTTCCAGGTCTATACCACAAGGAGCAGAGTCGTGCCCCTCCCTCCTCCAGCCCACCATGGAGCTTTCTGGTATCAGGTGTCCCAGAGCAGGGGCTAGACATTCCGCAGGGGACACGGGCCATAGCTGAGGAGGTCACAACCAGAGCATAGCTGGGGTGGTCACAACCATCTAGTAGGTGGCGGCCAGTGGTCCTAATGGGCACAGGACAGTCTTCCACCATAAAGAATTAGCTTCCCAAGATGTCCAAAGGGCAGATGTTGAAAAACTCCAGCACACAGAAAAGCAGGGACTTCAGTTGCCAAGGAAACCTGGCCTCTTGGATTAAGCCTTTGAACAACCTTAGCTTCTTCATCTTTTAAATGGAGCGAAGAGGGGCGCCTGGGTGGCTCAGTGGGTTAAAGCCTCTGCATTCGGCTCAGGTCATGATCCCAGAGTCCTGGGATTGAGCCCCACATCCGGCTCTCTGCTCAACAGGGAGCCTACTTTCCCCTCTCTCTCTCTCTCTCCCTGCCTCTCTGCCTACTTGTGATCTCTGTCTGTCAAATAAATAAATAAAATCTAAAAATAAATAAATAAATAAATAAATAAATGGGGCGAAGAACACCTGACCTGGGAGGTATAATGGCACGTAACAGAGCAGCCGGCAAGTAACTGGTGCTTAATGAGCTGTCACTGGCCGATTCAGTCCTGCAGCGGTTCCTTCCTCGAGGACAGCAGCACTCAGCACACACACCCAGGGCCAGCAAGGCAGGGCATTTTTGAGGAAGACAGTTGGTGGGTGGAGAGCCGCCTGCCCTGGAGAGCTTGTGGCTTTGCATTAGCCCCCTCTCCCCCCCACCCTGTGCTGGGCCCCAGGAAATGGCACCCAAGCCCCCACTGGCACTGCCCAGGGCCGCGTGGGCTGGTAGGTCCCTTCCGGGGCTGGGGGCGGGTGAGGGATGGGGGAAATTCAGCCTGTGTTCGGCTCCAGGATGCAGCGCCCTGGGGGAGACTCGCCTGGGCACCTGCTGGGGGTCAGAGGCTCTTCTTGGTGTGGGAGGGTGAGCAGCCCGGGCCCGGGTTTCCTGGGCACACGTTCTAGAACCCTCCTTAGGTGGGCAGGGCAAAGAGCATGGCATCCAGATGTGGCTGCCCCAGATCTCAGGCCTGGGTTTCCTGACAGGGCAAGGGCATGGTGAGAAGGCAGCTGGGGCACAGCCAGTGGTGGGAGCCAAGGCAAACAGCCTCCTCCCCAGGCTGCCCCACCCCCGACACCAGCTGCAGAAGGTAGGAAGGGCATGAGCTACTAGCGTGAGGCCAGGTGAATTACCTGCTCCCAACTAGGCTGGCAGATCAAAGGGGCGTGGACCCCACCCTCCCCCAGGGCCCCAGCTGCACACACAGATACGCACTCCCCAGCCCCTGCTCCTCCAAGGGAGATGACAGGCTCAGCCCAAGCAGCCAGGGGCGTTGGCTGTGGCTGGCGGAGAGAGAAGCCGGCAAGGCCTCCAAGCGCCCGCCTGCCTGACAGTCTAGGGCCTGATTTAGATTCAATGCCAAAGCCAAGCCCTTTGAAGAAGCCTTCTCTGGGCAGACCACAGAAGCCATTCAGAACCAGACTTTCCCACCTAGTATTTCCCTTCCCTGTTGCTCCTGGGACCCTCCCGCCCCTCCTGAATGTTAGCCCAGCCCCACACTGGGCTGTCCACCTCTCCCTGGAGCAGAAAAACTCTCAGGGCTGGAAAAGGGGCCAGTGTGGCAGTTACCACTGGGGTAGCCCATCTCAGTCACTGCCCCAACCCCCCCACCGGGGGTCCTACCCTCCATCCCAGGCTGGCCCAGCTCCCAGCACAGGGGCAGGGCGGAGCAGGAATCTGCATTTTCGAGAGGCCAGGGAATTCCGCTGCACCTGGGGAACTCTGAGCCAATCCAACCTTCACATTTTGGGGAGTGGGAGAAACTGAGACCCAGCGCAAGACACACAGAATCTGTGCAGTCCGATTTCCCTTCTGTTTCTTCCTCTGTCCTGTCTGATCTTGACAGTCCAAGCCCCAAGACATGGAACAGAAAGACAAGCTTGTCTCTCAAGATGGGGGGAAGGGCTCAAATGCTAAAGTCTGCCTGAGGGCAGAGCAGGCTGCGTTGCCCTGCGGGTGACTGAGGACTAAGTTAGGCCATGTTTATAAAGCACTTAGCAAGCGCTAGACAGACATCTGGTCTGGTCCTTCCTCGACACCAACCGCCCCCCTCCGCACCCCTCCCCACATCGACTATCCTTTCCCCAAATATTTACAGATTATCCACCTTGGACCAGGCACTGTTCCAAGAATGGGAGACGTGGTGACCAAGATAAACTCTCTGGAGGAATATAGACTAGTGAGGGAAAACGGACAATAAATAAACCAGAAAATGGAACAGCTGTCCTAGGTGAGGCATGGGAGGAGGAGGAGACTGAAAGGGACCCAGGACGCCCATGGCAAACACCTCTTTACCACTATCGCTGAATCAACCCCTCCTCCTCTCACTCACACACACACACACACACACACACACACACACACACACACACACGTATAGGCACCCAGTTTAGGTCTTGCCCCAGAGCCTCGAAATTCTGTTCAGTCCTAAATTTGCAGACATTTCTAGGGCTGGGAGAGAGAACCCAGCAAGTTGGTCCCCCACCACTTTAAGGCCATTAGCAAGCCACTCCCTCCCGGCAGAAGGGTGCTGAGGCGGAGGTATCATATGACAGTGGGAGTTACCCTCCCCCAAATCCAGCTCAGCTGATGGAGATAGGACCTCCTAGGCCTCTGCGGACCCTCTGCCAGGCCTCCCATCAGAGCTCCCACCCCTCCTGTGCACCTGCTCTGGCCTCTACCTGAGGTTCGGGCCAGGGACCAGGCCATCTCCACGGCAAGCTCTCCTGTGGTCTCCCCTCCCCGACTGGCCCCCATGTTGATGGGTTTCCCCTTTATGTCTCCTCCCCCAGAGCCCCGCCAAGGCTTAGCTCGAAAGTGCTTCTTTCGGAAATTGTGGCTTCCGGAGGGCCTTGTGTTCCAGGCCTTGTGCTCCAGGCCACTGTGATTACAGTGGGGAGCAAGGCACCAGCTTCGGTGTCACAGCGTTTCCCCAAATATATCCATGGAGTTGGGGGAAGGAGGAGGAGGTGCTGGAGGAAGCTGGAAATGAGGAGGGCAGGCCTGGGAAAAAGACTCATCCAGCTGTCACAAGCCTCTTCCGAGCTGGCTGGCTGGGATCAGCAAAGGAGACAGAACAGCCAGGGGGAGCCCCTCCAGCAGAGAGGGTCCTCCAGTCTTGGAGACTCAAAGAAGGGCCTATAGGAAGGGAGACTGCTCTGGACATCACAGCGCCCCCGGTCGCATCACTACTTTCCGCCTCCCGGGTAGTTGGAAAAAAGCAGTCACGGAGGGGTAATGCTGGAGCGGCGGCAAGCTGACCTGAGCCAGCAAAAAACAGTGGGTGCTGCGGAGCCAGGACCTGATGGGAGGGTCCCTGTTTCCCCTCCCTCCTAGGGCCCAGCAAGGAGATGTGGTCCCCGCAGAGACGACGAGGTTCCAGGGCCCACGGTGAGCCCACCTGTTGCGCGGGGGTGGGCTCCTGGTGCCGGGTGTATAGGAGCCGTGCGTGCCCGGGTGCGTGCGTGGGTGTGCGCGCACGTGTGTTCAGGTCGCGTGTTCGTGGGCCAGGCGTACGTGTGTGTGCGGTGCGCGCGCGTGTGTCCCGCGTGTGCACGGGCGTGGCGGCGGCGGGCGCGCGACCCGGCCGCGGTAGTGCGTGCCCGTCGCTCTGCGCGCCCGCCCGCCGGAGCGCAGCATCGCCTCCGGCCAAGAGTGTGCGTGCGTGGGGTGAGTGAGCGAGTCCGGGGGCCGGGCGGGGGGGGCTGCGGAGAGCAGCGGCGGGGGCGCCGCCGTTCCCAGGACGCCCTGGCACCGGCCCCAGCCCCCAGGCCCCGCGGCAAGGCGAGGCGGCAGCTGGGTCCGGCCGGCGCCCCCCTCCCCAACAGCTGGCCGCGGCCCGGGGGGCTGCAGAGAGGAGAGGAGGGGGCGTCGGGAGGGGCCTGCAGGCTGCTGGGCCGAGCCCTGCGGCCTCCCTCCCGGGTGCGGACCGCGGGGGGGTGGCCGCGGAAGGGCGGGGCCCCAGGGCGGGCGGCCGGCGGCCCTCGAGGAGCCCCGAGAACAAAAGGAGACGGCGACGGCTCCGCCGTGGTCAAAACAACCTGCGCTGGCGGCGGCCCAAGGTCTGGCTGCGGCCTCGGAGCCCTTCACCTTAACCCCTTCGCCGCCGCCCCCGCCGCCTTCCTGCGCCTCGCTGGACGCCAGGAGGGGCCGGCCCTCCTCGGGAGTCGGCGAGGTGCGGGCTCCCGGCCGCCGCGGAGCGGAGGCGGGACGGGACCCAGGCTCGCCGCGCTCCCCGCTGCCTCTCCTCCTCCCAACCTCGCGCTTCCTCCCTGCCCCGCCCCCTTTCCCACCTGGATTCCGGGTGGACTTGCCAACTCACTGCTACGTGAGGCTGGGAGGGGTGGGGGTACTGATACGACCTGATCGCTCCCGCAGACGCTTTTACACCCCACCTGCCTTGCAGCTACGCTTTTCCTGGCGCACTCCGCACCCCGCAAGCGGGGGAGAGAGGCGCTCCCTCTCGCAGGGCGCGGGCGCAGGTATGGCAGGGCCTGGGGCACACACCGCCCCGAGGGCTGGATTCTTTAAAAGCCTCTACTCCTCCCCAGTTCCCGAGTGCCCAAGACCTCTCTCTGGGCAACTCCTGCACCCAAGACACAAGCTGCTGCGGGACTGCGCTCTAGGGCTGAACATGCCCTGCGCTGGCCCGAGGGCGCCCATGCCGACCGGGAGCCAGAGCCTGGGAGGGGAGGCAAATCCCCGCGGAAGGCTGGCGTAGCTGCCACGGGTGCGCGAGCTCGCACCTCCCGTGCAAGCCGGCTCCTGGACAGAATGAAGCTGTAACCAAAGTGGGCTTGGGAGAACGCGCCGCCTTCTGCATCCCCGGCGCCACCCCCACCCTCTCTCCCTTCGGGTTCCTGAGGGGTGGGTGACAGGGCCACACACACACCCTCCCCCGACGCTGAAAGGGCCGGGGATCTGGGATCGCACCCTGGGAAAGAAAGCTGCCCCTGCCCCCTCCCCTTAGAGCCTGGCACCTCCCGGACCTCGCGTCCCAGCCCTCGAGGTCACCTCGCGCCCGGCGCTAGGCCCGTGGGCTGCAAAGGTCCAAAGTTCACTGCAGGGAGGGGAGGGGAGGGGACGACTAAGGGGCGAGGGTGGGGGTAATGAATGAAGCGAACCAGCCCTGGCAGCCGTCGCAACTCACCTCGGCGCTGACCAGACGCAGGTAGCAGCAGAGAGACAGGAAGAGCGCCCAGCAGCGATTCATGCCGACTCCGGGCCCGGCCCCGCGGGGCCCCGGACGCGTGGACCGAGCGCGCCGCCCCCGCGGCCAGGGTTGGGGGCGGGGGCTGGGGAGGGAGGTGGGCTCGGCTCGGGTCTGCGGCGATCAGGCGCTCAGGCCGCTGCAGCCGCCGCCGCGGCTCACCCGCATGGCCCCTGGGCGCCGCCGCCCCCGGCCCCGGCTCCGTCGTTGAGGGGCTGGGGAGGGCCTGGGCGCGGGACCAGGGTCCGAGGCCGCTACCTGGGCGGATCCCGAGCCCGAGTGAGCATCCACGGCCAAGGGTCTGCGTCGCGAACCAGCCGAGGCGTCTAGCCGTGTGGGGGCGCCCAGGGGACTCCAACCTCCAAGAGGAAAAAGAACACGGCAGTCGATGGCTCGTCTTCACTCGCCGACTATAGGCGTTTTCCTCTGCCCGCCGGCTTAGCTTTTTTGCAACATTTTCTGGAAAGGCCCCCGAAGTCGAAAAGTGCAGAGCTGGGCACCTCACGGCCAAAGTCTCCCCCAAAAAACTTTTTCCGAAGTTGGCTTTGCAGCGGCGGCCCGAGTACCCGGGCAGGGAGAGGTGCAAACTCCCGCCCGGGCCGAAGGGTGGGGGGGGCCGGAGCGTGTGCGCCTTGGCGCGGGGCCCGCGCGGCGGGCACGGCTGCTCCGCTCTCGCGGCGTGCCCGCTGCGCGCAGTGCCGGGCGCGGCAGACAGGTGGACGCGGCTCGGGTCCGTCGGTCCGTCTGTCCGCGCGCTCGCCGCTCTGGGCGTCCTCTGCGGGCTGTGAGCTGCGGCTGCTCCGGCTTCTCTTTGCAACGAGGCTGGAGGGTGGGCCTTTTTTTTCCCCCTTTTTTGCGCGTGTGTGTTTGTGTGTGTGCGCAAAATATCTCTATCTCGGGAATGAAAGATGGGCGCGGGCGGCCAGAGGGGAGCCCTCAGGGAGGCAGCGGGGGAGGCTGCGGGCGCGCGGGGAGACAGGCGGGCTGCTCCCGGCGGCAGGAGGAGAAGTTGCCACCCTTTCAGCTGTTCCGGCCTTTATAAAGGAGAAGGGAGAGCGCTAGAGGTGGGTGGAGACTGCCTTTCCTCTTCTGGCCCAGAGTCAGCACCGGGAAGGGGGGGGGAGCTCTGGGAGGGCTTGGGGTGGGGGGCGGGGCGTTCAGGGGTCTCTAAGAGCCCCACAGCCCCTCTGTCCAGGATCTGGCCCGTGGGAAGGGAGAACTAAGGGCTACCGAGCGCCCCGCCCCTTAGCACAGTGACCGTGGCCTGATTTCTAGCCCACGTGGTTGGGGAGTTGTCTCCGGGACCACCGATGGGAGTCCAAACCCGCAGCCCCCAGGGCAGCACTTGCACCCTGACCCAGGAGGAGCGGTGAAGGATTCAGGCTCTGCAGCCTGGTTCCCATCACGCCCTGGCACTGAGCAGCTGGGTCACCTTGGGCAAGTCACTTCCTTTCCTCACTCTTCCCTCTAGCCTCCGATGGGATGAGGTTCTTGGGAGGACCTGGGGCCAGAAAAGGCAGACAGCACAGAGCTGGGAGCCAGCCACAAGGTGATCACACAGACCCCGCGGCCAGTACCATTCAGCAGAAAGCTGGGTCGGTGTCTCCGCCTCCTCGCCGGTTGCCTGGCACACCACAGGCACCGCCAGTGTGTTGAACTGCAAAGTCACACAGACCCCCACTGCCCTGCAGCATCCTTGCAGGGCCGCCATCACCATCCCACAGTCCCCCTGGTGTTTACTACCTCCCTCAGCCCCCAGGTTTTGAGGCCTGGGGTGGGGGGTGGTGGGAGAGGGACACCCACCGGCATTGACAGGGTTAACGCTTTCCACCCCCAGTGCCAAAAGAGCTGCGGTGGGTGGCCCCGCAGTCGCACGGTCACAGTCACAGAGTCACACACACGCCCGCCCAGCCCAACACCCACCACGGGACCGCAGCCTCATTGTATCACTGGGCTCCTGGCCATAGGGCACCTTTCTCTGGTCCGCTTGCACTCTCTGTTGTCTGCCCTTGGTACCCAGACATCCGTTTGGGGTGCCAGCCTGCTCCTCACGCCTCCGTCGCCCAGACAGGCACACCCGCTGTCTCTTCAGAAGCGTCTTCTTGGACCCAAGCGAGGGGGACCCAGAGGAGGGAGGATTTTGCCAGGCGGGCCTCTTTACAAACAGCTACAAGCACTCCCCTCTACCCACGACCACCTGGGCAGCCTGGCACAGTGGCTGGGAGGCAGGCTGGGGGCAGGTCACCTCGGTTCAAATCCTAGTGTGGCCAGTTGAGCAGGTCAGGTGTCTCTGGGAAGCTTCACCTCTCCGTACCTCAGTTTCCTCCCCCTGAAAGCTAGAAATAAATCTAGAATTGGAGTGAGAGAAGGATTTCAAGGAGGCCTGGGAAAATGCTAGGGACAATGGGGATGTTTGTCAGCTTTGCTGGGAACAATGAGTTCACGGGTATCTCCCCACATCAGAACCGATCTATGCATTTTATTAGACCTCCGTGCAGTTGTAGAATTCTTAGCTAGCTCCTGAAGCGGTCTGGAGGCTCAGAGGAGATAATGCATCTGGAAGGACTGAGCACGGAGTCTGAGTGTTCCCCGGGGGCCAGGCATTATTCCAGGCGCTGGGGAGAACACACAAGGCTAATAACAGCCTCCTGCCCTAGCAGAGTCCCTATCCAGAAGGACAGACAGAGACATAAACAGATAAATCAGGAGACAGGGTGACAGGGGAGATTGAGGTGTGGGGGTTTGGGAAGATAATCCCAAAACACAAGACTTGAAGTCCAAAGACTTAGACATAAAACCACAGGACACTAGGTGATGTTGACCTTGACCTTGTGGATCCTTATCCATAAAAGAGATGCGAACAGCTCCCTTTATCATCGAGGGGACCGCGTCATAGGAGTGTTCATTTTACTCCACATGTAGCCTCTCGGTGCTCTTGTTAGGTGTGCTGCTCCCATCTTAACAAATGGGGAAATTGTAGCACAGAGAGTTGAAGCAATTTGTTCAAGGTCACACAGCCACTACAGTGGTCGAGCTAGACTCCAACCCAAGCATTCCAGCTGTGGAGCCCACAGGCTTAAACCACCATGCTATGCTGCCTCTTGGCAGGTGATGACTGACGGTGAGAATTAGGACATATTTTACACTTTTGTGAGCATCAAATCCATGAATATATGTCCAAGTGCTTTGCCAACTGAAAGTGCTGTACAAACAGCAGTTCTGACTTACACACAAAAGTGCTGGAGGAGCACAAAGGAGGGGAGCACACGGCTCAGCCTCAGGGGAAGGATGTGAAAGGGGGAGGCTATGGGAGCTGCATCACTGAGCACACACGATCTGCAGGCCTAAGAGGAAATGTAAGAAAGCAGACCCAGAGCTGGGACTCTGCGACCTACCAGGCTCTTGAGTGAGCTAGACACAGATCATCACAGTCCAGAAGTCTTCGTGCGCTGGTTAGAAGTGGCAGGACAGCAGAGGCGGCCAGAACCACAGGGCACCCAGCCTGAATGCCTTGCTCAGGAGAACGCTTTTCCTATGCCCACTCCTCGCAGACACCTTCCCAATGCGGGGGGGGGGGGGGTCTTTCCACACCAGCAGTTCTCTAAAGAACACCTCCTCCTCTTCCTCCTGTGAGACTTGACTTAACACCTCCTCCAGGAAGCCCCCTGGGCTTGGAACTTGCTCTGGGTTCCCACAGCATGTGCCGCATGGTATTGTCATTGCCCATTTATTGGTCTAGCTCTAGACTGAGATCCGGGTGAGCAAGGGTCTCGTTCCAGCTCCCACAATACTGCAGTTGCTCAATAAATATCTGCTAAAGAAAAGAATAAATGAATAAGTATCTTGCCTTTTTGTTCCTCTGAGTCCTGGCCTTGTGGTGCAAAGATTCCATGCCCTGCCTGAGGGGGTGGAAGGGCTCGGGGAGGGGCTTATAACGTGAGCCTCTAAACCGGACTCTACAGGGGCACCTCACAGACCTGGAAAGACCCCCGCCCATCTTTTGGCAATGGGGCCCAGAAGAATCAGGCTTTCCAATAGTTCTGGAAGCTGTTTTTGTGGGCTGGAAGCCACACCCCATAATTCTCACCCCCCACCCCCTTGATAGGTCTGAGCCCAGCAGAAACCAAGTGGCCACAGCCCTCCGATAATTGCTGAGGGCCCCCCCTCCAAGGCCAGGCCTTTTTAGACTGTATGTCTAGAGCAGTCTAAGCTTTCCTCCATCAAAAACATCTCATACTCTGGGAGTGGGGGCTCAGGGCCAAGGAAGGAGCTGGCTTCCATCCCGGGGGGGCAGCCTTCGGCCCTCAAGTCCAGAGTGGGTATCCCCGTTCTCCTGAGAGAGGCCTAGCAGGCCCCATGCCAGGCATGTTTGCTTTTTCCAGCTTGATGGGGGGCAGGGAGGAGGTCAGGCACCAAATTGGGGACAGTCCAAGGCGAAGCCACAAATGGCCCAAGGCCCCAGCCTGAGGCTGTATGATGGCAAAGCAGGCATCTACCCCCACACCAGGCAGCTGCAGTCAACTGGCCCCTCACCCCTCCCTGCCCTGCCCCTGCCTCCGGGCCCCAGCCTGCTTCACCCAACCCCAGGAAGGGAGCGACTTCTGCGTTGGTGCTCCTTTCGTGCGTCAGGAACGGAGGCTTCCCAGCAAAGACAGCAGGGGTTCAAAGCCTGCTCTGCCATTTACTAGCCCATGACCTTGAACTTCACCTTTCTGAGCCTCGGCTTTCTCATCTATATAATGTGGATAACAGTAGTGATCACCTCACGGGGTTAACGCATCCTCAGTGTTGAAAGCACGGCGGGTGCGCTGCACACATGTCAGTTGCTGGTGCTGGGCTGATCCTTGTTACGGCTTCAGCCCTCCAGCCGCAGGCATATGCGCACGCGCACACACCCACCTGTGAGCTCGGGAGACAGGGCTTGGGGCGGAGCCCAAGGCCGGGGGAGCTACTGGTCACATCACCTGGAGGGGGGGGGCCTCACAATGAGCCCCCCACCACTTCTGTTGGAGACGCCCACACACTGGTGAGGCTCTGGCCATTATGGATGTGAGGACCCAGGAGGCAGGAGAGAACCCCAGGAAGGCAGACAGACAGATCCCTCCCCCCAAGGCCGAGGGCAGCCTGGGGGAGCCCACCACACTGCCTCTGCTGCCTTGGGCCTCATGTCCTGTATACAAAGGCAAGGGAAGCTCGGTGTTTGTTTTGCTGGGGCAGAGTTATGCATTTTTAGCTCCTCTAGTCTCCAGACAAGGAAGAGGATGTTTGGACGGGACAGCTCAGATCTACCTGTCCTGAAAGCTGGCTGGAAATGGAGCAAAGTCCCCCCACCCCCCCAACATGCTGGGAGATGACTCCGCCTCGGAGCTGGTGTTGGGCACCCCTAACCCCTGGCTGCTCCCAGGCTGGGCCTCTGGTAACCAGGATGCGGTCCCCTACAGAGCATTCGCCCTGAACCAAGCGCTCTGCCTGAGGAGAGCATAGCAACTGTCACCATTCTACCAGCAAAGGAACAAGCCACTTCCTGGAGGGCTGGTGCTCTTATCTTCTTCATCCCTGGGGGAGGGGGCACTGAGGCTCAGAGAGGGACATTCGCTGGCCCAGCATCACCCAGCAAGGAAGCGGCAGTGTCAAGATTTGAATCCAGAGCCCTGATGCCAAAGCCCAGACTTCTCCCGTCTCCCCATTACATCATGCCTGCTGTGGGGCCTGGATTGGAGCCGTCCAGCGTTTCATGTCACTTTCCATGCAGAAAATTCAACAAATTAAGTGAGCTACACGGAGGAAACTGAGCAGGGCTGGAGGCAGCGGGCCCCCAAGACCTGCCCACAACCTCAGGGCGGGGAGCCATTTGTGGCCCCACAAATGGGAAGTTGTGTGCTAGATCTGGGTTAGCTGGTCCTTTCCAAATCAGGATGTCCTTGCCGCCCGTGCTCTGAAGATTCGACTGGGATGATGCACGAGGGAGAGAAGGGCCGGCAGGTAGCAGGCAGCCTCTCTTGGTGGGGCTACAGCAGCCCACAGACCCTCCCCAGCTCTCCAGAGGAAGATATTTGTAACCGCAGGAAACACAACGGACCTGTCTGAAGGATGGGAAGCTGATCACAGTGACAAAGTCACAGATTCGTCCTCAATATTCCTGAGAGCAGATGAGCCCAGGTTTTTAGGTATATTCACCCAGTTAAGCTTCACAACCTGCCGAGCTGGAACTTGAACCTGGGCAGCCTGGTGCCAGCATCATCCTCTGAACATCTGTCCCTGCCAGGCCGGTCAAAGATGAAACACAGCTGCCCAGCCCACCTGGACACTGCCCGCCCTCACCCACTGGTTTTGCCTTCGCTCCACCCCCACATGGGGAAGGTCCTCTGGTGGGCCCTGGGCTGGACCCCTGGCCAAAGGAGCCTCCTTTCTCTGCCATGTGTGGTGCCACACCACGGTGGGCTAATGCTGGACAGGGGAGGCTGCTAGAAAGGAGACACGGATGGCAAGTAATGGATGGTCATTGCCCTCCTCACTCCTTTTCCTCACCAGAGTCCCCATCTCCTCCCACTGCTATTAGGAAGCCCTCCTTGGGGAGAAAGTCTGACACAACATCGATGTTCAAGCCCCCGTCCCTGCTGTACAAGCCAAGGCTGTTCGGAGGGGATACCTGAGATTCAGAGACAACACGTGACTTGCCCAAGATCACACAGTGAGTCAGGGACAGAAATGAGCAACAGTTTTGCCAACGGCAGGGACCCCCAGCCCTCTCCTGCTGGTAGGGAGTGGGGGGCAAGGTCTCCAGGGTGGTGAGTCTGGAAGGGTGGTCAGTGAGAGAGGGAGGGAAACAGATGGATATGAGAGAAGGTTCTGGATGAAGCTGGAGTTCACAAGGAAGAGTGGATGGCTAATTTTTACCCCAGACCATACTTTTACTTGTGATGATGCCCCTCTCAGTTCAGCCTTCACTCTCTTCTCCAACCACATCTTGCCCACTTCCTCACCAGTCCTGCCTGCCTGCTGGGGAGCTTTCCCTGGAGTGAGTTACCAGAAGTAGCAAGTTGTCCCTTCTTGCCACTACCAAGAGGCTCCTTGAAGAGGCTTCTGAGTCCTGGATGTATCTTAGGACCCCACTCACCACCCTACCCCGCTCGAAGACCTGCGAGCTTCTCCAGGGCAGGGACTGTGAACCTGCGCGGGGGTTTGGATCCATGGACAAGGCCCTTGGTGGGTAAGCCCTGCAGGCCTGGCTCGGAGACCCTGCTGTGCCAGTTACTGGCTGTGTGTCTTTGGGCAGGACACTGACCTCTCTGAGCCTCACTTTCTTCAGCGGCGAACTGGGATCACTACATTTGCCTTGCGCAGTTGCTGAGAGACCAGATGTGGGGATGGGCACCCGTGGCACCCGCCCAGGGCCTGGTGCACAGTTGCTCAGCCTACAGCTCAGCCACTCCCTTTCAATCGTTGTCCAGACCCCCACCATTGCTCCGCAGAGTGTGGTCCCCTGACCAGCTGCTGCCGCCCCTGGAGGCTTGTCAGGAGTGCACCACGCTGGGCCCTCCCCAGACCTGTCAGCTCAGCATCTGCATTTTAAGAAGACTCTCAGGGATCCATGGGCACAGCAGTTTGAGAAGCCCTAATCTAAAGGGAAGGTCAAAAATGGTCAAGCAGCGTGATTTCATGTGGACCGAATGAATACGTCGACCTCCTTGAGCACCCAGCGATCCAGAGAGAACAAAGTATTTTATCCCCATTTTATAGACAAGAAAACTGAGTCCTGGGAGATCACATGCCCTCCCTGATTCACACAATCAGGGGGTCACCAAGCCAGATTTCAACCAGTGCCAAAAGCTTCGGAGGTACGATTCCCTGAGTGGCCGTCCTGGGCTGTCCAGTGTGGAGCTGGAAGAAGCAAACTCCAGGACCCCAGCGTCCTCATCTGTAAAATGGGGTCCCAACACAATCTGATTGTGGGCAGCTTGTGCAGACAGGCCCTGCCCGGTACCCCAGACTTGTCCTCATGAAGGATCGGGTGTTACGTTGCCAACTCACCTCTCTGGAGCCCCCTACCCTTGAGGAGCATACAGGCTGGGGCAGGCAGGTGGCAGACAGACAGAAAGACGGGGAACTGTACAAACACCTTCAGGCGGTGCTTACATAAGTCAATAAGCAAACAGGGCAGCCCAGTGGGAGTGACTAACCGTCTTAATGGAAACCACCACCACAGCGGGCGTAACGCTCGTTGGGCACAGATGCGTCACCTGACCACCAGGGCACGTCCCCCCTGAGGACACGGCATTGTCATCAGTGGTCCCAGGTGGGAGCACGAGGCCAGAGAAGCGAGATCTCCCTCATCCACCTCCTGCTCCCCCCCTCCACCTCCTCCCCTTCCTCTTCCTCCTCTTCCTTGGGGCTCTGACGGCACCTCCTTCATTCTTCCTTGGAGGAGCCCAGAGTTCAAAACCAACCCCCACCACACCCCAGCGGTGTAACCCTGGGTGAGTCCCTGCCCTCTGGGCTGTAGCTGAGGATAATTCTGGAACTAGCACATTGGGTGACAGGATTAATCTAGCGACTGATTGTAGATCTTAGCACACAGAGGGCTCTCAGGAAGGGGAACTCTGGCTCTCCCTAGCTCAAATGAGACCATTCCCACTGTTGGCCCCCGAGGAAAGCAGCACGGGAATGACCCCTATTACAGATGAGAAACTGAGGCTCCAGAGAGGAACCGTGACCTCCCTAAGGTCGTCCTGCTGGCCATTGTTGGAGCAAAGTCAGAGGGAACTTAAGTTGTAGGACTCCCAGAGCAGTGCTCCAGGGGAGGGAAAAACAAGTAAGTCAGGAAGGCAGACCTCCCAAGTCCCGCCCACCCAGGGTGAGATCTTTTCTCCTGTGGGATCTGGTGGTGGCACGTGGGGGTGAGCGAGTGTGTCTGTGCGATGTGCGTATGAGAGGGATGGTGATGGGGGAGGAGGAGGAAGGACGTGGGTCTGTGCGCACGTGGGCATCTGTGTGTGTCCGTGAACGTACACAGGCCTGGGAGGGAGGGGACGAAAACGTCCCTGGGCGGCCAGGGATACCCACAGCAGGGGCACCCAGGTCCAGCCGAGGGCCAGGGGGCCCTGCGTGCAGCTGCCCAGGGCCTCCCCTCCCTGAAGACCACCACAGGGGAGAGGATGCATCTCAGCCTCCACCCGTCATCTCCCCATCCACCCCCCCTACCTCCCCCAGCTCCTTCCTGTTTTGATGGAAGGAAAAAATTTCAGCTTTTTCCTTCTTTATTTTTCCAGACGGGTGACTCGCTCGGGAAAGGAATTCCCCCCTCCCCAAACCATCATAATACCTATATATCGATGCCATAGATCCAGGCCCATCCTGTTGTGCTGGGATAGTCATGGTTATTTTTGGGTGTTTTACGGGGGTGGTACCCCAGGGGAGGTGATACGGGGGGTGCTCAGCTGCCTTCTCCCAGTCCACATCCCCCCCGCTCCGAGATTCCTCCCCACCCCCTCCCAGTCCTCCCTGCCTGAGTTCTGGGAGGAGGGAAGGAAGCCTGCTAAGCCAGGGTATAAATAACTCAGGTGGTTACTCAGCTCCTGAGAACATGATAACATGAGTCATGATGTGAAATCAAGAGGAGCAGCGAACAGCCTTGGGCCACCGCCCGGGGCAGGGCAGTGGGGCTCCAGGGAGTGGGGGTCTGGAGCCCGGGCCCTGGCAGCAGGCAGGGCCCAGGAGGACAGGCGGAGCTAGAGCCCCATGTATGGTGTGAGACAAGCCTCATCCGGGCTCAGACGCTCTGGTTACTCACCTGGAACTGTAGGCGGGAGGGGGGGGCGGGAGGGGGGGACCTGGGCTTCGTTGCCAAGGCCCTCCCTGAGCCGCGAAGAGGAAAGAGGGCTGGGCCCACAGTGAGCATCCTTGGTCCTCTCCTCGTGCCTGTCACAGGTCAGTGGGAAGGTTGGGTCCATGGCAACGTCTAGTCCCTGCCCCCATGTCCAAGGACAGGTGGCCCAAGGAGTTCCCTGGGCCCCAGTGGAATTTGCAGGAAGGACCCGAAGCCTGCGAGGTGGGGGAAGCAATTTCTTCTCCATCCGGGGAGAAGGCCTTGGATCTAGGACGATCCCCACCCTCTTTTGGCTGCCTGGCCCCGATGTGGGCCCGAGGTGTGGGTGTAGAAACAGGACACCGTCGAGGAGCGCTGGCCTAGCGCAGGCAGCTGCGCAAGGCTGCTGACCCAGTCTTGGGCTCTGGCAGGCAAGGGTCAGAAGCCCCCTCCAGCCCCTGCCCACTCGCCCAGGGAAACCCTCGGCTTCGGGCTCGCCTCCAGAACAGGGCAGGCTTGGACCCCGGGGTTGCCATGGCAACGGGTTCTGGAGCCTGCCTGGGCGGAGCCACCCTCCTCTCGTGTCCCCCTGCAGCTGCCTGGCCTTGCAGGGAGAAGGCTTTGCCAGGGTGAGGGCCCGTAGCACCTGTCCTGGTTGGGAGGGTGCAGGGCTCCGGCACAGCTGACTGCCACCCGGGGCTGGGCATAGGACACGGGGCGTCTGTGTGGCCCAGGGGTGGCTCAGTTTGCTGGGTCTGAGCCTCAGGCTCCTGGCCTGTAAAATGGTAGAATAGGGAGGGGAACTAATGGCTGTCTTGGCCATTGTGAGGGTCACACAGCTGAGCAGTAACCGCCCAGAGCCCCATTCTCTACCTCGAAGGCATCCTCCTTCCCACCTTGGGCCTTAATCCCAAGGGCAGAGCCCCCAGAGCTGGCACCCACTCCACCAGGCTCTGCCCCGGGACCCTTGACGTGGCTTCTCCCCCAGCAAGGAGTGGGTCACCCCCCCCATCACCCTACCACCTCCCCCCCCCCACCTCGCCTTGCCCAGACAGCCTGGCATGGCTCAGACCCAGCCATTCAACGGACAGCCTGCCCTCTGGCCCCTCACGAACAATGGGGACTCCAGGAATATTGTCCCGCCTGAGCTGAATCAAACGCTCTAAATTTAGCCCATCTGATGCGTTCTCGGCTTCCTGCCCCTGCTGCCCTCCTTTCAAGGCGATGAGGTCACCCCGGAACTGCCTGCCCAGCAGCAGGACCCAGGGGGTTTCCAGGTCCAAGGCCAAACTCCTGCTCTTGGGGAGTGGGCGGCCCGGGATTCAGGGCCGTGGGTCTTCCCCGCTGCCTACCCTGCCCCTCGGGCCGCTGGGCCCTGAGCTGAGTCCCTGAGAACTTCAGCACCGGCCTGGGTTCGGGGAAGCCGCAGAGGCAGGGGTGGGCCAGCTCCCAGGGAAGAGCACAGAGTGAGGAACCCGGGGCCTGGGGCGTGTAGGAAGGTGCACGAGGTCTCTAGTCGGCCACTGAGAACAGACAGGCTGAGTCCGAGCTGCATGTCTGGCCCAGTGCTGGGGACAGAGCGGGGCCTGCCCTCCCAGGGTGGACCGCGCCAAGGACAAAGATAGTCAGCAAGTGAGCAAACAGTCAATGACCAAGATCGCTTTCGTTCTGACACATGTTATGAAGGACATAAATCAGAGAGATGGGATCACGACACCGGGGTGGGGTGGCGTGGCTGGCCCTGATTTAGAGAGAGGGTCAGGAGAGGCCTCTCCCAGAGAGGTGACATTTGAGCTGAGACTTGGATGGCCGCAAAGAACTATTCGAAGGGTTCCGTGTGGCTGAGCCCTCCAGGCCAGAGGAGGGGCAAGGGCAGACTCCAAGGAGAGAAGGAATGTGTCTGGTTTGGGGGCAGTCTGGAGGTCAGGAGTCCACTCCCAGGACAGAGGGGCAGGAACGGGCGTCAGGAGGTGGCAGGGGCCAGATGGGGAAGAAGCCAGGGTAGCATTCCCTGAGCGAGAGGAGGTGGTGCCCTCCCTGGGGGGACAAGCAGGAGAGTCCCAACCTCCCTCAGATTTTAGAGGATCTGTTGGCTGCTCTGTGGAGAGGGACCCGCAGGGAGCCCAGGGAGAGACTAAAGTCATAGCACCTTGGGATAATAAACACTGTTTGCTGGAGGGCACCTTCAAGATTGTCCCACTTCAGCCCTCTCATGAGTCTCTGAGGCCCAGAGAGGGCACATGTCTGCCCGAGGTCACACAGCGAGTGGCAACTCTGCCTGGAAATCCTTTTATAGAAGGTAGGAAGAGGAACTTTACCACGTGAAAAGGATGTGCCTTTTCAAGAAAGCCGTGTCTGAGATGCTGCCCTCAGGGTGGTGTGCAGGCCAGAGATGCACAGTCCCTGGGAAGTGGCCGGAGGCGGGGGGTCTGCCGTGTTTCTGTTGGGGGGGTCTGCCCTGTCTCTGGGGATAACAGCCTGTCTCTGGCCTGGTTCCTCTCACCTCCTATGGACAGGTGTTCTGACTCCGGCCCCTCCCACAATCCTCCCTGACCGCAACCCGCCCGCCCCCCGGTTCTGCCAAGAATCTGAGGTTGGCAGGGAGTTGCGGGGGGCCTCTGGAATGTCGCTCTCCGGAGCCAGCACCAGAGTGCCAACCTCACCAGAGGCCTGGGGGGCAGACGGGGGGGGGGTCACCGGATCTTGTCTGGAATGGGGAGGCTGGCAGCCGTGAGCCATCTGGGAAGGGCAGGGCCCTGCCAGTCCCATCTGAGGTGGGGGGCACCCTGGACTATGGGCCTGTAGTAGCTACTGACCATCTCTCCAGGAGGGGGGAGGTGGTTCCCTGGCAGCAGCACACCCCCCCCACCCCCGCCCCCATCAGGCTCTTCCCTCCAGCTCCTCAAACCCTCAGTGCCTCCTGGTTTATACTGGAGCTCTGCTGGGGGTGGGGGGAGGTGGGGCTCTGTGCTGGAGATTCCTATTAACCCTTCAGACACTGAGTGTGAGGAAAAATGTTTTGGACTGAGGCTGACCCAAGTTCAAATCCCATCTCGACCATGACTGCATCCCTGGGCCTCAGTTTCTTAATCTACAAAATGGGGACGTTCCTCCTATGCAAGGGCTTAGTGTAAGCATTGAATAAGGAGGGGTGCCTGGGTTAGGGCCTCTGCCTTCGGCTCAGGTCATGATCCCAGGGTCCTGGGATCGGGCCCTGCATCGGGCTCTCTGCTCGGCAGAGAGCCTGCTTCCTCCTCTCTCTCTCTCTGCCTGCCTCTCTGCCTACTTGTGATCTCTGTCTGTCAAATAAATAAATAAAATCTTTAAAAAAAAAAAAAAAGAATTGAATAAGGAAACACCAAGCCCGCCCCCAACCCAGGCCCTGGCACACCCCAGCGCTCCTCGTCTGTCGGTTGCCTCCCTCCCTGACCGCCTGGGAGAAGTAGACTGCTTCTTGCTTCTGCTGCCCAGGATGGGGGCCTGGAACAGGAGCCTGGGAGGAGGTGGAGCCCTGGAGTGGCGAGGGACAGTGAGGCACCTGGTTAGGACCCTGACTCAGGAGTCAGATCTGGGTTTGAGCCCTGACTCCTCCACTGGCCAGCTGTGTGGCCTTGGGCAAGTGACTAAACCTCTCTGAGCCTCGCTTTTCTCGTTTGATTAATGGTAGTAACAGTCCCTTCCCCACCAGGGCTGTTGGGACACAACTATTATTGTCAGTATTATCAGCCGGTGGGGCAGAGAGGGTGCTGGGAGGAGACTTGGATCTCCCCAGGGGCCCCAGGTTGTTGGAATCTTCTGGTAAGTGTGATGGGCAGCCCTGAGTGGCCGAAGTGAAGACAGGACAGCACCAGGTACCCTCTGCCTGCGTCTCATCACAGAAGCTGAGGAGCTGGCAATTCTCTGGGGACCACCCCCCCACTCCCAGCTATGCTGGTGGTGGAGCTGGGTGAGGCCTCCTTTTCCAGCCAGATGCCCTTCAGGCCTGGGGCAGGGCCACCCCCTCCCCTGCTCTGCCAGCAGGGCCCAGGCCAAGATGCCTTTATTTTTAAACCCGCGAACAATGCCTGGCCGTGCACAGCCTTCTACAGAGGACGGGGAGCTCGAGAGGATGGGCTGGGAGCCACACTTCCTGGGCCGACATTCCTCATCTCCAGACAGGTACCCTGCTTAGGTTTCCCTCATCCCTGGCCTTGACCCTGCTCTCCCTGGGGTTGTGCGGGCAGGTCTGGATGCTAGGATCCCTGTCCTCTGGCTGGGACAGGCACGGATGAGGCACGCCTGCTGTCCTCAGCCCCCTGCAGGGGCCAGTCCCAGAACACCGGGCCCCTCAGACTGCCCCTCCTTCCTCTTAACCCCTCCAAAACTAGGTTGGCTATTCTACCTCCTCAGAAAGGCTCCTCGCCCGGCACAGTGAGGCACTCTTGCCTCCTCACACCTCCCCCTTGTTCACAGCTCTCCAGAAAATTCCTGAGTCTATGCAGCAGGGGGGCAGTGACCAGCAGCTCAATATCCCTGGAGAGCAGGGCAAGATGGGGAGACCGGGAGTCACAGATACGAGATCTAATCCGGGTTCTGCCATCAACCCCTGTGTGACCTTGAGCGAGACCCATCACTATCGCATCTCAGGAGGGGAGAGAGCTGGGTCAGCTCTGAGGTGCTAGGCACACCTGGGGCATGGGGCCTCCCCAAGAGCAGGAGACACTGCAGACAGGTGTCCCCAACACCTGGTGATCTCCATGGAGAGCCGCAAACACCAGAGCCCAGAGCCAGCCGGCCTGGCTTCAGATCCCGGCTCTCTACTGTCACTGCAGTTTTGGGGAAAGATAGCTAATGCCCCTTAGCACCTCTGTGTCCCCATCTGTGAGATGTGGTCACGATGGTGCCCACCTCGCAGGGCTGTGGGGGAGACAGAGACAGAACATGTGGCAAGTAAGCCTGCAGCGAGCAGCCGCACTAACCACGTGTGCAGCAGAGCCAGGAGGTCTGCGTGCGCGTGTGCCCACCTGTGTTTGCCCAGAGAGCGTGCTCCCGAAGAAGGTGGAAGCCCTCGAACGGGATCGAAAGAGAACAGACACCAAAGTCGGGGTGTGGACTTACACGCAGGCCAGAGCCCCGTGTTCGAGTCGGGGTGTGGACTTACACGCAGGCCAGAGCCCCGTGTTCGAGTGTGTGCACCAGCGACCAAGGACAATGTGTACACTGGAGCATGGAGCATGTGTGTGCCGAGGGCGTGCTCGTGAGGACTTGAAACGCCTTATGTCCCCTCGTCCTGCCATTGAGGTGGGAGCACCGGGGCACGTGTCCCATCCCACTGTACTCTGCTGGTGAGACAGGAAGCACCAGCCATCAGGCCCCCGTCTCCCAGAGCCTGGCCCCACTGGGGCTGCTGGGGAACAGTCTGAAAGGGAGACCTCTGGGAGAGGGCGGTGGAGAGGGGACAGGTCGCTGAAGGCCTCGCAATGAGCTTGGTCCTTCCTGGTTCCTGGGCCGCTTTGATTCCCCCCTCGCATTGCTGCTTGTAATGTCCCCTGTAGTTCTAACTCATCTGCCCCCAACCGGCGCCCCCCCCATGAAAATGGGGATCTCCTCTGCCTCGACCCCCGCTTTGTGCCCCGTGTCCAGAACAGTGCCGGCCACACCGCAGGGGCTCGACAAGCGCTCAGACAGATAAGGACCCTGGGAAGGTTTTGCTGTTGTTGGCTTAGCAGGGTGGAAAAGTCAGCAGGTGTCAAAACTTGAACAGATATAGTCGTGTCACTCCCCACCCGGAGGGGACACGGGGCGTGTTCTCCACCCCAAACATTCCTTCATGCACCTGGCGCTGGCCCTGGCCATCACTGACCTGACTTCTAGCTCCACGGTGTCGCCCCTTCTAGAATTCCATGCCTGTACCTGGGAGGGCTCTGCGCCCACATGGGCCCTGGAGAAGAGGCCCAAGGAGGATGGAGGGACCCAGTCAGCTGGAGGCAGCGACCATGACAGTGCTGGCCCAAGAAAGGTCAAGGGGGGCGACCCTGAGAACTGGCTTTGAGAGGAATTTTCAGGACCAGATGAGTGTCTGGCCACGGCAGACGAGGCAAGTTTTCCCGCTGGAGCAGCCGGCTAGAGGCTGAGATGCCCCCACAGCTGGGCTGGGAGAGGGACGCCCTCCTAAGCACTGAGCACATGGGTGTGCATACACGAGCACACCCTACACATGCACGTGCACAGGAGCACATGCGAGGAGGGTGGTCCAGGCCCAGACAGGTGGCGTGGGGTCAACAGACACCCCGAGGCCCAGCCGCTCAGCGTCTGCTTCCGTTGTCTCCATGGACCGGAGCCTCCCTGCGCTGCAGAGTGGAGCCTATGTGGCCGGTGAGACGTGGGCAGGAGAAGCCCACGGTCGCCGAGCACATCCCTGGGGGAGGCACGGTTCGTGTGGAATCCCAACCTTGGATTGTCTCTGGTACCCACACCCCCTTACAATTGAGGAAGCGGAGGCGTGAAGAGGCAGAGCACTTTGGTCACGTCACCCAGTGGCAGCACCGGATCCTGCCTCTGCTGTCTGCGACAGGTTGTGTTTTCCAGAGAGAACCACAGCGGTCTCTCCCATCCTACATACTCTTAACGGTGCCCTGACGATGCTCATCCCGTGTTCCTCTTCTTGAATCTGGATAGACTTGAATTTGCAAAAGGGATGCTTTATGGTTTCTGAGCTAGGTCAGAAAAGGCAGCGTAGCTTCCGCTTGGTTCTCTGGGGACCCTGCCTGAGGGCTCTGGGCCACCATGCTGGGAGGAAGCCCAATGAGCCCACGCAGCCCCAACAGAGAGGCCGCGGCTGGACCGGAGGAGGGGACTGACGCCCAGCGCGCAGATGCTGCTTCCACCCTGCCATCCCAGCTCCAGTCCCTGACTGTAGCTGCACGCGAGACCCCAGGCCAGACCACCAAGCCGGGCCTGTCCCGAATTCCTGAGGTGCAGAAACTATGAGAAATAACAAAATGGTTCTGATCGTTTTAAGATGCTTTGGGGCTTGTTGGTTAGACCATGGTAGTTCACGGGAACATAACCCATTGCAAATCCTGCTGGACCGATATTCAGAATAATCTCAGAATAATCCAGGATCTCGCACGTCCACCCCCGACCCTACTCTGGGCGGCCGTGATCTCTTGCCTAGACGCCTGCAGTGGCCTCCTGACCCATCTCCCTCCTTCGGCCCTTGAATTGTGGTTCGTCTCTGCACAGCAGCCAGAGCGAGGACTGTGTAACAGAGATGCCTCTGTTCAAACCCTCCAGGGGCTCCCGTCTCCCCCAAGTCCTGACAGCAACCCACAGGCCCTCCACGATCTGCCCCAGGCCTCTCTGAGCTCAGCTGCCTCCACTCTGCTCTCACGGTGCCTCTAGCTGGTGCTCAAACTCAGCTGGCTCTTACCTTAACCAATGCTGTTCCTTCTGCCTCAGATTTCTTTTCCCTGCACACCTGCCTAACTCACCCTGGCTCCCCTTGGCATCCAGCTCAAATGTCACCGATTCAGTGAGGCTTCCCCCCACCCAACTCCGTGGCCCCCAGACTCCCTCATCCTCTTCCTGCTTTATTTTTCTCCACTGGTTCTCCTGGCTCCTGATGTTGATGACCCATTGTATCTCAACCATTGTATCTCAACTAACTGTCACCGGGCTGCGGTCTTCCATTGTCAGGCGAGCTTCCTCCTAACAGACGTGCTGTTTTGACAGTTCTGTGCCCAGGGCCTGGCCCGTAGTAGAGCTTCAGATGTCTCTTGAATGAATGAATGAATGAGTGAATGAATGATTCCAGTCCAATAAAACCCCTGATGGGTGAGAGAAGGGGCCTCTCAAAACGGGCTGCTCTCCAGCCTGTTCAGGGTATATCTTCATGCTCCAAATGGGGGAAACTGAGACCCCGAGAAGGTAAATCATTTGTTGAAAGTGAATCGGTCATTCACATATTCAACAGATGATTTATAACATCCAAACCTTGCAGTATTTTAACTTGAAGCCCCAGCCCTGCTCACGCGCATAGCCATTCCAAGGCACGTGTAAAATCCCTATTTTATATTCTTAAGCATATGTATTTCCTTAAAGGTCCCAAGATTAATTCAGCTTCAGGCCTCACCAACCCAGGATTGGCCCTTTCCCACAGGGTTTCCAGAATTAAGTAAGTTACTGCCCATAGAGCTGTGTCTAGTACATAGTGAGTGCTCAGTGCCATGCTATTGGGGGCCCACTGGGTGCCAGGCACTGTCCACAGGAGCTGGGATTCAGTGATGAACCAGATCCACCAAGCCCCCAATCTCTTGAGCTTATGTCCTGAGATGGGGACAGACGGTGAACAAGTAAGCAAGTGGGCATGAAATGGCACACGGTGACGGGCAATAATGAACATTCAAGTGGTGTTGGGGACAGGAAGATGGACAGGGAGGGTTCAGTGTGGTTTAGAAGCCTCAGGAGACTTCTCTGGGGTCTGCCATTTGAAGAGGTAAATGATTAAAAGAAGAGAGCCACATCAGGTAGAGGGAGGAGCCGGCACAAAGGCCCTGTGGCAGAAATGAACTGGGTATATTGGAGAAACAGCAAGGCCAGTGAGGAAGTGAGTGAGGAACAGAGCAGGGAGATGTGGTCAGAGAACCCCAGAGGCTACATCTTCTTCCTTCTCTTCCTTCTCCCCCTTCCCCCCTCTGAGGGACTAGCACTTTGCAGAGCTGCCCCCAGGCCACAGCTGGGATGCTGCTCTACACCACCCCTCCTGCCTTGTGACCTTAGCCCCACCCAGCCCAGCCCCAACCCCTACTTCCCCTTCTAGTTGTGACCCAGGAAGTCAGGAGCCACATCCTTTCCCTAAACTGGACGTCCCCTTCCTGCACTCCCTCCCAGCGGGTGGGCCTCAGACTCCTGGCCTGGACTCTGGGTCAGTGGCTGACCCCCTTTGGACTCCCCAGCTGCCTTCCCCCGTCACCCACCCTCCGGCCCGGCAGTGTCAGACCCTAGCAGCCTCCTCCCCTTCCCCTTCGCCAACCTCCCAGAAGCCACGGGGTTTCCCCGAATGCATCAGCCGTCCCAGAACCCCCTTTCTTCCCTCCTGCCTCTGACCAAATCTCAGCTGTCACCTCCTCCTGGAAGTCCCTGGGTTATGAGCAGCAGATGGGTCTTGCTCATCGCTATCACCCCATGGCCAGGCATAGGGCTTGGCACCAGGAAGGATCACAGTGGATGGACGAATGAATGGAGAGTTATTTGGGTCCAGTGGGCCCATTATCCACCGATCTGCGTGGCGAACACCACGCTGGGCCCAGGAGCCAGGAATGACAAACCCGCTCGCAAAAGAGCTCTTACCCCAAGTTCAGAGGTCTGAAGCAGTTCTGGGCTCTGCACTAATTTGCTGTGTGACCTTGGGAAGTCACTGACCCGTGCTGAGCCTCTCATTTGCAAAGCAGCAGCTGGAAGAGGCTGCATGATCTCAAAGCATCACAGTCACAAGTGTGGACTCTGGCCAGACGGCCTGGGCTCAAATCCCGGCCCCGCCCCCCCACCCCCAGCCTACTGCATGACCTTGGGTGAGATTTTTAACCTCTCTGAGCCTCAGAACCCCCATCTGTAAGTGCTGGACTGCAAGGACTCTGTGGGAAGCCTAGTCTGGGGGGAGCACCAGACACGCAGGAACCTGAGGCTAATTAGATCATAATGAGGTCTGCGGTCCTCGATCTGCATCTTCCGAGGGGACATGATTGGTTCTGGGGACATGATTGGTTCGTGTGAATGCAGCCGCTATGTGTCAGAGCAGAAGGCCAGGAATGTCCAATACTGAGGTTCTGAGGGTCCTTGTGGCACCAGGACAGGGTGACTGTCACCCCCAGAGCCGGGAGTGTGGTGCAGGCTCTGTGTGATCAGGTGCTCTGTCTGGTTACACACTGTCTGCCCGGAAGCAGCCCCACCCTGCCCTCCACTGGGGGACCCTCTAAGGAGCCAAATGCAACAGAGGATGTTGAGGGAAACTGAGGACAATCCTGTCACGGCAGACTGAGCTTCCAGAGACCAGCTGGGAAATGTCCTTCCAACCCCCCACTCCCCTGGGAAAAGACTATAAGAAATGAGATCACAGGTCACCCATGGGAGCTTCTGGGGACCCCGGGCTATAGGGGCTGCTTCTCAGACTCTAGTGTCCTTGCTTCGAAGGTCTGGGTTCAATAGAGAGAGGTCAGGAACTATAGTATTCTCTGGGTCCAGAGCCTAAGGCACAGGGGAAACTGAGGCCAGGAAGGCTGAGTGACTCGCCCAATGTCACCCAGCTATGGGGGAAGAGCTGGGACCAGATCCTAGGGGCCTCTAACCCCCAGCTGTGCTTCTCTCCCACTTGGTGATACATTTCTGGAAATCACCCCAGTTCTACTTTCCAAAGTGAGTCAGGAACATCTGTACCTCTGGGGGCTGAAAATATTCCCAGGGGCTCCCCGGCAAGAATGCTGACATTTTCAAAGGTATCTTAAAGCAGAACTGGCCTTCCCAGGAACTGACAAGGACGGTACCATTTCTGTTCATTCAGTGAGAATTCCCAAAGGCTTTACAGGGCCTTGTTCTTGCCCTGTTCTCCCTCCGCCCCTGTGAAACAGGGGACAGGGCCCTATTTGATGGGGAACACCACTGAGGTGCCAAAGGGCAGAGAGATTTGCCGAGGGTCACACTGGTGGCCCTGGTTCTGACGCTCGGGGTGCCAACTCCAAGCCCAGAAACCTCCCTGATACCCAGGAGGCAAGTTTGACCTTCCCTGCCAGAGACCTGGGCCGATCTTAGACAGCATCAGCTCCCACCCCCAAACTCTAATTCTTTCTCATTTTTTATCCCCTGACTATAAGAGCAACAATACATGTTCACTTACGAAAATCTGAAAAATGCAGAAAAGTCAAAATAAGGAAGAAAAATCACCACCCACAGCCCCGCCACCCAGAGACAATCATTGTTAAGGTTTGATGTATTTCCTTCCATAGTTTTTTGTTTGGGGACTTTTTTTAAACATGGCTGAGATCATACTGTATATTAAAAGGAAAAAGAAAAACAAAACGGTAGTATCCTGCCTTTCGGACCTGCCATTAGAGCGTGGGCGCTCCCCGGCTAGTTTCCCTCTCACCTTTCTGTTCCCTCTCGTCTGACCTCAGTTTTATTGGCCGCCTCAGTATTTTGTCCGGTGGAAGTTCCATAGTTTACTTAGCATTCCTTTATTATTGGGCAGCTCTGTGATTTCCAGTTTTTCAGCACCATCTATCATATATTTTGGGAGATCTTTGCACAGGAAGCTTTTCTGTTTTCCATATTTAGGGATATCTCCTTGGCTGGAATGGAATTACTGGGTCAGTAAGTCAAACACGTTTCTGGCACAATGGAAAGGGCCTGTGCTGCGCCCACTCTCCAGATGAACAAAGAGAGGTCGCAAGAGATGATGTTGAACCGTGCAGTCAACTGAGCCAGCCCACAGTCCTTCCTCTGCACCTCGTTATTATGGGCCCCTCTAATCATTCCCTCCTTCATTCACTTAGGTGCAGGCCAAGGCCATGGAGATCCTTTGATGAACAAAACGGATAAAACACCCCTCCCACAAGGCGACTCCATCCCAAAGGCATGGAGGGAAGGGACAAGCAGGAAGAAGGGCAGAGAGGCACCTGGGTGGCTCAGTGGGTTAAAGCCTCTGCCTTCCGCTCAGGTCATGATCTCAGGGTCCTGGGATGGAGCCCCGCAGCTCAGCAGGGAGTCTGCTTCCTCCCTCTCTCTCTGCCTGCCTCTCTGCCTACTTGTGATCTCTGTCTGTCAAATAAATAAAATCTTTAAAAAAAAAAAAAAAAGGAGGAAGGGCAGATCTACTGCTCAGCGGCTCTATGCAAATCAAGGTGCTCATTTGCATATCCGAGGCTTGGGCAGGTGAGAAGGGAGAGAGAGAGAGTGGTGACATCGGGCAGCACCTCCAGGCCCGTTTTCCTGGACCCTTCATCGTTTTCTAGAATTTGGCCTTCCCTTAAAATGTGGGAGATTTCACAAAAGTCTGGATTCCTGGCATCTCCCTAAAATGCTGCAGACCTGGCCAATTCCCAGGTGGTCCTTGGAGCCACTGCTCAACCCAGTGCCCCCACCACCACCATCCCGACCTCACCTGCCGCCCTGCCCCACACGGCGCTCTGCCCCTTGGTTGTGCTGCCCGAACACACTCAGTCCATGAGCCTTGTGTGATGTGACCCTGGCTGGAAGCATTCAGCCGTAAGACCAATGACAGTAGTAAGGCTGAGACACTCAGGCCAGGTGACAGAGCCGCAAGGGACAAAGACCAGATCTGAGCAGGGCAGTCAGGCTCCTGAGTTCAGTGGGGAAGACCGGTATCAGAAGGCCCCCACAGTTGAACAGACAGCCCTGCCAGAGGAAATTTGGAGGGGCCCCCCAGGACAGCAGAGGCCCAGGCAGCCTAATAAAATGCACCTGGGAGCTGGAAGTAAAAAAGTCAGGCAGATCTTCCAATTCTTTGTGGGTTTTTGTTTTGTTTTGTTTTGTTTTGTTTTCAGTAGGCTCCATGCCCAGCCTAGAGCCCAACGCAGGGCTTGAACTCACCACCCTGAGATCAAGACCTGAGCTGAACACTTAACCGACTGAGCCACCAGGCATCCCTGTGTTTCTTCAGGCCTGGGGATCCTCCTGCCCAGAACGCAGGATCCCCCTCCCCTTACCGGCTTAACACTCACTCCTCCTTCACTGAGATGCCGTCTCCTCCCCAGAAGCCTTCCCTCACAGAGGGGAGGGTTTGCAGCTGACCTGGAGGGAGTAGAGCTCAGCAACATCCACGTCCTCAATTCCTGCAAGGAGACCCTCACTCCTCAAGCCCCAATCTCTGATCCAGCTCTCCCCACTCTGCTGCTGGGGCCTGGGGTGGGGGTTAGGGAGCAGGTAGGAGAGAAAGGGAGAATGAGCACTGAGACAGGACTGTGGGTGTGGCGGGGAGTGTTGGGCGCCCCTGCGGTCTGATTCCCGGGCATACCTCCCAGCCTCGTGCTCCGTTTGGGTGACCTCGGGCATTCCTGAAGCTCTCTGTGCCTCCGCTTCCTCACCTCCAAACACACTGTAAGGGGGTGCCTTGCGCGCCTTCAGGAGCAGACCTGGCGTGGATGCCCCAGTGAGCATTTACTATGTCTCTGTGGATGAACAGGGGAGCACGCACCTGCCGGGTCAGAGGCCCCCCCGAGAGCCCCCACCCCACTCTCACTTTACATCGCAGAAGACCCAGCCCAGAGAGGAGGAGGCCAGACCTTCAACAAGAGCCCCTTATCCCCACCCCAGTTCCTGACAACAGCAGCCCTTCGGGGTAGTCTACCCCCACCCGGAAGAAAGGGTTTCTCATAAGGAAACCCCTAGCACTGGGCCCCACCCCAGCTCCTCCATTAAAGGACCAGCTTGTGCCTTCTGGCCTGGGCCCAGTAGGGGCCTGCTCCCTGGGCATTCACCTCTCAGGGAAGGAACTTTCCCCCCATAGACCGCCTTCCCTGGCCATCAAGGGAGGGGGTGGCTTCCTGGCCTGAACAATGGGGCTGGGATATTCCTTGGCCTCTGGCATGCAGGGGTGCCGGGACAACTGACAAGGACGCCATTCCCATGCTGGGAGCCCACAGAGTGTGGACAGGAGGGCAGGAGAGGGGAGCTGGAGGCAGCAGCATCATGGGAGAGCATTCCCCATCCTTGTCCTTCTGACCTCAGGCAAGGACTTCACCTCATTGTGCCTCTTTTTTCCCTTCTAGCCTATAGGGTAGTTATGATGTTAACCTACTCGTCTGTGTAAAGGGCCTAACACGGGCTCAGCCCTGACATACAGGGTGAAGCGGGCAGTGAGGGCAGAGGCCACACACGCGTGCAGTTATCACCCGCCCGGCTGAGCGTCCCACTCTGCCCCATTCAACTATGTGACCTCGGGCAAGTTACTTAACCTCTCTGGGCCTGTTTCTTTACCTAAAATGGGAGCAATAATAGTCCGTCTGCTAGATGTTTGAAGAGGGGTGTTTGAACAGTCACTGAGTTAACACGTATAGTCCGCTTCAGGAACGCTGCCACGCCCTTTCTGAGAGCTCCTTGGCGGTGGCGACCGTCACTGCAACCTCCTTACCGTCCCCATGAGTCTCCCGTGGCTGCTGTAATGATTTCCTACAAGCGTGGGCCCTTAAAACAACACAGTTCCGCTTTTGGAGATACGAATGATGGCAGGGTTGTGGCCCTTCTGGAGGCCCTAGGGAAGAGTCCATCTCCTTGCCTCCTCCAGATTCTAGAAGCACGGGCATGCCTCGGCTTGTGGCCCCCTTCCCCCCTCTTCAGAGCCAGCAACGTAGCATCTTCTGAGCTCCTTCTGCAGTCAAATGCTCTATCCCTGAGCTATACCCTCATTGACCTCCTTCTGATCTTCTGTTTCTGTTGTCACATCTCTCTGACTTTGGCCCTCTTCCCTCCCTCCATTTTTTAACCTTTTTATTTAGAACTCATTTGAGGCTTCTAGAAGTTATAAGGATAATTCCGAGAGCTCCCATGCGCTCTCCACCCAGATCCCCCTAATGTTAACATCCACCATAACTGGGCTGCGTTGGTCAGAATGAAGACGTTAGCAGGAGTACAACCCGGCACACCACGGACGATCTCAGATGTCACCAGCTTTGTCACCGATGTCCTTTCTCTGCTCCAGAGCCTGTCTGGGATTCCACGGGGCATTTGCCTTCGGGTCACCTTAGTCTCCCCCATACATGACGGTCTTCAGTCTTTCCTGACATTGACCTTGTGCTCTGTAGAGTGTCTCTTCGTTTGGTTTTGTTGAACGTTATTGAGATACGATTCACCCACCATACGATTCCCCCATCTGAAGTGTGCAAGTCACTGATGGGGGGTTTATCACATTATGAATTCCCTCAGATTGTAATAAAGTATATCTAACACAACATGTGTCATTTTCACTGGTTTGACGTCTCCCTCTTCTAGAGCCCCTGAGATGACCTGGGCTCCACCCGGGGGATCCAGGCTAACCCCCCAGCTCAAGAACCCCCACTTTGGCCCACCAACTAAGCCCCTCTTGCCCTGTAGGATGACACGGTCACCAGGTCCAGGGCTTTAGGACATGGCCATCCTGGAGCGGGGGGTTCTCTTATTCATGTGCCACGCTTCCTGTGGAGCCACCAGCCGCCACATGCCGGCGGTCACCTGTCTTCCACCAGACAGGGGCTCCCGAGTGCAGGCCTGGCCAGCCCTGCTCACTGCTATGTCCCCAGTACCTAGAAAGAGACTTGGGAAACCCGAAATCCTCCATTCATCTGCGCTCACTGCGGCCAAGAATGAGAAATGGCCATTTTTATCCAAGCTGGGCAAATAGCCACTCTTCGACCCTCACTAGCACTGGGAGCTTCCTGGCCTTTGTTTCCCCCTCATCAATCTGCTCAGCAACAGCCACTCGCAGACCCGTTTTCCAGACAAGAACTCCAGGCGCCTCTGGCCCCAGGCCCCTTACCACAACCCAGCAGGCCGGGAGGCACCAGGACTTACAGGAAGCTAAAATCCTGAAATAAACCCAAGTCAACATACCTAGCTTCTGCTCCGGGCGTCCAAACGCCCCCCACCTGCCCAAGCCCTCCCTGGGGACCCCCGGACCTCCTCATGGCTAGTAACTAGTGTATACCCCATGTTCCAAAAGGGGATCCCGGGTCCCTCCCCCAGCCCGTCGCCTGATTGGCCAGTGCCTGGACCACACCGGGTATGAACTCCTTTAACTTCCCCCCACCCCTGCTCTGGCACATGGTGAGTGCCCAGTGAGTATGCAGTGATTGAGCGAAGACTGAGGTTTGAAAACCCTCCAGGACCCCCTTGTTTCCTGCCCGGTTCTCTGGTCTGGTCCTGCTCGGCCCCATTTCTTCTCCCCTCCCTGCCCATGGCCTCAGGGCGGCATCGGTGCCTCCCTGCTTTCCCAGGGGTGGGCCAGTGGGTGTGAGGGGGGCCGAACAAGAGGGTTTTGAAACAGCCCTATCTCCGGAGGGAAGTGGAGGAGATAACACAGCTTCTCACTTTCCCGGCCTGTCCAAGACCAGAGATAACCCGGGGGAGACGGGGTACCCGAGCCCTCCTAGCAGCAGGCCACCCACCTGCCCCCCGGGTCTCCCACGATCCCACTATCAGAAACCCCAGGCCGAAATCTGAGAAGCCGTTCGGAAGAGCCGCCCGAGAAGGCGGATGATAAGTGGGGCCAGAGCTGACTGAGGGGTGGGGGAGGACAAGTCTCCAGTGTCCCTGGAAAGTGACCCAACGGCTGCAGCCACCCTTCCCCAAGCCCGGTTTTACCCATACCTCGTCAAGGAGCCACCCCAACCCAGTCCATGCTCTCCAGAGATGCCCTAAGACAGAGCACCTTCAAGAACGTCCAGCCCAGCCCTCTTGCTGACCAAGGAAGAACCTGGAACCAGAGAAGTTGGGGGCCTTGCCCAAGTCACAGTGAGGTCTTGAACCTGGATCTCCAGGCTGCTGCAAGTTTCTCCGCAACACACCGGACAGCCATCTCAAACACTGGTCAGAGACTGTGAGGTAGGGGGCAGGGGGGACAAAGCATCAGGTCCGAGTTCCAGAGGGTGGGGTGGGGACAAGAGGAAGGGGCTGCAGGATGGGAAAGGGACCGAGAGCTGGGAGCAGGACACCAGGTTTCTGCCCCCAGCTCTGCAACTAACTCACCGGGGGCCCTTGACCCAGTCCCCTCCTCCGCTCCTAGCCTCAGTTTCCCCATCTATAAACAGAGACGATATTGGGTTTGTCACAGAGTCCTGCATCGTGAATTAAATGACTTTACTGGTTCAAGGGCCGTAGGGCGACACCTCGCCCCAGCAAACTCCGCAAGAAATGGCTGTGATCCCACATTGGCTTCTCTTTCTGTCTGTCCTGCTCAACCAGAGCTCCAGGGGGCAGGGCTGGGGGTGTGTAATGCACAGCACGGGTCCCAGGCTCGCGGGGTCCAGCCCCTCAGCAAGTCTCCTGAGATGATGACCATACCACGCTCAGACTTCCAACCAGAAGGCACCGAGGAAGGCCGGCACCCAGGGCCGGACAAAGAGCTGATGAGTGAACGAGCAAGTCCAGCCTGACCCCCCTCCTCCCCTTCCAGCTTCCGACCTCACCCCCGCCCCCCTACCCCGCCCTGGTGGAAGCAGCAGGTGGACAGCGGGGAGGAACGTTCAGCCACAAATGTGCTGCTTCCCACAGACTAGAGCCCAGGCACCGACCACCTGCTCTCGGCTCACCACCAGCCTGAGCAAGGTCTTCCCTGCAGCCCCAGACCTCCCAGCATCTGCAGCCCAAGGGCGCGGGCTGGCCCAAGACCCAGAACAGAGGACCCGCATGCAGCCAGCCCTGGAAGGCCGGGGACTGCGGGTGACCGCCCTGGGAACCTCCAAGCCCCTCATCTTGCTCTCCATGAATTTACCTGTAGCCCCGAACCTGGTTCTCGCAGCAGAATAAATGTTAGTGAAACTGAGGCCCAGAGCAGGAGGTGTCTTGTCCAAAGCCACAGAAGGAAACAGACAGAAATAGAACTCAGGGCTGGGTTCTTTGTTCTGCAGCCCCCGGGTGCGGTGTGGGGGGAAGGGGGATCCTAATACGCCTTATCCCCACCATCAGCTCTGGCCTCCACTCCAATGATTTTGTAATGCATGAGGCCCATCTTCCCCAGACTCAGTACCCAGCATGGTGACCCAGAGCCTGCCAGCCCTGTCCCCACCGTCTCTCATGAGATCCCCTGAATCACAAATCTTGTGATGTCATCATGAGGGTTAAATGAGATCCTGCCATTTGGGTGGACACTTCTCCGAAAAATAGGTATGAAAGATGACCACCACGATTCGTGGTTAGGGAAATTGAAATCAGAACCGTGGGTGCCTGGGTGCCTCGGTCCGTTGAGTATCCGACACTTGACCTGGGCTTAAGTCTTGGTGTCAGCGCTGTGGGTTCAGACCCTGCGTTGGGCTCCATGCTGGGCACGGAGCCTGTTTAAAAAAAAAAAAATCAAAACCACAACGAGGTACCACTTGACACCTGCCAAGATGAGTATAATCAGGAAGATGGACTGGAAACAAGCGTTGGTGAGGATGCAGAGAAACGGGAGTCCTCGCGCATGGCTGGTGGAAATGTGAAATGATTCAGGGGCTTTGGAACATGATTTGACAATTCCTCAAAATGTTAAACACAGTCACCATCTGAGCCAGCAGCTCTCTGCCTAGGCATACACCCAAGAGAAATGAAAACATATGTCCACACAAAGCCTCGTGCGGGAATGTTCATAGAAGCATTCGTCATAATAGCCAAAAAGAGGCAACAGCCCAAGTGTCCACCACGGATCAATGGGTAAATCTGATGGGGTCAATCCATGCAATGAAATATTATTTAGCCATAAAAAAAAAAAACACAAAATGAAGGGCTGACCCCTGCCACAGCGCGACGCTCAGTGAATCGCGGGAGACCTTCTGCTACGTCCGGAATAGTCCAGAAGCGCAGAATACCCATAGAGAGTATGCAGGGGGCTCCTGGGGCTGGGGGAAGGGCAACGCGGTGTGCCTGCCCGAGGGGATTGGGTTTCTTTCAGGGACAGTCTAAAATTAGATTCTGGTGATGGTTGTATGACTCTGTAAACGCCCTAAAAACCACGCTTTAAATGAGTGGGTTCTATGGGATGCAAGTTAGGTCTTCGTAAAGCTGTTTTGACAAATGATCGGCAGCAAAGGGTTGGAGCTCAGGAAGGGGTAACCCGGGCTTCGGATCTCTGTGATTGGCACCAGCATCCCTTTCGCTGCTCACAGCAACCCTGGGAGGTGGGCATTTGGCAGGTGCTGCTCAGTGAGGCTTGGAGAAATGGGGTGTCCGACCCAGGAAGCAGGGAACAACTCCCTGGCCTTCTGGTCAAACAGGAGCAAGAGGGGGTGCTGTTGAGGCAGGCTTTCCCGGGGAGGAGGACTAGGGCGCCGCATGCCGCATTCTCACATGCCAGGCTCTGGCGTAGACTGGAGATTCGGGGGGGGGACGGCAAGGTTGCCCCTGCTCTGACCCTCCGCCTGCTTCCTCACCCCAGGCCCCTGTTTTCCATTGGCCCAAAGGGCTCCATCTGTGGTTTTCAAAACTGTATTTCAAGGCACCGCAGGGCCGAGAAGAGATTTCAACTGCCCTGGAGAAAGGATGCCACTGAGGTCCCCCCTGGGAGCCCACCCACGTCCTGCCTCCCCTTCAGGCCGGGCCCAACCTACAGGATGTGGCTGCCAAATGTAGGTGGGGAAGAGGAAGGCGTGGGGGGCGGCGTCCAGGAATCCGCATCCTGGGGACCAGGAGATGGGAACTCCAGGTGCCTGTAGCCTAGGGAAGAAGACTTAGCCGCTGCCTCTTGGGACACAGCTGCCTGGCATGGAGCCCGGAGCCGTTGGTGCCAGCCCTTCCTCTTCCCTTCTGCTGGGGGAGACGCTCTGGAGCCTCCTGCTCAGGGCCTGGGTCCCCGGGCCCCCACGAGCCGAGGCTCCAGCTACCGAGCCCCAGACACTTTGGAGGAAGAAGCTGGGCCTGTGGAGGGTGCTGGCGACCTTGAACTTGTGGAGTTCACAAAGTCCCCATTATGCTTGCACAACTCTAATGCCAGCTGCCAAAGACCACCCAGCCCCCGATGGAAGACGCTGACAAGATCAGTCAGGAGGGAATGAAGTGGCCAGTGGGGTGTGGTGGGGCTTGTGGCCAAGCAGAGAGCCACTTCCCCATCCAAAGTGCCCCGGCCCCCCAATTGCCAGGCTTGAATTTTCAAAAGTCAGGAATTTACTGTGACATCTCCAGATTTTGGAAAACTTGGAGGAACCAAACTCTCCACAAACAGGCCACCAGTTAGCAAAGTATCTCAGTGCTGGATACAACCCCCATCTTGCAGGCAAGACAACTGAGGCCAAGAGAGGAGAAGCAAGCCACCAGCCCCCCCACCCCGCCACCCACGTGGTATGCGGTGGAGTCCACACTCAAACCCGGGGACCCCACGGCAGGAAGGATGCTTTCCTTAAAGCCTTCCTTTGCTTTCCTAAATAAATAAGTAAATAATACTTGTGTCCACAATCTCGTGAAAGAAACGATGGGCCACCTTACATCTCAGCCATGGAGAAGGATGAGGAAGCCCTGTGGGTATTGGTGGGCGCCACTCTCCAAGGCGCAATGAAGAATCTGCCATTTAGGGATATGGGCTTAAGGTGGAGAACAAAAAGATAATATATATTCAAGTGTATCTGCATAGGCCGTCTCTGGGAGAAGCTTCCAGAAGCCGACTGAAGGGGTGGGAGGGAGACATTTCATTCCACACCCTTTGATGTATTTTGATTGTTGGACATTCGTGAGCCTGTTAGCAAGCATATAGGGTATTTATTTGTGTTAATTGTCCCCTCTTCCCCTCTTTGTGTCATTCTCTGAGCCTGGGACCGAGGAGGCATTTGCAGGTGTCCTGGGGTCTGGGAGGCAGAGAATATGGGGGAGGGGAGGTGCCCCAGATGAGGCCCACTGTGCGCCAGGCCCCCATGCGCACGACCCACTCAGTCCCCCCAACAGCTCTCTGAGGTGAAGCAGTTTTAACCACATTTTACAGATGAGGAAACCAAGTCACGCGACCAGAAGTTGGGGAGGCTGGCTCAGAGCTCAGTAGCCCAGCCAAAGAGTCCTTGCTCCTCCTCTAAGTCCTCCCCTTTCTAGACTGAGGATCCACAGCCTGGAGTATGTTAGGGCTCCTCCCACACCCCAGGCCAGAGGCTCCTTCTCTAAGTTCCTTCCTGAGCTGGTGGGGCAGTTCCCGGTCCCGGAGCCATACCCTCACGCTCTCACCCATCCCAGCTGGGCTCAGAGCAGCTGGATTCCTTCCGGGAATGGCTCAACCCCAGGTCCAGAGACCATCTGGGTTCCAGCCAGAAGCATTTCCATCCCTGAACCTCCGGTCCAGCTGGGGGCCGCAGAGCCCCCGATAGAGCCCATGTCGGGGGATCCCCCAGTACATACTGCCCAAGGTGGGATTTGCAGGATACCTCAAGATTTCGTGGTGTCCCCTTACACAACATATGGCATCACCAGGAGGAGGTCCGTGCCCCGCTGAGCCTTCTGAGAAAGAAACCAGAGACATTAGGCCATTAGCCTAAAGTCACACAGTAAATGAGGACTTTGGACCAGTCACATCTCTTGGCTTCCTCCCCCATAGAGGACGGAAGGACACCTCCTCCCAGGCCGTGATGGAGAAGGGTTGAGGGACCACAATGTGAACACAGAGATGGAAAAGACACGCTTCCCTCCAGAGAGTGAGTGACAGGCTCCGAGGGAGGGAGCGGGAAGCTCAGATGTGCCCCAGGGCAGCCCAGGGGTCAGCGAGGACTTCCCAAGGGGGGGGTTTGTGTGTGCAAGGCCCACCCTCCACCCCCGCCGGGACAGCGCAGCTAAACCAGGAAGCATCCTTACGCACGGTGGGCTTCCGCCCTGTGGATGCCGAGGGGTATGACCAGACCGGGGCAGGAAGCCCACTAGGGGCCTCCGAGAGGGGCTTTGTGGGTGGAAGCGGAGGCGGCGTTCATCAAGATGGAGAATGAGGTCAGGGCTTGACCGACGCTGGCAGGTGATTCCTCCTGGCCAGTTCCTGCCCTGCCCAATGGGGAGAGCCCACCCCCAGGCCTTCCCTGCCACCAGCCTGTGGTCAGGTCTGGGCTGCCCGATGCCCCCCGCGCTGACTCATGTCCATCCGGCTGGCCCTGGCTGGAGCGAGGGGGCGGACCCCACGCCGTGCTTGACCTTATCAGGCCTTGCTGGAGTCCAGCCGCCCGGCCAGGGGCAGGGCCTCTGCACCTCCCCGCCTCCTCCCTGCCCTGGGCTAAGCAGGGCCTGCATGAGCTCATGGGGGCCTGAGGCAGGCCAGGCAAGGAGAATGGTGGCCCAAGAAGGGAGGAGGCAGCCGCCTGGCTTGGGTGCCCGGTGGGGCTGCCCGTCGGCCCCCTGCCCGCCGGGACAGAGCTGGACACAGGCTATTTTTAGTTCTCAAATGAGGAATCGTGGGATCTGGGTGCAGCAGCTGCTCAGCAAGGCTTTTCACAGCAGCTGCCTGGCCTGGACGCTTGCTCACGGGCGCGCACACGCACGCACACACACGCACGCACACACACCCATGCACACGGCACTCATGCAAATCCACGAATGCACGTGAACGAACACGTCTCCCCGCCAGAGGCAGGTACGGGGGCGCACCACGTACAGAGATGTGCCCCCGTCCGCCTACAGACACACACGCAGGTGTTCACGTGCGCACAGACACGCACACATGCACAGTACACAGGCCCGCCCAAACTTCCAGCGGCCTGCACCCCAGACCCGCCCAAGGGCACAGCCCAGCTGCATTCAGCCAAGAAGCGCCCCAGAGCCCCCTGCCCATGTGCATACAGACCTGGCCCTGACACTGGACCCTTCACCACTCGCTGGCCCTTCTGAGGGTGCCCTTGAGGACCTTCCAGCCTGGCAGCTACAGACGGACAATGGCCACACAGGGAGGGGGACCCACACTGTGGCGGGTGTGGAACAAGGGGCTGTAGCTGCACAGAGGAAGTGGCAGCTCAACCTGGTGTCACCAGGGAAGGCTTCCTGGAGGGGGAGGCCCTGGAAGGAAGATGCCTTGAAGAATCTGTTTTAATAAAGCCTGGAGGAATCTTCCAGTGCCTACGGAAACAACAGTAGCCACCAACAGTCCGAACGGCTACCACCGTTCGCCCGGTGCTCACGCCAGGCTGGGCCCCTCCCTGCATCAACCCATTTCACTCCCTCAGGGCCCTAGGGGGCGAGGACCAGTATAGTCACTATCTGCAGAGAGAGCTCTTAGCACATGGCTGGTGGGTCTGAGCGCAGGGCTGTTCTCAAGCACTGGCAGTGACTCTCTGGGCCCTGGGGAGGAGGGGGGTTCCTGCTCTCTGCCACTCGGTAACAAATGACACCAGAGTTCAGTGGCTCAGACAAGAGCAAGCACTAGTTTCTCTCACACACTGTGAATGAGCAGAGCTCGGCAGGGAAGCCACAGCCCCGCTCTCGGTGGCAACAGCTGGGGCAGCTCAGCTGGGACCTGGGTGACACATTAGCTTCCTCATGCCGAGAGCTGGGGCCTCTGCTCCTCCCTGCGTGGCCTTTCCATGGAGCGGTTGGGCTTCCTGACAGCATGGTGGCTGAGTTCCCAGGTGTCCCCAGACATGTGCGTGGAAGTGGCCGTTTCTCCCCAGCGGGGTCAAGGCTCTGATGTAGCGTCTCTTCCGCTATATTGGGGCAAGCAGATCGACCTTCGGAACAGAGGGCCCCCTCCTCCTCCAGCCCATCCTCCCCTCTCCATGCACAGCTTCTGAGCCGCGCGCAGAGGGGTCATTGTGTGTGGCTCCAGGGGCCCATCTGGGCCCGGCACCTCAGCTTGGAAGGTGTGGGGCCGGGGGGCTGGGTGCCCAGGCTGGGCACTCCATGCCAAGCTCCCCTGGCCCCCGCCCCGACCCAGGGCCCCAGTACTATCTCCGAGGTTTTCTCCTGCCCACCCCAGAGGGAAAGAGAACCCACAGAGGGTTTGGGAGAGGTTACTCAAGGCTCCCCCTGAGTGAGACCCCAGCACAGATGTCCTTTCCAGGGCCCCTCTCCCAATGCCTTCAAGCCTCCTCATTCTGGGTTGGGAGAATCCAACACCATAAAATCCCAAAGTCTACTTCCAAGCTTCTCTCCTTCTCAAGTGTTCCTTCCTTCCTTTCTTCCCTTCTACCCTCCTTTCTAGATTTTATTTATTTATTTGAGAGAGAGCAAGAGAGAGAGAGAGATTGAGCACGAGCAGGGCAGGGGCAGATGTAGAGAGAGAAGCAGATTCCCACTGAGGGGGAGCCCAATAAGGGGCTCGATCCCAGGACCCTAAGATCATGCGTTGAGCCAAAAGAAGACACTTAACCAACTGAGCCACCCAGGCGCCCCAGGAGTCTGCGTTTCTACTACATAGTAGTAGTAACTCCCCTTCTAAGGAAACATCTGTGCTCCAGGAACCACCAAGCAGGTGCCAAAGGGATGGGGCAGAGACATTCGTCGTGGCATTGCGTCTGATGGAAAAGAGCTGGAAAGGACCCGCGTGCCCATCAGCCAGGCTCATTGAGGGAGGGACAACAGAGTCTCACACGGACTAGTGGAACGGATGGAGTCAGCTGGAGAGGAAGAACCTGGACCCTCTCCCAGATACCCGTGGGCGGGTGAGCGAGAGCCATTTACAGAACATCCCGTGGGGCGTGTGCCTATTTGAGTTTTAAGGGCACAAGCTCTGTCTACACGAGACAGTCATGTGTGGAGAGCAGACAGAAGTCCCGTGGGACAGACAGCAGACTGTGAGCGACCCAGGGACCCGGACATGTACCCTGTCGCTGCCGTAACACAACGCCACAAACTGGGTGGCCTAAGACAGCCCATAAAGATTGGCGCCCTCAGTCCCGGAGTCCGGAAGTCTGAAACAAAGGCATCATCGGGGCCACGCTCCCCGCGAAGGCTCCAGCGGAAGATCCCTTCGGCCTCTTCCGGCTTCTGGTGGCTCCAGCCCGTGTGGCCTGTTACCTGGTCCTATTACCCAATCCTGCTATGATCTTATTTGAAATCCATATTCCAAGTACATCGGCAAAAAACTTTATTCCAAATAAGGACACATTCAGAGGTTCTGGGTGGACCTGAATTGTGGGGGGACTCGACGGACCCCCGACAGGGTGGGAAGGCCAATATGCCTTCCTACGATGAGTGTGTTTATGGATTTACGGATTAATTGTGTTATTTCCTTTTAATTTTCAAGAACTTCTAAAACCGCAAAGACCACGTGTCTTCAAAGACCCCTTGCCTCCCGGGGTCAGGGTCTCGGGCTCTCAGGGAGGCCTGAGAAATGAGGTAAAAATGGTCACCATGAGCGGGGCTAATGTTTCTCCCACATGCCTCGGAGGACCGGCTGAAAGTTACCTGGGGTCCTCAGAGATCTAGATAATGGCACGTCCCCATGTCCGTGGAGAGAGGACCTGCTGACATTCACAGCCCAGCACCCCCTGGGGGGTTGAGCTGAGCACCCCAGGACTAGCTGGGGACAGGGAGGGAAAGGGGAGTGGTAGGCAGGGGCTCTTCATGGCACCAACCATCACCCATTAGCGATCCCCCCCCAAGGTCCTGGGCATTCACTGATCCCAGCCCCTGGCCCCCCAGATGTGGAAACAGAGACTCAAAGAGAAGAGAGGATTTGGCCAAGGTCACTTCCTGAATTAGGAGTCCTGTGTCCTGTTCTACTGCTTCTCAGCAAGTCTCCTGCCCCCATACCTCCTCCACATCCACCAGCTGCAGCCCCCAGCGTTTCCACTAGAGAATCATTCTGCTCAGTTCACCCCAGGAAGCAAGCAGGACAGTCAGGCAAGTGAGGGAAACTGAGGCTCAGGCTGGTGAAGGGGTAGAGGGGTCAGAACCCACACTGGGCCTATCCTGTCCAGTCAGCAGACACCTGACGGGCTCAGAGTGTCCTTGGAGCCAGTGCAGTGCTGGACACCAAGGGCACAAAGATTCGGGGAGCTTCCAACAGAAGCTTCCAACAGACCCTATGTAACTGAGGCCAGGAGGAGGCCCCAGCAGCCCTCCTCCCCCTGCCTGGCCTCTCGGGCTCTGTCTTCCTTCTTCTGGAGGCCCTCTCCCTGCCTTCTGCCCCGTCTCCTGCCATCTGCAGGCCGTGCTGCGGCTGGGGCCCCGGGACAGAGAGGGTTTGGCCCAGCCATGACAGGGCTGTCCTATCTGCGTCCGGCAGTCCAACGGGCCTCACCTGTGCGTCTCTCTGCCCACACTGTGGCTGGGGGACAAGGGGCTGGGGAGAGGGCGCCCTGGTCCCAGGCAGCAGGTGCACTCAACCGAACCCCCATGGCTTTTGATAATTAATTAATCATCGGGCTGCTTAAAGATTAACAACAGCAGAATGTTGGGGAGAAGACTTAACCCATGTTGGAGGCACAGAGGAGGAGCTCACTCTTTCCCTGGCGACCCCTGGACCCTGTGACACAGGTGGGAGGTGTGTGTGAAGGGATCTGGCTCTGTACCCCCCACCCATCCCAACCTCCCCTGGTCTCTAAGGAAGTCAGGGCTGAACTCTCAGTGGAGGGCTGGGAGTGTAAGATGGGGTAAGAAAGTTCCTCCAGAAACAAAAACTCCCAGACTTGGGTCCGATCTCTGTCCACGGGCACTTCCCCGGGCAGTGTGACCTAACATGTGTGACTCCCAGCGCGGGGCCCCAGTCTCCTTATCTGTAAACCTACGGTATTTACCGACAGGTTGGCCTGAGGATTCTCTAAGCTGATGTCTGCCAAGAGGATGCCAAGAGCCTGGCACTTAGTAGGTGCTTGAGAACTTCCTCCAGGGACCTGACACCCTAATTCCTTACGTTATGTCTGCCCCCCTACCCCCAGGGTCAGAGTCACTCTCTTCTGCAATTAACAGTCATGTTCAAGTTTGATTCCAACCCCCAGGGAAGGGAAAGTGGCCCTTTCTCCAGGGCCAGGTGGGAAGGTGAGTCAGTTTCCTCACCTGGGCTGATTCACACCTGTGTTGGGGGCGGAGCCGGGAAGAAACAGACAAGGATGCTTTCGTCCCTTCACTATGCTGCAGCCACGTCACAGCCCCAAGCCGGTCAGTTCTCCCAGGCCCGAGCTGGAATGGAGGGCGGGGAGATGTAGAAGCACCCCCCCCCCCCACCGAGGGAGTGATGTTGTCCCTGAGACCCCGAGAGGGGCCGAGATGCCCCCTCATACAGCACACCAGAGGCAACCCCACAGCCTTCCTCCCCTCTCCTTCCCCTGCACCGTTAGGTAACAGAGACCAGCCCTCCCCACCAGCCCCACCGCCCCCCTCCTCCCTCCAAAGGTGCCCAAGGGGTCACTGAGCGAGTAGTGGTGACTCAGGATCGGGAAAGGCCCATGAAGTCATCCAGCGGCCACCTCAGGAGTTGGGAGCTCAGGAGGCTGTCTGGACCCTGGGCTCACCGGGGAGTTCCCCAGGGAGGGGCCGTCTGCTCCCCCGGCTGTAGGACAAAGATGACCCACTGACAGACAGAGACAGGCGGGAAGCTCCCAGCCCTCGACTCCTCCTGCCCTGACTGCTGGCCTTGGCAGAGCCGTCCCCGGCCCACCCAGCCACCATTCCCCACAGCCCGGCCCCAGGGAGGAGCGGAGGAGCGCCTGCCCCAACCCGCTGGCCCGGAGCCCGGTGCCTGGCAGGACTCAGCTAGCGAGCAGGACTGATTGCTCTTATTTCTTGCTGGGCACGCCACCGAGCATCCCAAGCTTTTAACACTGTGGCCATCAGAGAAGCTGAACATCAAGTGTTGCCCAAGACCCAAGGCCCCGGATGGCAAAGTAACAGACCAGGGTTCCAACTCGGACATTTCCCTGGTCTCAAGGCTTGGAGCCGTTCACAGAACCTTTCTGGGCTTCAGTTTTCGCCTCTGTAAAATGGGGATCATGAAAGCCACCCGGCTGCTGGCCCAGTGGCTGGGAGGATTAGAATGAACACATGTGGCAGCGTCCTGGCAGGAAGCAGAGCTGGGAGGGGCGTTAGGAGAAGCGAGCCTGGACAAGGGCCACTCTGAGCTGGACAGATGAGCTGTGCAGAGGTGCAGGGGAGGAGCTGGGAGCGTCCCCAGAGCAGAGGGACAAGGAGGGGCTGAGGGGGAGAGCCAGGGAGAGGGGCAACAGGAAGGAAAGCCACACGCACAGGAGCGGGGAGGGGGGTTGGGTTGGTTGGACGGAGGAGGAAAGCAGGGGAGAGACATGCTCCCGTCAGCTGAACCCACTAGAAGCTGCTGGAAGAGAACTCGCTGTCCCCAAACCCCTCAGAACAGGACAACAGGACAGGCGGGATGAGAAGTGCAGAGAAAGGACCTTGGGGGGGAGGGGGCAAGCCAGAAAATGATCTGAATGATAATGAAAATGACTTCATTCAGCAAATGTTTACTGAGCCGGAGCCATGGCCACGCTTTGTTCTGGGCCAAGGGACAACATGGTTGACCCAGACAGACCAAGTCCCCACTCTGTGGAGGGAGAGGGAGGCAGAGAGAGGGAGGTGATGGGGCCACGAGAGATGTTTTAACGCAAGAAAGTCCCTACAGGGCCATCAGAGACTATTTATACACATGGGGAAACTGAGGCCTCGAAGGAGGCAGGGACTCGCTCAAGGCCACCCAGCGAGCCAACAGCACAGGAAGCTCTGTGCGCCCGCCCCCACCATTCCTCCAAGGCCCGGGAGGTTGCTCAGGCTTGCAGGGAATGGGGACCCAGGAATTCCCACTCTGCCCGGGCCCTCCTTGGCCATTCCAGGCTCCACCGAACCACGTGTGGCAGGGTGGGCGCGAGGCCACGGTGGGGGAGCAGGCCACGAGGGAAGCGATGGGCTCACACTCCCAGACAGGCCAGCACATTCCTGCTGGGGTGCCACCGGGCCACCCACGCCGCCCCACCCCGCTCCCCCGCACACAGTGCCCATTGTCTGCCCCAGACACTTTGAGCTGCCGCTGCCCCTGGCCTCCGACACCGCCCCACACCCTCCTGTTGCCGGGGCGGGGGGCGGGCTCCACAAGCCGAAGCACCCCTGTCTCAGCCCCCAGCCCCCCAAAGGGCAGCCACACCAGCTCTCAGGGAGCCAAGCAATGATCAGAGAGGGAAGGCAACTCGCCCCAAGTCACCCAGGCCAAAATCCAAATCCCTGGACACCAACCCCCATGCATTTCTCTTCCCTAAGAACTCCCCTTCCAAACCCCTCTACCCAGGGAGGCGCTGGACACCCCAGCTCACAGCTCCTCCCACGGGCCGGGCCTGTGCTGGCCCATTGGCGACCCCTGTCTTCACGTCACCCTGCCTGGGTGTGAATATCCCCATTTTACAGTCCAGGAAGCCAACTCAGGAAGGAAGGCGCTTGCCAAGGCCACCCAGCGAGGAGCAACTGAGATGAGATCTAGCCCAGGTCGTGAGTCCCAGCCCACGCCCTCCACCTCCTGCAGGGAACAGCTTGGAACAGAGCAGGCCTGGTGGGCGGCACAGAGAGAACATCCAGGGGGAAAGTGGAGTCCAAAGAAATCACAGCAAGGGTGTGTTTGTGGTGCACAAAGGCAGGGCCATCATCAAAGACAGTTCACGCATCCCTCACGCGGGTACCCATCCCACGATCCAGGCCAGGCAGCCGGGAGCTGGGACGCAGGGCGTGGGCTGCCCTCGGGGAGAGGAGAGCGTGTTCCAGGGGGAGGAGTAAATGCAGGCTGGGGAGATAGTAGGGGCTCTGCCGGCCATTAAACCAGGGGCCTTCTATCTAAAATATCAGCCCCCAAATATTTCAACCTCCCTATCCACAGCTAAAATGATAACTTCTGATCTCCATTTTCTGCTTTCTATTTCTCCCTAGCCCCCACGGTGACTTCTTCTAACCCACCACAGTACCAATCTGTCTACCGGTCCTTGGTTCCCTCCTAAGGGTGCTGACACGTGCTGTCCCTGCCGGGAACACCTCACAAGAGCCTTATGGTTCCTTCTCTTGATGGCTCACTCCCTGGCCGTGCTCTTTGGCTTCCTTGCCACCTCTTCCTGCTCTCAATTTACAAGACATTTCCCTGTTTTCTGGCTCAGCAGCCGCCCACCCCTCCACACCCCTGCCCCGTGTCGATGGGAAGGTGTGCAACAGCTGGGGTTTTGGTCTCCCGCTCTACGAAGTAGCCAAGGGGAAAGAAGAATTGAGACTGATGACTGGAAGTTTTAACTCAACATACCTGGAAAATGGGCTCCAAGATCGAGAGCCAGATCGCTTCTGGCCCCGAGAAGCTCCCGTCTTCTCCTCTGGTCAGCACCCACCACCCCCACCGCCAAGGAGGACCGCCCTCCCGCTCCGCCCCTCCTTGACCCGAACATGTATGGGCAGCCGTGGCCCCGGGCTCCTTTGCGTGCGTGACTTTTTGCTCCCGATGGGAGATTTGTCCGTGGTTTTGTGGGCAGCGAGGAAGACCCATGGGTTTCGAGCTTAACAGACTAGGTGAGCAGCGGCGTCATTTGCTGAGCTGGGGATGACCAGGGAGAACAGCTTGTGGGGGCGGATGGGGGGGGGTCCGGTGTTCTGTTTGGAGCCACGGGAGAGACCGCTGAGCACAGGCTGGTGATGAAGGCAACGTCAGCTTGTTGGCACCCTTGAAGCTGGAGAGTAGGGGCACGTTCAAAAGATCCACATGACGGAAGTCCTCTCCCTGCCGCAGACCCGGAGCCACGCGCTCTGGCTCAGGCCCCCCACCTGCTCCCCACTGACACGCCAACCCGACCTGTATTTCAGGGGCGGAGTTGAAGCCCAGCGAGAGAGAGTGACTTGCCCGAGGCCACACAGCGGGTAGAGTTGAGCCACATGGCCCTGCTCTGCCCTCTGGCCTCTGGCCCTGCCAGATCGGCTGGGAGAGACCTGACTCGTGCCATGACGAGGGTCTAGCCTATGCGGAGGGTCTGGGTTAGCTGCGAGGCGTCCGGAGTGCAAAGTAAACTCAGAAGGCTCCCCAGGGGAAGCAGGGCTGGCGACAGGCCAGAGGAGCCTGGGGCAGGGTAACCCCCACCTGAGGTCACCATCTCCCCAGCCGTGACATCACTGCTCTGGGCCGCACAGCTAGAGGACCAGGCAAGCCACGGCGGGGCCGGGAAGGCAGCTGGAAGGATGTCACAAACCCTGGGGCAACACCCCATCAGCAGCCAAAGCCCCCTGGAGGATGAGTGGCCCTCATGTGCCTTGGAAACCATCGCCTCTGGTCCGGGGGAATCATCTTTGCAGATAGGGAAACTGAGGAACGCCTCTCCCAAGGTCACCTAGCAAGGGAAGGGCACATGCTGGGAGGAACCCAGCACAGTGCTCTGCCCTTTGGCTGTGTTCCCTGCGACAATGCTGTGCCCAGCCAAGGGCCACAGTCCCCAGCACCCTGCGGAGTGAGGGCCGGAGGAGAAGCCAGAGCAATGGGAAGGGGCTGTGCTCAGGAGGAACCATTGTCTCCAGGAGCTCACAGGAGCCCAGCTCAGATGGGGTCTGTGTTTATCCACTGTCGTTGCACAGAATGTTGACCTGTATTTGTCCCTGCCCCACATGGCTGTGTCCCCAGCCCCTAGCGTGATGCCTGGCACATCGTAGATGCTCAGTAGACGTTTGAATCAGCAAACCAATCTATATAAGGGCACAGAAGGCCGCTAAAGCTGTCATCACTGGCGCCCATGATGGGACCTCAGACAAGGTGGGAGGATGTGGTCAGAGCTCAGCCACGTCGGGTCTCTCCCTCCACCTACCTTGGGTGTCCATGGGTCGCGGCTCCCTCCCAACCCCCCACTCAGCCCCGACTTCCAGTATGTTCCCTGCCCCTTCCCACAGCTCCTCCTTCCCCGGGGGCTTGTTGGGAGCCAGAGGGAGGAATTCCTGGCCCCTAGTCAGGGGAGGTGCCCTGGCAGGCGGGAGGCCGTGCACACACGCCGGGGACTGCTCCGAATTCCAGCTCCCACGAGCCTGCTGGGAGCATGCCAAAGCAGGGCCAGCAGCCCCGGGGAGCCCCTTCACAGAAGCCAGGGGGTACAGGGGGAGCCTGGGGAAGGGCTGGTGTGGGGGGTGGGGTGCCACAGCAGCCGATGGGCAGAGTGGACGTGGGCGGGGCCCAAGGGCCAAGAGCTGGCCACCTCCGCGCCCAGATGGGAAGACTGAGGCCCCCTGGTGTCAAACTCCTGACTCTTGGCAGGCTGCGGATCCGGGATGGCCGGTGTTCTAGAGGCGAGAGGTGGGGGGCTCAGCCTGTGAACAGACACCATACGTCCAGGGAAGAAGAGGTGTCTGAGCGGCCGGTTAGCATGAGACCTTGTAGAAAGAGCCCTGGACCAGCGGCGAGAGGTGGACAGTGCCTGGGGCTGTCCCCGCCCTCTGTGGGACTGGCAAATCCCCACCCTCCCTCTGTCTGGAGTCTCCCCTCATTCCGTGAGGAGAGGCCCTAGGCGGACTCAGCACCCTCAGCCCCTGGGAGTTGAGTGGGCACCAGGAGGGAGGCACAGGAGGGAAGGAGGTGGCAGAGCTTATAGAAGGTTCTCAGCCTGACCTCTTCTGGCTCCCCTCATCCCATTCCATCCTCTCCTGGTCCTGGGTCAAGGCCAGGTACCATGAGCTCGGACAGCAGCCCCTGCCCAGCTGTCAGCGCCCGAGCTGCCGCCAATGCCCACGCTGATGCACCTGGCCTGCCACGGCGCCCCCTGCCGCCGCCCCCTCCCCAGGCTCCCCCCCTCCCCCCGCCCCGAGCTCCCGTGGCACCGGCAACCCACGGTGTGACACTGGGACTCCTCCAGACAGCTGGATCCAGATTTCCAGAACCACAGAGCCTTTGAACTAGAAAATTCTAGCGCTACGGGTTCTTACAACCAGCAAATTCCAAGGCCATCGAATACTGGAACATATTCTGTTCCAGGCCCAAGGTTCTTACAACCAAATAATCTCAGAAACGCAGCGTCTCGCAACCAAAGATCATAACCATGAAAATGGATTTAGAGAACAGTGGGAGCGGGCTCTGAGAAGCAGATTCCCAAACAAAAGTCCCATTGTCCCAGAGGACACCAGCCCGCAATCTTCCCACCCGCTAGACAGACAGACATCCCGTAAGGGGATGAGCCCAGCCCTGGTGGGGGTCGTTCCTTGGGGCTATGTCTCTGGGCCTGAACAGCAAAGGCGGGAAGGGAGAAGGGAAGAGAGAGGGCGCTTCTGAGCAAACAAAAGGAGCTGAGGACCTCACCTCTGGGCCCTGGGCAGGTACCTTTGCCAAGAGAGAAGAAGAGAAAGAAAGCCGTTGATGCCCCAGGTTTGGGCGGCGGGTATGTGGTCACAGGGGGTGGTGGCAGGACCTACCCCCTCCCCGGCTGCCAGAGCTTGGAATTTTCTCCTGGCAGGAAGGGCCCACCCTCCTAGGAATGGAAAACAATCCTTGGCATCTGGCCCCTGAGGCGTGCAAGGTCCTTGACAATCAAGCATTATTATCCTCCCTGGCTCACCCAGGGCAGAGGGGAAACCGAGGCAAGTGGGGGTCTCTTTTTAAACCAAGAACCTGAATGGCCCCTGACAGATTCCATGGTCCTCGTCTCTGATGGAGGAATGTCAGAGCTGAGAGAGCCGCCGAGGAGGGGCCCGGGTCAGCCCAGGCAGGGCAGATGGGACCAGAGAGGGCAGTGACTTGCCCAAAGTCGCCCAGCACGCCACAGCAATCTCATTTCCTCCACAAAGGCTCACTTCCAGGGCCTCCTCCTTTAGGAAGTCTTTATAGATCATGCTCTCCTGAGCCCCTATGCTCCTTAAGATTTTACCACTCCATGCCAAGCAGTGTGCTCTAAGTTCTGTGTTGTTGTTGCTTTTTTAAAGGTTATGTTTTCTAGGTATTCTGTGGGGAAACGTCTCATCTTTCCAGCCTGTGCTATGGTGGTTTCTCCTTATTGTCCTGGAACCAGAAGACTTGGGTTGAAGCTTCCATGCCCCTGCTCAAACACCAACCATGGCTCCCCACTGCCCTGTCAAAAGCAGGCAGGCACTTCCGGGGCGGGGGTCCTGCGGCCTCATTCCTTGGTCCCACTGGGCAGAGGTCTCGCCAAGTTCCTGGCAGCCGCCCCCAGGCCATCTCTCTCCCTCACTCCCTGCTCCCTGGAGCCCCTTACCCTCCCCCTCCTCTCCTGGCCAATCCAAGCCTCATCCCCCAGGCCTCCGCTGAGACCACCTGCTGGGGACACGGGCCTCCTCTGGGCCACCTTGGACTTCCCTCTGCTGCCCTCACTCCACAGTGCCCGGCAGCTTTGGGGCGTCCAGGACCTCCTAGCTCAGCCCGCTGAGGCCCCAAGAGGGCCAGTCCCCTGTTACAGGACCCCCACAGACACCGTCCACGCCCAGAGACACACAGCGCCTCTCATTCTCTCTCTCTCACACCCACACACACACAGTTCACGTGTGCACACATGCTCCGGTGCACACGTGCTTGCAGACGCACATGCGCAGCTCAGCTATGCACACACGCACAGGTGCACACGTGTGTGCAGACGCACATGCTCAGCGCATGCAGGCACATACATATGCACATGCGCACACTGACGCACACCCACATGCCCAGATGCACACGCCATGCGCGCGCGCACACGCCCGCCTGCCCCTGGCCCCCGAGACCGGCTGCAGGAAGCCCTCAGCTGTCCAAGCCTTTTTCACTTCAGCTTTTCCTAAATTTGCTCTGAGGAAGTTGTGGCCGCCCCTGGGTTCTCCTCTCTGTCTCATGCGCTCCAGACCACATCCCTTCCCTCCCTGGCTTCTCTAGAACCTGGAGCAGGATGACCAAAATAAGGGAACAGGGAAGACAGTCAACGTGATGAGGAAGACCATTCTACCTACGGTGGCAAGGGGTAGCGCCGAGGGAAAGGGAAGAGGTGGGCGCAGGGGGCATGGGGCGAGCGGGCTGCAATTCTTACTATGGTGCTTGAGAGAGGCCTCGCGGGGAAAGTGCCATTTCTGCCGACTTCTAGAGGAGGAGCATTCCAGGACAAGAGGAGAGCCGGTGGAAGGGCCCTGAGGCAGCAGTGCGACTGCCATGAGAAAGGAACAGAGAGGAGGCCAGTGTGACACGCATGGGTATGGGGAGAGAGGGAGGTGAGGTCAGGGACAGGGCACTGGGGCGACGCGGGCTGGTATCTGCATCCGGTGGGAGCTATGCAGGGTTTGGAGCTGAGAAGGGAGGCACATTGTTTTATTACTGTGGTAAAATCCACATCCCATAAAATTTACCACTTTAAGGATTTTTAAGTGTACACATCAGCGGAATTAAACTCATTCACATTATGTAGCCCGCAGCCCTGCTCCTCTTCTGAACTGGAGACTGCGGGGAGGGGTGTCGTTCGATGGGGGCGCCAACAGGATCACCCTGGCTGCTGAGTGGAGAAGAGACAGGAGCCTCCAGAATGGAAGTAGGAAAGCCAGACAGAGGGCAGGGACCCCCGGGTTCCACCACGGCCACGCGGCCCTGACCATCTGGGTGACTCTGGCAAAATCGCTTCATTCTTCAATTCGCGCGTTCAGTCAGCTGCTTATTCAAAAGGTGTTTATTGTATTGAACACCTACTATGTGCTCAGCGCTTACTGGGTGCACAGGGCACGAGAGGAGCAGAGCGGACAGACACAGCCCCTGACTCAAGGAGGTTGCCGTTTGGCTGGGAATTTGACATGAACCAAAAGCAGCAAGAATTGATAATGTGATGGCCTTCATGAGTGGTGGTGAGCGAGAAGCTTGAGATGGCAGGAAGAGCCGGCATCAGGGCACCCTGATGGTCTGGAGAGGCTTCCAGGAGGAGGTGACTTTGGAACCCAGCCTAGAAGGGCAAGTTGGGACTACCCTCTGCAGAAAAGAGGGAAAAGCATTCCCGGTAGGGGAGCAGCCTATGCAGAAGCCACCTGCTTCTATGAAAGGCTTCCTCCCTGTTCACTCCTCCAGGTAAAGGGGCCCAGAGGAGCCTGTGGGTCAAGCCCGGGTTCCTCTTCTGTGAAATGGGTGTCCTCTTAGCGCCTGTCTCCTGTAGATGGGAGGAGTAAATGAGCCAATGTTTGACAAGTGCCAGATGTGGTGCCGGGGACACAGTGCACAGATGGACCAAGGTCGTTACCTTTCCCGACCCCACCCACAGCATCATGGTCTGGAGAACAGGGGCCCCCTGGTGCCATGGAGGGTGTCAGGGAAGACCTCCCCAAGCCCCCCATCTAAACCTCTTCCCAACTTGCTTCTTGCTGTGCCTGACATTTCTATATCAGAAGCTCATTCCTTTGAATTATGCTTTCCCACCTTCCAGAACCATCCATTCCATTCAGGTGAACTGTGGGCATGTTATTGCTCCGCCTTCACAGCTCATCGCAAGCCTCCCTCTTTCAGAAAGCCCTCCCTGATTGCTACCGCCAGGGAAGTCCCCCTCCTCACTCTGCATTGGCCTTTGGCCTTCTGAGTCCAAGCCTCAGAGCTGAAAGGGCACTGAGAAGTCATCCCTCCCTGAGACCCCAGCTTCAGAGGAGGAAATGGAAGCCCAGGCCTTGGGGGAAGCAGGGACAGGAGCCAGGCCGCCACCATCGCCAGGCTTGTTGCTGTCCAGGAGGCCCTGTGGCCTGAGCAGATCAGATTTACTATTTGCCTTTTTTAAGTCATTAATCTGGGATGCCTGGGTGGCTCAGTTGTTAAGCATCTGCCTTCAGCTCAGGTCATGATCCCAGGTCCTCAAATGGAGCCCCCCGCATCAGGCTCTCTGCTCAGCAGGCAGCCTGCTTCTCCTTCTCTCGCTCCCCTTGCTTCTGTTCCCTTTCTCGCTGTGTCTCTCTATCAAATAAATAAATAAAATCTTTTTTTTTATTTAAAAAAATTTTTTAAAAATAAATGAATTATCCAATCTTTCACCCAGACCGAAGGAAACATGAGGGCGGCTTCCGTATCACCGGAGGGACTGCTCGGCGGCCCGGGTGCCCAGAGCTCCTTCATCCCTCAGGGAGGCCTCACTTCCCATTAGCGCCTCTCAGGCCACTGGCCCTTGAGACCACTTCCAGGTTTGTGCTGTTGATCGGATTTTAAAGACAAAAGCCAAGCTTTGAACTCCAGAAGTCAAAGCCTCCATGAAACAAACCCACTCAGAGGCCACCCCAAAGAGCTGGGGGCTGATTTGGCCCTTGGAGCGGTCACTTGTCACCTCCAGCTTAGTGGTCCTTGGGGACCAGAACAGGCAGAGCCATGTGGAGCAGCGGCCCTGTCTGAGCCCTGGTGTTGCCATCTGTGAAATGGAAGCAATATTGCCTAGTCACACATTCGGTATTTACTGACCGGGAGCGCAGGCCGGACACTGAGCAAGGACTCAGAGCCGGGAGCCAGGTGGGGCACGTCCTCCACCCGGTCCTGTCGAATCTTCGCTGTGGCCCTCAGAGGGCTGTCACGGCACTGGAGACGAAGAACCAGGATCTGGCCCTGGCCAGCTCTTTCCTGTGTCCCCTGTGGGGGCCATCACAGCACAGCCAGAGGCCTGGGCCACACGACTCTGGTGGTCCCCCATTGCCGAGACACAGGAAGGCAGGCTGGGGTCAAATGCTGAAGAGCCTTGAATGGCACACCAAGGTGCCCAACACATGGTCCCTAATGTGTCTGGCATACGAATAGGCGATTGTGCCATGGGGAGCCATGGAAAGCTTTTGAGCAGGGGAGGGCCGGCCTTTGATTGACTATAAATGTTTGGGGCTTTAGATAGTGCTGGTCCCAGGAGCAAAGTGTTAGGCCCAGAGCCAGATCCCTGTGCTGGTTCCTCCAAAGCCTCCAACCACCCTCCACCCCCTGCTCTGGGCCCTAGGACGCTGACGTCTGGGTGACATCTGGGGACAGCCTCAACCCAGCGTCTCTGCTGGCTTCCCGTAGGGTTCAGCTGGCAGGACATCCAAAGGTTGAGGATGGTGGTGTCCCGCAAATGTTCGGCAGCCAGCTCCCGGGGAGAGAAGCCCTGATTTGTGGTGGTTACGGATTTCCCTGGTGTAAATACTTGCAAGCCGGTGGAGACGGACAGACAGACGGATGATGGGCAGTGTGTGTCCTAGTGGGCCCCAGAGTTGTCACACCAGTGTGATCACGAGCCTTGCCAGGATGGAATGGTGTGGCTGTGTCAGTGTCGAGGTGTGTCTGGGGTTCAAATGAGGGTGATGACAGCACCCAGCCTCCTGTCGAGGGGACTTTCTAAGTGGCACAAGGCTCATCCCTGTCTTGTCCGGCGCCCCTGCCCAGAGGTCTTCCCGGGATGACCATTGCCTGGGTCCCTGTGTTGTGCCCCTGGCCGGGCGACCAGAGGAGTGGCCTGCCATGGGGCAGGGGCTGGCTGGGAGCCCTCGGGGTCGAGGTGGTGGCCCACGAGGATGGGGAAGTGGTGAGTCGGCTATCTTTAGCGTCCTCTCTCAGAGCCCTTTTCCTCTGCGTGCTGCTGGGGCTCGGGTGGCAGGCAGTGGGGGGAGGGGGAGAGGGACACTTCTCCATAATCATATGAAGCCTGGGCGCCCGGAGGCCAGCCGGGGGGCCAGGGGGTCCACCTGTCTGCCACAGGCCTACAGCAGCATCTCCCGCACTCCCATCTGTCAAGGGCTATGCTGGGAGTCTGGGGTGCAGTGGGCTGCCAGGGGGCAAAGGGACATGAGAGCTGCAGGTGCTGCTGGGAAACACTGCCCAGCCCCTTCCTCACCTGCAGCCTCAAGGCACCTGCTCCAGACGGCAGTGCGGTGCAGAGTGGCACTCAGGTCCTGGAGCCTGGGTTTGAACCCCTGCTCCGGCACTCCGGAGAGTCCCACGCGAGGGTCCATTACCCAGCTCGTATTTTCTCATTGTGAAAACAGGAGTGAGAACAGGAGCGGTGGCTCCCAGCTCCCAGGGCTGTGACGACCCCGCAGGGACGCAGCATGTCAGACGCCCGGCAGAGAACAGCCCAGCTCTGTGACCTCACCGGATTCCCTGAATGTCTCCGGCCCCCCAGTTTCCCATCTGTACAATGGGAATGGTGGTTGTAAGGATTGAAGTACCTCAGAGGGTCTAACACAAGCCTTGGCACGAATGAGTTCTTATTAAGGCCTCAAATCCCAGCCCTCCCCAGTTATCCACTGTGTGCCCTTAGGCAAGCTGCCCAGCCTCTCTGAGCCTCAGTTTCGCCTCTGCAAAATGGAGTAAAAAGGGAAGTTGCGCAAGGGCCGATCCTGAAGACTGAGTTTCTGTGTGTAAAGTACTCAGGACAGTGCCTGGATGGAGTAAGGTACTCGCAGCTAGTGCCACCTGTCCCCACTGGCCAGTGCCGCCTAGAGGCAACGTCTGAGGGAGCGCTGCTCACTGTGGGCCCTGAGGCCACCGAGCCTGGGCCCTGGGCCCTGGGCCTAGCTGTGTCGCAGGTCCAGGGGACTGATGGACGAAACATGGTCAGGATTCTGCATTTTCGGAGTTCTGATGTGTTCACAGGCCCTGGAAGGTTCCTGGAGGCCGTCTCACTCACTTCCAAGCCCAGGGCTGTTATTTCCTGCCTCCTACGGAGTCTGGGTCGGGCCCCAACCCAGGCTTCTGCACCTACTGGCCAAGGGGCAGGGGAAGCTCCCTGGGCTCCTGGGAGCAGGCCAGGAGTCTGGCCCCAGGGGAGGGGACGTGATGCTGGAGAGGTTGGCAAGCCTCGAATACCAGCCTATGCGGCGTGACACTGCGTGGAGGGCGGGCAGGGACCCATGGGAGCTTCAGACAAGTAGCTGCGTGCTGAGAGCCCATGGGAGGAGGGCGAGGCCACCGGGAGCGCAAGGGTGGGCTCCCAGGGCTGGGGTCGGGGCTTGGGGACAGGAGGACAGAGGACCCAGCCGTGTGGCCTCTGCTGGCAAGGCTGTCTGTGAGGCTCCGGGGTGGGGGGGCGGGCAGAGTACCCTGGGGGCGAGCCCAGGAGGCGCAGTTAGCTCCCCTCCCACCCCCGCCCCCTCCAAGGCCATCCCCAGGTGAGCTCAGCAAAGTCACTAGCTCTGTCGTGCCTTTTAAGGCAATGGTGGCTCCCACCACCTCCCTGTTCCCACTTGCTCAGAAATTCTCTGCAGGTATTTTCTTTTCTTTTTTCCTTTTTTTTTTTTTCTTTAGGAGGAATGGAATGAGACACCTTGTTCTGACACCACAGGATTCCAGCAAGGCCTGAGGGCTCTGGTGACAGGAAGGGCATGGTGACAGACAGCAGGCACAGATTGCAGGAGACAGAGACGGCGGCCCCACCCACCGCAGGCCCACAGCAAAGCCTGGAGACCCCTGGCTGGGGCACGCAGACACACACACACACACACACACACACACACACTCACGAGCATGGGCAGGTCCCCGAGACACAGGGCACATTTACTGAGCATCTACTCTACGCCAGCCCCTGGCTGGGTAGGCAGGAAGTATCCAGTCCCACCTTCACGGACCTGCCTCCCTTAGGAGTGCAAATCCGAGCTTGTTAAGCCTCCCCTACCTCAGGGCCTTTGCACCTGCTGTTCTGCTCAGCCAGGGGTGGGGTGGTCCTCTCTGTAGAACTCACTCAGGCTGGATTTTTTTTTTTTTTTTAAGTAGTCACTAATGGCTTCAAAGTATGTGGGGGTTTTTTTGTTTTGTTTTTTGGTTTTTGGGGGTTTTTTTTAGATTTTATTTATTTGACACAGAGAGATCACAAGCAGGCAGAGAGAGAGAGAGAGAGAGAGAGAGAGAGGAGGAAGCAGGCTCCCTGCCAAACAGAGAGCCCGATGCGGGACTCAATCCCAGAACCCTGGGATCATGACCTGAGCCGAAGGCAGAGGCTTAACCCACTGAGCCACCCAGACGCCCCCAGGCTGGATTTTTAACACTGTCTCCTAACAGCCCCCCGTTGCTCTGCAGCCCACTGGCTTGTTTTATTTCCTCATGGCATCCATCGCTTTTTTTTTTTTTTTTTTCTTTATTTGAGAGAGCAAGAGCACAAGCAGAGGGGAGAGGCAGAGGAAGAGGAAGATGGCTCCCTGGGAGCCTGACACAGGGCTCGATCCCAGGGTCCTGGGATCATGACTGAAGCAGAAGGCAGACACTTAACTGACTTGAGCCAGCCCCACATCCGTCACTACTAAAACTGCCTAGTTTACTCACGTTTACCATCTGCATACCCACCTAGATCAGCTTCTGGAGAGAAGGGCCATTAAGCTCCCCACTGCTCCCCCAGCCGCTGGAGGAGTGCGGGGTCCGCAGCAGGTGCTCAGGATTTGAGTGCAGCTGACCCCACACACTGGTGGTTGGCCTTTCCTGCTGGCCGCCCACCCCCAGGAAACCCTATTATTCGTCCTAACAACCCCAGCTGTTCTGTGCCCCCTACTGGGGAGGACTTGCTCATTTGGTCCCACTGACACCGAGAAGGTGAGTCCCCCCCCCCCATGAGACTGAGGCTTGGAACTGCTCAAGGTCACTCACTGGCCAGAGGCAGGCAGAAACAAAGAGGATGGGAATGGGAGGGTATGGTCAACGGCCAAGTGCTCGCTCCTATCAAGCAAACCTGCCCCTGAAAAGGGCTGTGTACGTGTCACATGGGTGGGGACAGAAAAGGGAGTGGTGACCCCATCACCTGGAGGTGTATCTGTGGCGGGGGATGCTTGTGTGCAGGTCAGCCTGGGGGCACACAGAATATGCTTTCCTCCCCTTAGGAGCGAGCCTTTGTCCCCTGGACCCCACATCCCATTATTCTGGCCATTACCAACTGACTGGGTGGGGAGACTGCCAAGAGAATCCCACAGAGGTAGAGCCCAGGTCCCATGCCTGCCTCTACCAGAGGTGCCTGGCACCTCTGGTGGCCCTGGACCAGGTCCTGACCCCTTCTGCCTGTGGGCTTGACCCCCAAGATCGCAGGGAATCCTGGTTCAGAGACCCCAGTAGGAAGAGGGAGAGGGAGAGATGTCACCACCCTCGCCAAAGCCTGGGGCCCTCCAGCAGGATGCTGCCCACCCACCCCCTGGCGGCCAGGGCCTGAAGTGCAGCTCCAAGCCGCTCGGAATCCAAAGGACCCAAGGTTGGGAGGCGCTGTGGGGGCCAACAGGGGTCTTCTGAATTAGCACAGAGCGGGCTTTGAGGACCACTCCCCCCAGAGCCCAGAAGGGGCTCCAGAAATGTTAGCATCAGACATCATGGGAGGGTCCCCAGCTTGGGACTCCTCTGTGCCCTCCAGACCTCGCCCTGCCTGTCAAAAAGGAGGACCCTTGTCTAACTTCAGCAACCTGTTCTGGGCTTCCAACCTGGGCATCAGGACCCCAGCCCACTCACTGCGGGGACTGTGCTAACTGGGAAACAGAGGGTCTCAGGCCACCTCGAACGTACTTGGTATCCACACCAGCCCATCCCCAGCTAGCGTGAGCACCGCAGGGGGCGCCAGAACCAGATGGCCGGTGGCTCCCCAGCTGGGCTGGGAGCCCCCCCGAGCTGCCCCGGCGGCAGCCTCAAGGGATCAGAGGCAGAACACGCTCCAGAACCAGAGGCCGTGTGAGGCCGCTCGGGCTGAGGATGGGCGCCGAGTCTGCAAGAGCATCGGACACCTGGAACACCAGGATCAAAGCCCAGTTGGTCTCAAGGACATCAGTGGGTCAGGCTGAAATCAGAGGCTGGGGTGTTGAGCTTGGAGCGGCCCAACTGCTCGGCAGCATTACAGGAGCCCAGGCCCAGAGGACCGCAGATGGCCCCTATGCTGGCCAGCAGAGCACAGGGTAGAGGCCGAACAGTCCCCACCCAGAACGGAAAAGGGGCCCAACGGCTTCACCAGCTGGCCGCATCTCACTGGTGTGCTCATGTCCCCAACCTGTGACAGCTCTGAACTGGCCCCTTCCCCAGTGTCAGCACTCCAGGGTCCTCACAGGCCCAGGTGCCTCTGCCAGGGAAGCCCACCCTCTCCCACACAGCGTCACCGGTGGCAAACAAGCCAGCACTGGAACCCAAGCCTATATGGATTAGTGACTGAGTTATTCTTACATTGAACAGACCAGGGCTGGTCCTGCCATGCCCATCAGCGACTCCAAAGACCACAGGAACACGAAATCCCCACTGCCTCCCTCCCACCGGGCTGCCACCCACACTGTGCAAACACACCCGAGCTCTACGGCAGAGCCAGCACCGCCCGCCCTCCGCCGGGACACACGCATTTGCACAAAGCCTGCTGCTCCCGGGGCAGACCAGGGCACAGCTTCGTGCTGCCCTTACACCCTGACGGGAGTTTACTCATTTAAGCCAGACAAGTGGTGGGGGAAAAAGGAGACCCTTAGCGAAGCCAGAGGCCAAAGGCAAGATCTCTCGAAGAACACGAGGCCCCTGTGGCCATGGCGGCAGCAGCCGGGACCAGGAAGCAAAACCAGAAGCAGAGGTCACTGGAAAATAGTTTTTATTGAGATCCCACCAGCTACACAATCTGCTCCTGACATTAAGCTCCTTCTTCCTTTGCAATTCGGTCTTTCTTAAGTGGTCCCTGTGGAGAGAGGGCAGCAGGCAAAGTCAGAGGGAGGAAGGCAGCTAGGCACAAAGACTAGCCCGCACCCCACTGGGATGAGAGACTCAGCCCCCCTCTCCCAAGCCAGCCAGGCTGCTCACCATGAACGCTTTCTTCTCCTCCACCGTCTGGAATCGGCCATGGCCAAACTTGGAGGTGGTGTCGATGAACTTAAGGTCGATCTTCTCCAGGGCCCGCCGTTTGGTCTGCACCAGCAAGGACTACGGGCCAAGAGAGGAAGATTAGTTACGAAGAACCGAGCCTTCCTCTGCCTCACTCATCTGGGTTCACAGGCCCCCTCAGCAGAGGACCAGCAACCTCCATCAGCCCCTCCACGCTAGCTGGTTTCCCCAAGGATCTCGTCCGACTGCCCCCCTGAGCAAACAGCTGGAGCATGCCAGACGGGGAATTTCCTCCTCCCAGGACCTCAAAGCCATTGCTGGAGCAGCAAGCACCCCCCTCTTCCTCTGAACTGCCCTCCACGAAGTGCGGGCACTATGTTCGGCTGTCCCCCATCACCCGCCCTGACGCAGAGGGCCCCAGCCTTACCTTGCGGAGTGTAAGCACTCGCTTCTTGGTTCCCACCACACAGCCCTTCAGCATGACGAAGTCATTGGTCACTTCACCATAGTGGACAAAACCACCCTAGAAAAATCAAGGTGTCAGGTCAGATTAAGCACGGGGACAGAGATCGCTCAGACAACACACACGAATGACCCCTTCAAGTTCAAGGTGGTCCTCGCCACCTGATGACCACCAGGCTGTTCTCAGAAGGAAGGCAGCAAGGAATGTTTCCGCAGTGTGACTCGGGCGCTGTGCCCAGCGCTCATTCCAGAGCCTCATCACCGAACAGCTGGGCCCGAGACCCCACTTCTCACCCATCAGCCCCAACAGCTGGACTGAAGACCCAGCATTTCCAAGCAACAGACGACCGGGTATGGTCTGAGCAGGGCAGTTAGCAGACTCTGGAAACGGCCTCCACGTGTCAAGACCCAAAAGCGCTTCGGTCCCAGCCCATAGGGAAGGCCTGGCACAAAATCCTGCCAGAGCCAAGAACTTGGAAGCTTGGAGAAGGCGGCTCTCATTACTCACCAGGGGGTTGATGCTCTTGTCAGACAGATCGTAGTCGGTGGAGGCATTGTTCTTAATCAGCTTGCCGTCCTTGATGAGGTAGCCCTGGCCGATCTTGTAGATCTAAGAGAGGGAACAAGCCCTTCAACACTGAGAGGGAACAGTCGTACATGGCCCTAAACGGCAGGCCAGCCAACGGGGGAAGATAACCATCAGCTCAGGGGCGGGCAGAAGGCTCTGGATGGAAAGCAGCTGCCAGTCCTACTGATGGGGTACCCCAGGCCGGGGACCAAAGGAAGCCGGCTGGGCCTGAGAAGCCTGCCACTTGGCTGAAACGGTGCAGAGGCCTCCGCCAAACTCTCAGAGGGAAAGGAAGGGACAGACAAGGCTCCAATCCCGGGTCCCTCTGAGAGCCAGCTACACCACAACCTACTTTGATGGCACCTTACAGATCATACCCCAAGACCCAAACCATGCCCGTCAGACCAGATGAGCACCTTGGGTCCATATGCATTCCAGAAGCGCCCCCACCGCAGTAGCCCCAACAGGAACCAGAAACCGCACTCCCCACAAGGGCTTGTGCTTCCCTTCCCCGCTTGTCTCCACAGGGGCCCCCTTGGCACCTCACCTTCTTGTTGATCTCCGTGCGGTGATGGTAGCCTTTCTGCCCAGCCCGAGCCACGGAGAAGGCCACGCGGGCAGGATGCCAAGCCCCAATACACGCAACCTTGCGCAGGCCCCGGTGGGTTTTGCGGGGTAGCTTCTTGGTGTGCCAGCGGCTGGTGACGCCTGGAAGAGATGTGAGCTTGTCACTGGGGCGTCTGGCACTTGGGCCATCGGCCCCTCTCCTGCTGAATGCCTGATGGGAGTTTACTCATTTGTGGTACGTGCACAGAACATCATTTAACAGTCACTAAGTCTGAGGAACAGGTGGGTTTAATGTCCTCTCCCCACTCCTATGTCCTCAGGCTGACCACCAGCCTAGACATAAACCTGTTCTCAACCTGTAAAACAAGGCCTTGGAGAATGAGCCCTGAACTAGACGAGGACCGTGTGCATTTCACCGCATCCACCAAGTTCCTCGCTCGCAGAGGCCCGCCCAACTTCCCAGAACGCTCTGCCTTCTGCGGTGGGCACCAATGGTGAGGGTTCAGGCGGATGGTGAGGGATCTCCCCCACTCCTCCGTGTACTCCCCCCCCACCTGACCACAGGGCTGCTCTCAGAAGGCAGTGAAACAAGTCTCTGGAATCTTACTCAGGCCATGTGCCCAGCGCTCATTCCACAGCTCAAAGATCTGGCCCTGAAACCTCTGAGTTTTACAACTTGGGTCACCGCAAAGCTCACCTTTGTAGCCTTTGCCCTTGGTGACACCAATGACATCGATCATCTCGTCCTGCCCAAACACTTGGTTCACAGGCACCTGCTGCTCCAGCCTCTCGCGGGCCCAGTCCAGCTTCTCAGCCACTGTGCCTCCGTTCACCTGGATCTCCATGAGGTGGGCCTTCTTCTGGCGCAGAGGAAGCAGGCGCATCTAGGAGGGAATCAATACAGCTCAGATCCCGAGCTCCAAGCTCTCCTTCCATGGCAAGTCTGACAACTCTGAACCTCCTGTCTCCCTATTGGCAAAAATGGAAAGACTCTTTTCGGTGTCCTAACTCCCCACTGGGTACAAGTTCCCTTCTCAATTCTGATGCCCAAATTCACCATGATGAGCTGATCCTTTAACAGACATGTAAGGGCCACGCCAACACAAGCAGACAGGAGACAAATCCTAGGACCAACAAGCCCCACGTTCCTGATCATCAGGGTTTTGGCCGGTCCCTTTTGAGTACTGCCTTGGTTTACCCTGGCCATCTACCTTAGTCTGTCAGTAAGGCATTTACGCTGTGGGAGAGTGGAACAGCACCTCAGTCAAGGGCACAAGCTGCAAAGATTAGGGCGAAAAAGAATTCAAGGCAGAACTTCATTAGGAACAGCCCAGCACTGTCCTACAGAACTTTCTTCAGCTTCAGTAACGGGCTTACTACAAACGTGAGCCGATGGTCACAGCTAACCACAGGGAAACTGAATCTAACTAAGGAATCAACTATAACCCTAGGATGGCGGCTCAGACCAACTGTACACGAGCGCAACTCTGACCAAGTCAGGAAAAGGCTCATTCAGTTCACACCAAGTCAGATTTAAGCACAAATGGCCAACATCTCACTACTGACTACTGTTTTCAGTTAGGTATTTCACAGCATCTTAAGACTCACCAGTTCCTTCCACTGCTTTTCCTAAAATGGGGCAGTTTCCCTAATACAAAGCCCATAGAAACAGGGCGCCCTCTGCTGGCAACAGATAAACCAACACCAGACTGGAGGCAGCCCAGGCTGCCTCCTCAGGCCAATGATGGTCTTAACCTGCCCCCAGAAATCAAGGGAAGGGCAGGTGCCCCACGCGGCTAGCTGGCCCATCCCTTCAGAAAAGTAACCGGAACCGGTCTTACCACCCCTCTAAAACCCTGAGACAAAGTCAGTTTGGGCTGAGGATTAACGCAGCAGGTAACAAGGTTAAGCACCTGGTAACTTGCAGGGGGGCAGCCGCCCTCCTTTTGCGCCCTAGTGCTCACCTGGGTGTGGGCGATGACCCGGATCACCTGGCAGTACTTCTTCATGCTGCTGAAGTCCTTCTCGAGTTGCTTTTTGCCATCATCATCCTGCCACTTCTTGCAGTACTTGGTGAAGGCCTTCTTCTTAGACTTATGCCTTCAGGAGCAGAGCAGAGTTGGGGAGGGGCCGGGTGCAGGCCTTCATCACCCCTCCAGGGGGTGAGCGGAAGGCACACTGGCACCACTTGGGGATGGAGCTCATTGCCGGCTTCTAAGGAGCCTTTTCCACCGGCAAGCGGAGCCTGGATGGAGCTCATCGGGCAGAGCCGAGCGGAGCTGAGCAGAGGTCCACAAAATTAATGCAAGTCACAAGCATTCAAATACACACTAATCCTTGCTCCGGCTGAGCCATTAACCCAACCACACTTCCAGGCAGGACTGGGGGAGTTACACTGTTCTCTCAAGTTCTAATCAGACTCTCAATACTTCCCAGCAACTAAGAGAACACTGAATACTGAGTCCTCAGCCAGCACCCACTAGGGTGAACATGAAAGTCCAGAGGTGCTCAAGGTGTGCCCTCAAAACTGTTTTGTTCAGGAGGCAACTACTAACCCTGACACCAGAGCAGCTCTCCCCCAGCTACAGAGAAGCCCAGCACAGGGTACTACTCTCTTCCCTGCTAATCCAGAGTGCATGGCCTCCTCGTCCCTTACCAGTTCTTATAGAAGCGCCTTTTGCATTCATCACTGATGTGCTCAGCAAAGATGGTCTTAAATGTACGGAGGCCTCGAGGGGTTTCCACGTAGCCCACGATGCCCACAACCACCATGGGTGGTGTCTCCACAATGGTCACAGCCTCCACAACTTCCTTCTTGTTCACCTCTGCCAAGAGAGGGGTCAGACTTGAGTGGGATGGCTAGAGTCCCCAACAAGGAATCACGATGTTTTGCAGAAACGTGAAATGCTCATTTAGTTCAAGAGGACAACCTGCTTCGAATAACAGGCAACTTTGCAGAAATGAGGCCTTATCAGCAATCTGGACTCCCAGGCCTGTCCTTACCACACACTATAATTCTAACTCAAAAAAATACCAGGACTCTAACACACGCTAGCTTCAGTTCTCCTCTATCATGAATCTTTCTAAAGGCAAATCCCTTGTTGCCTAGATAATACAAAAGTACGACGTATAAAGGGATGTGCTAACAGATCTGAGCACAAGGTAGGTGTTCGATGCCTACATTAGAATGTACCGTGGGGGGGGGGCACCTGGGTAGCTCAGTGGGTTAAAGCCTCTGCCTTCGGCTCGGCTCATGATCCCAGGGTTCTGGGTTCGAGCCCCATATCAGCAGGGGGCCTGCTTCCCTGCCTACTTGTGGTCTGTCAAATAAATGAGTAAAATCTTTAAGAAAGAAAAAAAAATGTACCATGTGGTACAGGAACCAGTGTTGTTTTACTCAGTGATTTTTTTCTCCTTTGCACTTCATAACCCAGGGACATGGGCAGCATTAAAGCTTTCAGGTTAAGGTACCCAAGTACTCCTTAGTGTTCTCTTCGACACTTCGGCTCGAACAATTTACTCACATAATACATACTCCCACCTAAAGCAATGCCAGCCACCTGTAGCCTTTACTAGTCACCAATCCTGACGGAGACTTCCATTCTGTCAGGAGGCCGGCCTGCCCTCTGCTGACCGCAGTCCAGTCCACCCCCACCCTCAGCTCCTCACCACCACCAGGCCCAACCAGCGTGAAGGGGGCTGCCTGTACTCACTGGATCCTGGCCTGTCCACCTCCCGCACGATGTGAGTCATGCCGGCCTTGTAGCCCAGGAAGGCTGTGAGATGGACAGGCTTGGAAGAGTCATCCTTGGGGAAGCTCTTCACCTTCCCGCGGTGCCGGCTGCTGCGTTTCCGAGGCAAGAACCCCAGGGACCCGTGCCTGGGAGCGGAGAATTTCCTGTGAGACTGCGAGAAAAGGGTCAACGTTAGCACTCAAGCTTGTCTTAAGGAGCTCACGTCTGATGCCCGGCTTGCCTCAGTGGTGCAAGGGTCTGCCGCAACACGGGGTCCACACCAGAAACCCAGCAGCTCAGCCTACATGCTTACGTGCTGGGCTGGGTTCTGAGAAGGGTCACTGACCCTTAATGCCTTGAATCTTTGCCTCAAAACCTCATTTTGTAACCAAATAAACAGCCTCTCCTTTATTCTCTAAACAGGACAAAAGCACAACAGGTGATGTCCTTAAAATGACCTCACAGGTGCCTGTCAAGGCCACATTAGCACAAAACGGGCACTGGGACCAAGAACTGGGTAGCAAAGGGCACCACACCACAGGCTCCCCAGCTGGACAGACACCCGAAGGCCCCTAGAACTCGACAGAGCCAAATCAGAACCTGACAATCAGCACGGAGCCTCTGTCCGCCCGTCAGTGAGTTCATCATCTGTGGTTCCTGGGAACTCCAGAGGCCTTACGTGGGGCACCGACGTGCCACCCAGGTTAGCCCAGGCTCCCCCCCCCAACCCCAGGCTCCCCCCCCAACCCCGCGCTGATTTCTGAACCTCCCCAGTCAGCACAGGAAGAGCCTAGCGCCCCCACTCAAGCTCCCCCTGGCCCATGCGCTCGCGGACTCTCATCTAGATTAACACTGAATGCGTGAGCTCGAGACTCAGAAGTGATCAGTGCCTCGAAAATTTCAGGGCTCGGGACCTCCAAACCGGAGCCCGCCCCACCGGCCTTCGCCAGCCGCCCCGCGGGCCCCAAGGCCCCAGGCCTCCCGTGTTTTCAGAAAATAGGCCTCGCTGGGGATCTCGCTAAGACCCCCGTGCTCTCGGAACAGGCCCCCGGCGCCCGCCAAGTTTAGATGGCGGCGATGGGCCACGGATTGAGCCGCACCGCCGCGCCAACAACGAAAAAACGCCATAGCGACACATACCATTCTGCCGCCGAATGCTGCCGGTAGAGGTCGGAAGACTCCCGACGAGCCATTTATAAAGCCCCGCCTGGGCCCGCCCCTTCCGGCGTACGAGCGCGCGCCCGCGGTGGACGACGGGTCGTGGGGCGGGATCGGGCCGCCATTTCCACGCATGCTCGTCCTCGCCGAGCGATTGTTCTGAGCGGGACGTCACCTTCGGGGGCGGGGATTAGAGACTACGGCGAGCGACTGGGTTCAAACTTCGTACTCTGGCCAAGAATAGGAACGCGGTGACTGGGTTGTGGGACTTCAGGTAGCTGCTGAATGTGCTGGAAGACGCCGTTACGCTGAAGCTAAATAGCTGTGTCTTTTTTCATGTGAAATGCAGTCACCTCCAGGATTGAATAACCCAGCTGCGGGTTTCAGTCCCAACGCGCCTTCGCACGTGCTGTCCCATTTCCGTCCCACTCAGTAAATTCGCGGTGTTGCCATTTGTCGGGCACGCCGGGTTGGGACGAGTTGCCCCGCTGCCACCTGCTCAGAGTTGGAGAGAAAAGACCGAAAGCCTGGTTTCCTGGCTCCCAACCCAGAGCCGCTTCCACGACACCAACTTGCCTTTAATGCATTGTTTTCGAACGTGCTGTCCCTCAAGCCTCATCTCAACCACTTCTCCCGGTGTCCAGCTGCTGTGGCCGGGCTTCTGGCTTCTAAGAGTCAAGGGGGCGGCCAAACGATCTCAGGAACTGAGGTGGCGGATCCAGCTGCCCAACCTGGAAGCTTGGCCCTTCTGCCTGGGGGACCCTCGCCGATCTCTGCTTGCACCCCTACCTCCCACCCCCATCCCCACCCCCACCTCCGTGACCCAGGAGGCTCCTAAGTGCTCTCCCTGCCTCCAGGCTTGCCTCCCCAAATCTTTTTAAGAATCAAATGTCCTGGGCGCCTGGGTGGCTCAGTGGGTTAAGCCTTTGCCTTCGGCTTAGGTCATGATCTGAGGGTCTTGGGATCCAGCCCCGCATCAGGCTTTCTGCTCAGCAGGGAGCCGGCTTCTGCCTCTCTGCCTACTTGTGATCTCTCTGTCAAATAAGTAAATAAAATCTTTAAAAAAGAAAAAAAAAAAAAGAATCAAATGTCCTGTTACTTCCTATGAAAGTAACCCCCTCACTGAAAAGACCAATGAAGTCGCAAGTCATTCACATTAGAAATTCTTACTGGAAAAAAAAAAAAGGAAAGAAAGAAATTCTTACTGAAGGCCTGCTGGGTGCTGGTTCCTTGGGATTAGGATTAGGATTAACTGCCACCGAAGGCTCTATTTTAACTGGCTACTCCTCCACTGTTTTTCCTGCGTGAGGGCACGCACATTCTTTCCCATATATCACTTTGCACCTCCATTCCACCCAGTCCTGTTTGATTCTGGGCCTGGCCATTGCTCCCACCATTGTTTAAAAAAAAAATTCTTTTAATCTTCCCACCATCCCTTGAGGGGCAGCGCTGATGGGTCCTCAGTCCCTAACTGGAAATCTTTGGGGCAAGATGTGTTCCCAAACTCAGCATTTTTCAAGTTTTAAATAAATCATGCAATATGGTGCACACACTTATGTAATCCTCCCCAAACTCTTTAATGAAACACATTAATTCTGTTAAAAATATATATATATATTCTCATGGAGTGAGATAAATATAAACGTCTCCACATCAGTGCCAGGCTGACTTTGCTGCCTAAAGAGTTCGGATCAGTTTGATTTTTGCTATCAAATGACTTACGAAGTTTTTAATTTCAGAATTGCAGACAAGGGATTATGACCCATATTGTCTGTCCCCTCTTACAGAGAAAACAAACCCTCAGGCCAAGAGGAAATAATTTGACAAAAGTCACACAATCAGGGGCGCCTGGGTGGCTCAGTGGGTTGGGCCACTGCCTTCTGCTTGGGTCATGATCTCAGGGTCCTGGGGTCGGGCCCCGCGTCGGGCTCTCTGCTCAGCGGGGAGCCTGCTTCTCCCTCTCTCTCTGCCTGCCTCTCTGTCTACTTGTGATCTCTGTCTGTCAAATGAATAAATGAAATCTTTAAAAAAAAAAAAAGTCACACAATCAGTGAAAGACAGAGCTGACTCTAGCTTGGATATTCACCTTGGACTTGGTGTTCAGTAACAACCCCGCCCCCACTGGAAACGCTTCTGGGGTCCCAAGTCATTCACTCAGTAAGAAATTCTTAAGGTGCCTGGGTGGCTCAGTGGGTTAAAGCCTCTGCCTTCAGCTCAGGTCATGATCCCAGGGTTCTGGGATCAAGCCCTGCATCGGGCTCTCTGCTCAGCGGGGAGCCTGCTTCCTCCTCTCTCTCTCTCTGCCTGCCTCTCTGCCTACTTGTCATCTCTGCCTGTCAAATAAATAAATAAAATCTTTAAAATGAAAGAAAGAAAGAAAGAAAGAAAGAAAGAAAGAAAGAAAGAAAGAAAGAGAAAGAAAGAGAGAAAGAAATTAATTCTTACTAAAGGCCTACTCTGTGCTGGCTTCTGCACCAGGCTGTGGGAGTACAGAGAAGAACAAGACAGCCACTATCACCCACCAAATAAGACTATTTAAAACCAGGAAGAGAGTTTTAAAAAGTTTCACAATGTCACCGAAGGTGCTAGCCAAACTATTCTAAGAGAAACGCCTTCTTTACCATCCAGAGAAAAAATAGCAGGGCCGCTTGGGTGGCTCAGTCGATGAAGCATCTGACTTGGGCTCAGGTCATGATCGCAGGGTCCTGGGATTGAGCCCCACAACAGGCTCCACACTCAACAGGAGTCTGCTTGAGATTCTCTCTCCTTTCCCTCCGCCCCATCCTAGCTTTTGCACACATACTCTCCCTCTCTCTAAAATATATACATAGAATCTTCTTTAAAAATTAAAAAATAGGGGCACCTGGGTGGCTCAGTGGGTTAAGCCTCTGCCTTCGGCTTAGGTCATGATCTCGGGGTCCTGGGATGGAGCCCCGCATCGGGCTCTCTGCTCAGCGGGGAGCCTGCTTCCTCCTCTCTCTCTGCCTGCTGCTCTGCCTGCTTGTGATCTCTCTCTCTGTCAAACAAATAAATAAAATCTTTTAAAAAAATTAAAAAATAAAATGGAACTTCTAGTAAGGAGCAGAAAAGGGTCACAGGCTTTGCTCAAATACCTAAAGAGCAGATGTTCTCTACAGCAAGATAAAACCCAAGGTGTGGAAGGTTAGGAGGACATGAGGAGGAGCTGAATGGGGATGACATGAGGATGTTTCAACATTCATCTCTCTCACTAGACTGGAAGCTTCCTGTAAGCAGAGACCATGTCCTGTTCCCGTGTGCTCAGTATCCAGTGCAGGGCCTAGCACAGAAGTCGGGGTCACATTTGGTCAGATAAGGGCATGAACACTAGGGATCCAAAGTTTCACTTTCAAAGGCTGCCTCTCTTGTCCTTCTGAAGCAATAATGCCCCCTCTTTGACACGAGTTCACATCTTGATCTTTTGTGCTGTCATTGACTGCAAAACCACGTGGCCCAGGTGACAAGAGTACTGGGGCCAGAGGATCAGTTAAGGTGAGCTTGTGGCGGGAGCGCAGCCCAATGCTCCCGGGCCAGGAGCCTGGGCCGGAGCCTCTGGGTCATGAAAGCCTCCCACCCCTGCTCCCCCACCACCAGCTGCCGGGACGATGCCCCACAGAATGGGAACCGCCTGGCCAGGGGTGCATGGCAGCTCCTATTCCTGCTCCTGTGTGGCCCAGGCCTGGTGAAATTCTCTGCCCCTCTGTTGGGGCTGCAGGCGGCCATAGCAAATATGGCCTCCCACTGCCTCTCAGTCTACATACGGGGCCTCTGTATGCTGTGGTGCAGCAGCCTGCAGGTAGGCGGGGGGATCCCCCTCATCCTGGCAGGGAAGCTGTGCACAGAGGTGCTGCTGCCCATCCAGCGGGCCTTGTGGCAGCCACTGACCGTCGCGTGGGGCTGGGGCCTGCAGCAGCTTACCACCCTGAGGCATGGAGCCCACCACTGCATCCTGCAGCGGCTGTGGCCCTTGAAGTGGGAGGCAAGCCTAGTCGTGCTCTCCACGGCCCAGTGGACATACCACAGCCAGGCCGCCTTCCGCCATAAGCACAGCAAGGCCGTGGAACTGCTGCTGCGAGCTGCCCTACAGCAGGCAGCTGTGTCCCTGCCACTCCGCTGCCTGGATGGGCTGTGGGCGGCCATGCGACGGGCGGCCAGGGCTATGTGGGGCAGGGGCCTGAGACCCCCAGAGTGGGCCAGGCTGTGCTGCACAGACTCCAAAGACCTGGACACAGTCACCACCATCCTCCCAGCCACCACCACCCCTTTTAGCCGGCGCTTCCCTGGACCGAGCTCAGTTGCCCTGAGCAGGGTCACACCGGCCTCCATCAGCCTGTGCCTTGTGGTTAGGGATAAGGATGCCAACGAGCAAGAAGGAGGTTGGGGCAGTGTGGCCACCGAGGTGCCCATCAGCACCAGGTTCCAGAGAAGCAGCACAAACAAGATGACCTTCTGGGGTTCATCCAAGCAGGCCCTCGCTCTGCAAGTCAAGGTCACCTGTATTCTCATCATTCTTCTCTATATCTATGCCGCGTCTCTCTTCGTGCAGATCTTAAAATAAATGATCAGGTGCCAGCCAGCCTCTCGTACATCCCCAGCTTTGCTTTGTCCGTGAGAGATTGGATGGTACCAGGTCTGTCCACCTAGGTCTCTGCTGAGCTGGGGGCAGGGTCAGTGAAGCCACATGCATACCCGGGACTAGGTTCGGGGACCCAGTCTCAGCTCCGTTACCACTGTGTGTCTCTGGGAAGGTTCCTTTATCTTTCTTAGCTTCAGTTTCCTTTTTTGTAAAATGTAGATAATCGGACTCCAGGGAGAGGGATTACATACAGTTGTGCCATCTGTAAATTGCAGAGTGCTCTTCCTTCTGTACTTACCCTCAGAGAGTGTGTAAGACCTCCTTGGAGAACACGTTCATATTCTATTAAAGGATATAAAAAGAAGACCCAAATAACAGAGGGACATTCTCAATTCATGGATCAACCAGCCTAATGTCTTAAAAGTGTCGACTGTCTCCAAACTAATCTATAAAGTCATTAGAAGTCCAACCAAAATCCCAAGGGATTGTGGCAAGGCATAATGGGAACCTGATTCTAAGACGTATAGAGAAAATCAAGGTCCTTGAAAATTTAAGGCATTTTTGGAAAAATGGAACCAAGATGGGGACTTACTCTGCCAAATATTAAGATCTATATGTTACAAAAGCACAGCAGTAAAAACAATGTGGTAGTGGCAGGAAAAACAGGCAGGTGAATGTCTGTAGAACCCTTAAGTTGTCTACAAATGGAAACTTAATACAGGAAAATAAGGGACATCCCAAAGCAGTGTGAGAGCATGGCCTTGTTAGTGGATGGGGTTGGAGAAATTGGTTGACAATGTGAAAAAATGAATACTTATGGGTCCTGTAGTGAGTTGAAGGTGTTCCGTAAAGACATGTCCACCCAGAACCTGTCAATGTCAATTTATTTGCGAAAAAGTCCTTTGCAAAGGATTCTTTGAACCAAGGGTCTTCAGACTAGATCATCCTGGAGTATGATGGGCTCTAAACCCAATGACGAGTGTTTTTATAAGACAAACTAAGGGAAGGAAAAACACAGAGAAGTCCATGTGAAGAGGGACACAGATTAGCCAAGGAAGCCAAGGATTGCCAGCAGCCACTGGGAGCTGGGAGAGAAGCATGAAGACTTTCTTCCTCAGAGCCTCCAGAAGGAGCCAACCCTGCCAGCAACACCCTGATTTCAGAATTCTCCGGAACGGTGAGAGAGAAAAATCTCTGTTGTTTGAAGCCACCAAGCTTTTGGCAATTGTCTACAGCAGCCACAAGAAATGAACACAGATCCTCACTCTGTGTCTCAGCCCTGTACCTAAGGTCCAAAAACATTTGAAATGTTCTATCAATGCAAATTGGTATTATCCTATTATTACAAGGATCCCTATGTGCCCAATGTGTTTATTATTCTTTGGGAAGTAATCTTAGCTGCCCTTTATTGAGTGCATATATCGGGCAGAGCAATCTTCTATTTCATTCAATCATCCAATCAACACTTTGAAGAAAGCACTCTTTTATCAGCTCCATTTTGTAGCTAAAGAAATTGTCTCTGGCGCCTGGGTAGCTCAGTGGGTTAAGCCTCTGCCTTCGGCTCAGGTCATGATCTCAGGGTCCTGGGATCGAGCCTGGCACCCCATCAGGCTCTCTGCTCAGCGGGGAGTCTGCTTCCCCTCCCCCCGCCACCTCTCTGCCTGCTTGTGATCTCTCTCTCTCTGTTCAAGAAATAAATAAAATCTTAAAAAGAAAAGAAAAGAAATTGTCTCAAAAGAATTTAGTAACTTCCTGAGGTCACACAGAAGAATTCATGCCTTCAACCACCAGCCCTCACATCCCTGCTGAGAATGAGCTCTTTCCAGGGTTTTAACTCCTTTCCTGCCCCCACTAGCACAGAGATGGCAGGAAGACAGGCTCTGCTGAATTCCCTACTCTGTCCCCAGGCCAGGAGCATGCACAGATCCTATGAGTGACATCAGATGCCAGCATCCCCTTTTAGACTTTTGCCCGCACTATCCCCATTTGTTTGCTGTTCGCAGAGACTGTTTGCCTCCTCAGTCCTCAACCCACACGTCAAGGCAACAGTCCCTTCCTGCCTGGATTGCTGAACCAGCCTCCAGAGGCACCCTTTCGTCCCCCATCCTGGCCCTGATATCTGTTCTCTGCCTGGCAGTGGGGTAAGATCTCACACCATGAATCAGACCAACTCATTCCACTGATTAAGACCCTTCAGTGGTTTCCCATAGTATGAGACCTGAGGGGAGGGACTACGATCATGATCCCAGCACATCTCTGGGTCCCCCAGGGAGCCCCCCACGAAGACCCCTCCCATTCCCCATGAGGTCCTCCCTGCGACAGAGCCTTGGGACCTGCTTCTCTCCCTGCCCGGAACTCGGGTTGACTTCTACTTATTCTTGTTAAAGCATAAATGTTAAGAGAGGATAAAATCACAACTCTTGTACAGATATAAAATGAACATATGTCAAAGATTTTATTTAGCTCATTAATTAATGAGAGAACTAGAGAGATGCCACACTGGTTCAAAGGAAAAGATGCAGAACCACACATTTAAATGGAGCAAAGGAATGTCAAAATGAATTTAAACAAGTAGATATCAGACTGGCTTTTTCTGTTGGGGAGGAATGTGTCCTTCCACCAGAGACAATTTATTTGTGTTTGGATAGATTAGGGAGGGTTGTTTGCATGGCTACACTTTATCTACAATCCACAAAGCAGTAAAACAGTTTAAGGGCAAAGAGGAATCTTTTAAACTACACCCAACTAGATAACCCCCAAGGTTCCAGTACGTGGGCAAAAAGAGAGCTCTTCTCTTTCTTCCTAAATCTTCCCCTCATCAGATTGTACCTTCTATGTTACCTCTTGGGAAGCCTTCCCCAGTCGCATCATAGTACAAACTGGTCTCACTCCCCTCCTCAGGTCTTATCCCCCATTGTGGAATGTACGTATGTATGTATGTATGTGAGCTTTATGCCCAACATGAGAACTCCCAACCTGGAGACCAAGAGTCACCAAGAGTCTCCTGCTCTACTGGCTGAGCCAGCAAGGCATGCACCACCCCCAACCATTGTGGATTTTAAATTGTCAATGTCCCTTGCTTTAAAGAAGGGGCATCTATCTCTGGTTTACATAGCGCCAACCACATAGGTGGGTTTCATAAATATTTGTGGGTGAAGGTAAGGGTGAGCCTGCTTGTTTGGGGGAATATGTAAATATTGTCAATGGGGCCTCAGGTTTGGACCTCCTGGGTCCCTCTAACCAAAATGCATTTCTCTTCCCTGGGGGAATGTGAAGATGAGAAGCCCATCCTCCCAGGAGCAAAGGTGCAATTCTGTGCCCTGAACTTCACGTCTCTGGGAAAATTTTCCTCTTCCTGTCCACACCAACACCATGCCCAGAACCCCCAGCATTTTCCTAGTTTGACCGACTGACCTAATAGACACCTGAGCCTTCGTTTCCTTAGGTGTAAAGTAACAATCACATCTCAGTCAAGGGTTCATTCATTCATTCATTCATTCATTCATTCGGTAAATGTGTAGGATTGCCTGCTCCATGCCAGATTCTGTTATGATGCAAATCAAACAAACCTTTTAAAATCTCTAAGACTCAGGGACGCCTGGGTGGCTCAGTTGGTTAAGCGGCTGCCTTCGGCTCAGGTCATGATCCCAGCGTCCTGGGATCGAGTCCCACATTGGGCTCCTTGCTCGGCGGGGAGCCTGCTTCTCCCTCTGCCTCTGCCTGCCACTCTGTCTGCCTGTGCTCATGCTCTCTCTCTCTCTCTCTGACAAATAAATAAATAAAATCTTAAAAAAAAAAAATCTCTAAGACTCAGAGTTTTATTTGAGCCCAAGTTAGGACAGGTGCCGGGGAAACAGGCTTTTCTCAAGGAAGAAAATGTTTCAGAGAATAAACAGTTATTGCAGGGTGATATAGTTTCTTGTATCTGTAAAAGCTCAAAAGATTATAGGTTAGGGGCGCCTGGGTGGCTCAATGGGTTAAAGCCTCTGCCTTCAGCTCAGGTCGTGATCTCGGGGTCCTGGGATCGAGCCCCGCATCGGGCTCTCTGCTCCGCAGGGAGCCTGCTTCCTCCCCTCTCTCTCTCTGCCTACCTCTCTGCCTACTTGTGATCTCTCTCTCTCTCTCTCTCTCTGTCAAAAAAAAATAAATAAATAAATAAAATAAAAAAAACAAAATAAAAAAAAAAGAAAAAAGATTATAGGTTAGCATGTCGTCAGGAATCACAGGTTTTATCAGAAAAGAATGCAGGGAGTAGGAGCATTGATCAATATCTCAAAGACAAGATGGTTTTCCTTCAGGCAACTCATTCACCACGCGGCTGTCCAACGCATGTGTGGCGAGCCTTAACTCAGGCTTCTGGTTTGAACAAAGTTTATAAACAGTCATGATGGCTTGAAAGGAAATCTAAATGGCTTCCCTCGTATCTCAGGCCTTCAGAGAGTTTTTCTCTCATCAGTTATAGTCATGACATATAATTTATTCTATAATTATAATATCCATTATCTCAGTCAATCCTCAAACAAATCACCAGACAGCTCGCTAGAATGCGAACTCATGAAGACTGGATCTGCTAGGGTCCGCCAGAGCACCCTTTAAACAGCAAGGCCCTAAACACATCTTATTAACCACCCATTATATGGCCCAGATCAATGAGGCTCTGACAGATTGAGTCCCAAAGCTGGCAGATGTTGGAGGAGTTTCAGGGACAGAGTAAAGCAGAGGTTCTTCAGTGTTGGTCGTGCCTTAGAATCACCCCAGGGAGAGTTCAGAAATTCTGACTCCCAGGCTGAATCTCAGAACTATTAAAAAGAAAACCAGAAATCCAAAATGGCATCCTTAAGTCAAGTCACTAAACTTGGGTTTAATACCTAAGCTAATGCAGTTTCAACATCCCCCAGAAATGCAGTCTTCACTGGTCAGGGATTTTTCTGATCAGCACCAATGAGGTAATCTATCAAATGGACCCTCTCCATTCCCCAAAGGAAGAAGAGGTCATCCACCCAATAAGACCTCTGCCCTTCCAACTAAAGGAAGGTGATCTTGCCCGGAACAATCCTTCCATTTCTTTTGCTAATAACTTCCTTGCCTTGTTGCCCTTCCTATAAAAACCTTCTACTTCGTTCAGCTCCTTGGAGCTCCCTTCTGCTTGCTAGATGGGATGCTGCCTGTTTCATGAATTATTTCATAAAACCAATCAGATCTTCAAATTTACTCGGCTGAATTTTTTTTTAACACAACAAACTGCAGTTTCTGGGGGTGAAACCCAGACATTAGGCATTTTGAAAAGGCGCCAGAGGACTCTAAAATGTAGCCAAAATTGAGAGCTAAACAAGACTAAAGATTTCTGTCTGAGAGTCGAATTTGTTGGTTTCAATGTTCACCCGTCCAACCAACCTCTTCTAGAGTTGTAATGTGTGCCAGGTTCTGCCCTGGGGGTTGGAGGTTTGGAAATGAATCCGTTTGGTGTTCATTCAAGTTACCTGAAAGGTGGGAGAGAGCTGGAGATGGAAGATGAGTGTCTTCTAGAAGGAGGCCTCTCTCCTCTGAGGCGAGAAGGTTTCTGTGGCCTGCCTTACAGGATCCTGGCTGGGTGACTTCTGCTTCGGTAGGTCTCTCAGGACCTAAGGTGACCCTGGTATTCTTCTTGGGCACAGAATCTCCTGAAAAATAATAAATACACATTAGTCATGACCCACATTATCTGACATTTAAATCCCACAGTCATTCATTCACTAAGTATTTATTGTGCACCTGTTGTTTGCAGGGCTCTGTTCCAGGCATTTGGGATACATTAGTGAATGAAACAATGTTTCCTGCCCACTGGGAGCTTATATTCTAGCTTTAGTGATAAAAAACAAAAACAAAACAGCATGGAAGAGAGGCTGGCACAGAAAATAGACCAAAGGAAATAAAGAAAGAGCACAAGGGGTGCCTAGGTGGCCCAGTGGGTTAAAGCTTCTGTCTTCAGCTCAGGTCATGATCCCAGGATCCTGGGATCGAGCTCCGCATCGGGCTCTCTGCTCAGCAGGGAGCCTGCTTCCCTTCCTCTCTCTGCCTGCCTCTCTGCCTACTTGTAGTCACCGTCTGTCAAATAAATAAATAATAAAATCTTATAAAAAAAAATAAAAAATGATAAAAATTTTAAAAAGAAAGGAAAAACGTGCCTAAACTTCTTTGCTGCCTGAAGAAGGGCTTCCCGAAAGAAGCCATCACAGATCCTCAGTCTGGGTGACTCACAGCCAGAAAGGAGACTAACCATCGTCACCTGAATAATTGTGTAAACAAACTTGATCCTAAACTGCCACACCTTCTATCGACTCTTCCACAGAGGCACTTTCTCCCTGCTCCCTATCCCCTTATCAAGTGGGGATGGAAACACTGATCTTCCTTTTCTTTTCTTTTAATTTTTTCTTTTAGGGTTTTTATTTATTTATTTGACAAAGAGGGACACAGCAAGAGAGGGAACAGAATTAGGGGGAGTGGGAGAGGGAGAAGCAGGCTTCCCACTGAGCAGGGAGCCGATGTGGGGCTCGACGTGGGGCTCGATCCCAGGACTCTGGGATCATGACCTGGTTAAGCAGATGCTTAACCAACTGAGCCACCCAGGCACCCCTTCCTTTTCTTTTAATACAGAGGTTCTTGAAGCAAATGAGAACAGTGGAAATAGAGCTGGAGTTGGAGATGGCTCCAGTGCCCATCGCCCTTGGGATGGGTAATAAGATGTGGCCATGTGCACAATGAGACACTGGGCACTACGGGAAAGAACAGACCAGTTGTTCCTACCGTAAGTGGATAAGCTTTAACACCATTAGCTAGAGTTGAGAAAGGGAAGAAACAGCAATATTTACAGCCCGATGCCATTGGCTATTTAAAAACACAAACAGGGGCACCTGCCTGGCTCAGTCAGAGGAGCACATGACTCTTGACCTTGGGATGGTGAGTTTGAGCTCCACGTCGGGTGGAAAGATCACTTAAATACATTTTTTTTTTTTTTTTGAGAGAGAGAAAAGAGAGAGTACATGAGCAAAGGAGATGGGGCAGAGGGAGAAGGAGAGAATCCTAAGCAGACACTCGGCTGGATCTCATGACCTTGAGATCAGGACGTGAGTCAAAATTAAGAGTTAGATGGTCGGGGCACCTGGGTGGCTCAGTGGGTTAAAGCCTCTGCCTTCTGCTCGGGTCATGATCTCAGGGTCCTGGGATCAAGCCCCTCGTCGGGCTCTCTGCTCGGCAGGGAGCCTGCTTCCCCCCTCTCTCTCTGCCTGTCTCTCTGCCTACTTGTGATCTCTGTCAAATAAATAAAATAAAATCTCAAAAAAAAATTTTTAAAAAAAGAGTTAGATGGTCAATGGACTGAGCCACACAGGCACCCTGAGAGATTACTTAAATAAATAAATGTATTTTTAAAAGTAAATATATTTAGGGGCACCTGGGTGGCTCAGTGGGTTAGGCCTCTGCCTTTGGCTCGGGTCATGATCCCAATGTCCTGGATTCAAACCCCACATCGGGCTCCCTGCTCAGCAGGCAGCCTGCTTCTCTCTCCCCTCTGCTCCCTCCATGCCCCACTCGTGCTGGAGTACTCCTTCTCTCTCAAATAAATAAAATGTATATATATTTTAGATTTTTAGATTTAGATTTTATATATATATTTTAGATTTAGATATATATATATATCACCATGATAACTCTTTTTCCTTCTATCTGCCTTTCTAGGTTCTCAGCTGGATCTCTGTAAGAAATGACAATTTAACAGGAGAAAACAAACGGAAGTCTGTTAACACTGTGTATTTCATACACTCAGAGGGGAAATCCGGGGATGAGCCGCTCAAAGGGGTAGCTAAAACTTGGGCTTATTCGGCAGTTTCCGCAAAGAACAACACATTTGTAGAGAATGACAGGGCAAACATAACAAAATGACAGACCCATTTTAGACTTCCAAGGATGGCAAACTGCGGGAAAGTAAATAGATGGGGGGAAACTAACAGAATGCATTTGTTTTCAGACTCCTCTGGTGCTGCCACTGGGCTTCTAAGAGTCTAGAGTGGTCTCCAGTAAAGGAAAATGTAAACCCTAGAAAGGGAGGAAGGAAAGAGAGCTTTTCCTACACTTGCTACTTTTTAATTGCCTCCAGCTCAAAATAATTCTTATGTCAAAGAAGCATATTTTGGGGTGTCATATTCTGGTTTCCTTCAATGATATTTCTGTACAGTGAAATAGTTTGCAGTCTGTGAACCAGAATTAGGTAGGTCTATATATAGCGACATGAAAAGACTTTCAAGACACATCGGCAAGTATAAAAAGCAAGTCACGGAACAACACAAATGCTATAATCCTATTTATTTAAAAATCAGATGCGTGTCCACGCATGCAAAATGAGTAAATTCATAGACAGTCAACCAAAAGGTGGCTGAAACTGTGGGTACTTTTGAGGAGTGCAGGGGGCCTGAGGGGTAGGTGTGAAGGCGGTTTTCCCAGATGGTTCTCTATAGTCTGCTGGATTCTTCACAAGAATGTACTCATTGTTAATTACTTGGGCAATTTTTAAAAATAAAAATCAAAGTGAACTTCTGAGAAGAAACAAAACGGGAATCATCTGGACTTTTTCAAAATATAGATACCACCCTGGGGCCTGCTGGATCAGAAGCTGGGGGAAAGGGAAGCACAGCCAGCCGGGAAAAGAACCCCAGGTAATTCTGACGGGCATACCCCCTTAAGCACCACTCAGCCAGGGAAAGTTTGGGCAAATCTCTTGAACTTGAGATCCAAGTAATTGTAAAAGTTTTTTTCTGTGCCCCCAAAAGCTCTTCTGGGACATGACAAAGCTCGTGTTGGAAGGCTTCGAGCAAATCCCTTTCCATCTCTGGGTCTGAGTCCCTCCTTTTTGAAAATGAGGAGGTTGGACCAAAATCTCTTTAACGGATAGTCCCAGGTCCCTTCCACTGACTGTTTAGGATTCTAGGTGGGCTGTGTTTCTAATCCAACCAACCAAGACCTACCTCTGCCTTGTTAAAGACAAAACACCAGGGACGCTTGGGTAGCTCAGTCCATTAAGCGTCTGCCTCTGGCTCAGGTTATGATCTCAGGGTCCTGGATCAAGTCCCGCATAGGACTCCTTACTTAGTGGGGAGCCTGCTTCTTCCTCTGCCTACCACTCCCGCACACACTGCTTGTACTTTCACTCTCTTTCTGGCAAATAAATAAATAAAATCTTTTTAAAAATTAAAAAAAAAAAACCCATCAGATAACTGTCCTGCTAATGAATACAGAATAAAAGTAGAAAATCAGGGGCGCCTGGGTGGCTCAGTGGGTTAAAGCCTCTGCCTTTGGCTCAGGTCACGATCCCAGCGTCCTGGGATTGAACTCCACATCGGGCTCTCTGATCAGCAGGGAGCCTGCTTCCCCCTCTTTCTCTCTCTGCCTGCCTCCCTGCCTACTTGTGATCTCTGTCAAATAAATAAATTAAATCTTAAAAAAAAAAAAAAAAGTAGGGGCGCCTGGGTGGCTCAGTGGGTTAAAGCCTCTGCCTTTGGCTCAGGTCTGATCCCAGGGTCCTGGGATCGAGCCCCGCATCGGGCTCTCTGCTCATCAGGGAGCCTGCTTCCCCCCTCTCTCTCTCTGCCTGCCTGTCTGCCTACTTGTGATCTCTGTCGAATAAAGAAATAAAATCTTAAAAAAAAAAAGTAGAAAATCACTCCTTTGTCATCCCTAATTAAGTCAGGAAAAGATTTCCAAGAGATGTTAAAAGCATTGGATGAAACATAGTTAGAAAACAGTATAGTCGTGCAATGTATCACGTACAGATTACTAACTAATTCCAAAGGGAAAGTGTGCTTCAATAGTGGGGAGACCCCTTCAAGCAAGCAGCAACACTCAGAGTGGGACACCCTGATGTGGTATCCCTCCCCATGGTGTACTCACTTAAGCGTATGACATCATCTGTGAACTAAGGTCCAAATACTCACTCTAAGTACAATCATGAGAAAACAGACCCATCAGGCCTCTCTGGCCCCCACTTTCACCCTGTCCCTCCTCCAACTGTCCCTTTCAACCCCTCTCAATTTACTGCGACTCCCACAGCTGGGTTTCCACCTGATCCAGGGGTGATACATATAATTACAGCATAAAGCAGGAGGGGGCAGGGAGAGTTCGTTTTCCACGGCATTAGTCAGGGTTCTCCAGAGAAACAGAACCAGCAGAACCAATTGCATGTGTGTGTGATATATATATACGATTTATCTTAAGGAATTAGTTAATGTCACTGTAGCAGTTGACAAGTCTGAAATCCTTAGGGCTTGCCAACAGGTTTGAAACTCAGGCAAGAGTTGATGTTGCAGTCTTGGGTGCAAAATCTGCAGGGCAGGCCGGCAGACTGGGAACTCAGAAAGGAGTTAATGTTGGAGTCTGGAGTCCAAATTCTCTCCATTCTGGGAGGACTGTTTTCCGACTTAAGGTCTTCAACTGATCAGGTGAGGCTCACCCATATTCTTGTGGGTCACGGCCTTTATTAGTAATCTTTTTTTCCTAAGATTTTATTTATTTATTTGGCAGAGAGAGAGAGAGAGAGAGCACAAGTAGGGGGAGTAGCAGGGAAAGGGAGAGGGAAAAGGAGGCTCCCCACAGAGCAGGGGGAGCCCGATGCAGGACTCGATCCCAGGACTTCTGGATTCATGATCTGAGCAGAAGGCAGACGCTCAACTGACTGAGCCAACCAGGAGCCCCCATATTTTTCATTTCTTATACCTCTGCTTGATTCATTTCCTTATTTATTTTTCTTTGATATTGCTAATATCATCCCTTATCTCCACATCGTGCTTTTTTCGAATTCTTGTTTGCTTGTCCTAATGTCCCTGCTTCAAATGGCATATGTCAGGCGGTTTATGGAATTTATTTTCAGGGAGTTGTACACCTCAGATATTTAGTCGTTTTAGCCCCTGAGCTCCTTTCCCCTCTGCACAGAGATCTCAATTATTCACTCTGGTTGTGTGTATTGAGAGAAGAAAAAGGCCAGTTCCTGGTGTGTGTTAGTCCCAAGAAATTTGAGTAGAGAGGAGGAGCCCTGGGAACAGTGGGGTTCAGAAAGCTCCAGGGTCCACCAGACAGCTCCAACCACTCCTTCTGGTTGCCACGGCCCCCAGCCAATCATGGTTTCACCTTGAACCAGCTTTAGTAGTCTCCCAGATGGCTTCCTGATTCCTGCTAATTTGGAGAGGTGGGTGGATGAATGAATCCTGAACGCAACTGTCTTTGACTTCCAGCCGGCACATGGAATTCATTTGGGTGAATGGTGTGAGGTAGGAACCCAACCGCATTTCTTTCCCCATATGGAGAGCCAATGTTCCTGGCACTGCTCACTTACTAAATGGCCCATCCTTCCGTTTGCAATGTCACTTCTGTATATCACATTTCCAAATGTTCCTCATTCTAATTCTGGGCTTTGCATTCTGTTCCATTGTTCTTTTTGTCTATCATCTGATTTACTACAGCTTTATAATGAACCTTTACATCTGCTACGTCTATCTGGTAGAACTTGCTCTTCATCCCCGATATTGGATTGGCCATTCTTGCCCCCTTGCTTTTCCCTAAGAACTTTAGAATCAGCTTCTAAGTGAAATAAGTCAGTCAAAGAAAGACACACCCTATGGAATTTAAGAAATTAAAAAAAAAGAATATAGAGGGGGAAAAAAGAGAGGGAAACCAAGAAACAGACTCTTAACTATAGAGAACAAACATTCCTGGAGGAGAGGTGGGTGGGGGGGTGGGTGAAATGGATGATGGGGATTAAGGAGGCGCCGGTTCGCAGGGGCAGTGGGTGTGGGATGGAAGTATTGAGTCACTGAATTCTACCTCTGTAAGTACTATTACTACTATTACTATTAAACTATTATTAAACTACTATTAACTATTTATTTACACAGTATGTTAACTAACTGGAATCTAAATTAAAACTTTAAAAAATAGGGGCGTCTGGGTGGTTCAGTGGGTTAAAGCCTCTGCCTTCGGCTCAGGTCATGATCTCAGGGTCCTGGGATCCAGCCCCATATCTGCTGAGCAGAGAGCCCGATGAGCTCTCTGCTCAGCGGGGAGCATGCTTCCCCCTCTCTCTGCCTGTCTCTCTGCCTGCTTGTGATCTCCCTCTCTCTGTCAAATAAATAAATAAAAATTTTAAAAAACTTTAAAAAATAATAATAGATAAGTAAATATTTGTTTTGTTTTGTTTTAAACAGCCTAGAGAATTTTTTTAAATGATTTTATTTATTTATTTGCGAGAGAGACAGAGGGTGAACAGGAGCAGGGGGAAGGGAGGAGCAGCAGAGCCAGAGGGAGAAGCAGACTCGCCACTGAGCAGGGAGCAGATGTGGGGCTTGATCCCAGGACCCTGGTGTCACCACCCAAGCTGAAAGCAGATGCTTCACCGACTGAGCCCCCCAGGCACCCATTGCAGTAGCAAATTTTTTAAAATTATGGTTTTTCCACTCAAATCCAATGAAAACATTTGCCCCTCCACCCAGGCAACCCCATGCTCTCGCAGAAAACAGACCTAACGCCTTCCATACCAAAGCAGCCTCAAGGGGGCAGGAGAGAGTGAGCAATGGCGAGTCACAGCTCAGCCGGGACCCGAGCTCAAAATTACCGTGCAGAACGGGGCAAGATCAGGCAGCTCTGGGTTTGCAAAATTTTGACCTACAAAGAACAGTCTGACTTCCTCCTTTGGCCCTGCCATTAACAGGGAACACATAAACACAAACAGTAGGAGAGGAGGACGTTTCTAAACACCTGCAATGCTAGATATTAAGTAGAGGTTCTTGGGGGACCCTGGAAACCTACCCATCATTTATAACTTTGTGCTGCTAAGAAACCTACCTTAAAAATCAACCGAGATGGGAAGGCCAACAATGTTTACTAAGCTCGTTCTTTGTATCAAGCACTATTCTAAGTCCATTTTGTGCATTCTCTCATTTAATCCTGACAACAATCCTCAGGGTTGTTTGGTTTTTTTTTTAAAGAATTCATTAATTTATTTGTTTGGGAGAGAGAGACAAGGAGGGAGAGAGCAAGAGCAGGTGGAGGGGCAGAGGGAGAAGGAGACGCAGGATCCCAGGAGGAGGCTGATTTGGGGAGGGGGTCTAGGGAGGGGGGCTCAATCTCAGGACCCAGAGATCATGACCCAAACCAAAAGCAGACACTTAAGGGACTGAGACACCCAGGCACCGCCTCAGATTTATTTATAATAAAGTACTATGCTTATTTCCATTTATCATATGAGGAAACAGTCCCAAAGAGGTGAAGCCATTTGCAGAGGGAACCAGGATTTTCACGCAAGAATACCTCCGTCTATAGCTCAGGTTCCTAAAACAACACCTTTTCTGAGATTTAAATTCATCGGTGTGATCAAATCTTAATGGGGGAAAGGTTAGAACATTCTCTAAATTCTTTACCCCTTATGCCCCCATGTCTAGCACAAAGTCTTAGGTAAGGTGGGTTTCAAATAAAGATTTATTGAGGGGGTCCCTGCTTCCTCTCCCCCAGCCCCTCCCCACCCTGCTCATGCTCTCTTTTGCACTCTCTCTCTCTCTTCCTAATAAATAAATAAAATCTTAAAAAAATTTTTAGGAGCACCTGGGTGGCTCAGTGGGTTAAAGCATTTGCCTTCGGCTCAGGTCATGATCTCAAGGTCTTGGGATCGAGCCCTGCATCGGGGTCTCTGCTCAATGGGGAGCCTGCTTCCCCTTCTCTCTCTGCCTGCTGCCCTGCCTACTTGTGATCTCTGTCTGTGGAATAAATAAATAAAATATTTAAAAATTGTTTTTAAATAAAGATTTATTGAATGAATATGTGAATGTATATTTACTTATTCAGTCCTTCATACTCACACAGATTTATTTCCCATTTTTTAAAAAAGTGTATAATTAACATACAGTGAAAATCACCCTTTTTTTTTAAAGCTTTTATTTATTTATTTGACAGAGAGAGAGATCGCAAGTAGGCAGAGAGGCAGGCAGAGAGAGAGGGAGAAGCAGGCTCCCAACCTAGCGGAGAGCCTGATGTGGGGCTCAATCCCAGAACCCTGAGATCATGACCTGAGCCGAATGCAGTGGCTTAACTCTCTGAGCCACCCAGGCGCCCTGAAAAATCACCCTTTTTTTTTTTTTTAAGATTTCATTTATTTATTTAACAGGCAGAGATCACAAGTAGGCAGAGAGGCAGGCAGAGAAAGAGAGGGAGAAGCAGGCTCTCTGCTGAGTAGAGAACCCGATGCGGGGCTCGATCCCAGGACCCTGAGATCATGACCTGAGCCGAAGGCAGCGGTTTAACCCACTGAGCCACCCAGGTACCCCCAAATTAAAATTTTTAACCATTTTCATAGGTATGTGGAAGTGTCTCATCCTGATTTGCACTTGCATTTCCCTAGGGACTAGTGATGTTGAGCATCTTTTCACGGGCTTAGGTGCCATCTGTGTATCTTTTTTGGTGAAATATATCTGTTCAAGTCTTTCACCCATTTTCTAAAAACCAGGTTATTTTCTTATTATTGACTTTGTAGAGTTCTTTATATATTTGGGATGCAAAGTCTTTTTTTTTTTTTTTAAGATGTATTTATTTATTTTAGAGGGGGTCGTTGAGAGCACGCAAGCAAGGGGCAAGGCAGAGGGAGAGGAAGAGAGAAACTTCAGTGGACTCTTCCCTGAGCTCAGAGCCCAACTCGGAACTTGACTTCAGAAGCCTCAGGTCATGATCTGAGTCAAAAACAAGAGTCTGACACTCAACCGACTGTGCCAGCCAGGGGCACCTGGAAGGCAAATTCTTCTTCTTTTTTTTCTTTTTTAACAAAGGGTTTGGGTTTTTTTTTTTTTTACGATTTTATTTATTTATTTGACAGAGATCACAAGTAGGCAGAGAGGCAGGCAGAGAGAGAGGAAGGGAAGCAGGCTCCCTGCTGAGCAGAGAGCCCGATGTAGGGCTCCATCCCAGAACTCTGGGATCATGACCTGAGCGGAAGGCAGAGGCTTTAACCCACTGAGCCACCCAGGCGCCCCTGGAAGGCAAATTCTTTATCAGATATATGTTTTGTAAAGATTTTTCTACCACATTGTGGTTTGCCTTCGTTCATTTCTGTAACAGCGACTTTTGAAGAGTTTTGACGAACTTCAATTGATGGATTGTTTTCCCTTAGGGATCATGGTCTTGGCGTTATATCTGAGAATTCCTTGCCCAACCCAAGGTCACAAAAATTTCTCTTGTGTTTTCTTCTAGAAGTTTTATATAATCATAGCAGCTACTATGAGGTTGTTGTATTAAATGGGGATAATATATGTAAAGGACTTAGCACAGGGCCAGGCACAGAATGAACCCTCGGTAAACAGAGCCTACAATGGACATTTGCCGAGGTGATATTTCTTTTTTTTTTTTTAAAGATTTTATTTATTTATTTGACAGACAGAGATCACAAGTAGGCAGAGAGGCAGGCAGAGAAAGAGGGGAAATAGACTCCCCAGTGAGCAGAGAGCCCGATGTGGGGCTTGATCCCAGGACCCTCAGATCATGACCTGAGCCAAAGGCAGAGGCTTAACCCACTGAGCCACCCAGGTGCCCCTTCGAGGTGATATTTCTAAGACATGACCTCACACCCACCACACATTTCCTCTGCACAGACCTGTGTCCTTTCGTCACAGAATGACAACAGAGCAGCAAAGCATATCCTTGTCCAACCTAATCCTGGAACCAATGGAGGTACCTGGGCCACGGAGAGAGGCCCTAAGGACTGCAGGTCATCTCAAGGGCCAGACCTGGAAGGTGTTCTCCCACTGCAACTAGCACTCCTCCAGCCTACCTGTTCCCATGAAACCTGGTGGCCTCGCCCAAATTGTAATGCGGTTCTGGAGAGTAGGGTGTATTTATTGTGCACCTCCTGTGTGCCTGGCCATTGGCTCCACAGACTAACAGAAGCAAACAATGAACAAATAATGACGTAATTAATTACTGAACTAAGGAAAAGGGTAGCGGGGAGGGGGAGGACACATTCATTTATTTTTTTTTTTTTTTTTTTTTTTTTTTTTTTGCTTTTCCTCAGCCTCCTCCTCTGTACCAGATGTCTTGGGCCCCTCCAGGCGTGGGGTAGGGGATACGCAGACACAGTGGCCCACGGCGTGATGTCAAGCTAAAAGCAAGGTGGAAACTGAAAGGTCCTTGGGGAGGTGGATGCTTCGGAGGGCTCGGAGAGAGGGGTTATTCATTCGTGGTCCATTCAGTCATTCGAGAAATCTTCCTGTGGCATCTACTCTGTAGGAAGACAAACGCGGCCCCTGCCCTACTAGGTTGGGAGACAGACAGCGACAGAAAACAAATCACGCAGACGGTTTCAGCCAGAGCCTCAGGCACCGCGGGGCTGTGATAGGGACAGCGCGGCCCGGGAGAGCGGCCGCCCGGGGGTGGAGACGTCCCGTATTTGCGGCACCCGCCCCAGCCCCGCTCCGCAGAGAGGTCACCACGCCAGCGACGAGCGCGCCCTCCACCCGGTCCGCAGCACGCGCGGCCCCGAGAACGAGCGCGCGCGGCCCGCCGCCCGCCTGCGCCCCTGCGCGGTCCGCGCACGACGCCCCCTGGCGGGAGCCCTCGACCACACCGGCCGCGCGAGCAGGGGAGGGGGCGGGGGCGCCGCGCACGCGCAGGGCCGGCGGCGCGCGCCGAGCGGGGGGCACCGCGCGGGTGCAGCCACGATGGAAGGGGGTGCGTACGGAGCGGGCAAAGCCGGGGGCGCCTTCGACCCCCACACCCTGGTCCGGCAGCCGCACACTATTCTGCGCGTCGTGTCTTGGGTAAGGACGGCTGGGTGGCCCGGCCGCGCCGGGGGTGGCGTGTCGTGGGGGAGCGGGCAGGGGCGGCGCGCCCGGACGGACCCCAACCCCGCCGAACCCCGGGCAAAGGTGCCGCAACCGGCGGGGAGCCTTCCGGACAGGGTGCTGGCGGCCGCCACCCCGCCCCCTCCTTCCCGGGCCCCGGGCGGGGGTCCCAGCGCTGGCGAGGGGCTCCCGCTCCTGCTGCCGGCGCCCTTGCTTCCCGGCGTCCCCGTTCGCGTGCGGCCCCCCATCGCCGTGATCTCCAGGCCGCGGCTATGCAGCTCGCGGCTCCGGTTGCGCTCTGCCGCCGGGCGGATCAGCGGCGGTGGGGATTGAGCCCGGGTCTCAGGTGGCCTTTTTTGGGGGGGGGGGTGGATCAGGGCGTAGATCAACTACCGGGTGCACGCCACGTCTGCCGTGGACGTTCAAGGAGGAGAGGGCCGGAAACCCGGTTTGATGGCTTAGCCCGGAAGGTATGGAGCGATGCGCTGGGAGCCGGGGACCTGGCTTCCACCCGGGCAGTGCCTCTCCGCGGCGTGACCTTGGGCCGGGAACCACCCAAGGAATGTTTATGGGAAACGAGGAGTTACATTCTGAGGTGGGGAGAGGCAAGTCTTCTCTCATGCCTCAGTTTCCCGATTTGTAGAGAGGTGGGAGGAGCCACCTTGGGCTCTGATATTTCCTGAATCCATGACCGCCCCACCAAGTACACCTGAATGCTTGTTGGGAGAGGGGGTTTGGCAGAGAGGCCTGTTCTGGACCTCAACCTGGTGCGGGTCAGAATCCCCCAGCAGTAGGGGGGGTCCCTGCTCAGACCTGGGGCTCTGGGGAAGGAGGATGGGACACAGACAGTGAGCACAGAGGGGGCGGTTCAGATGGTGTGGGCAGCACCCCAGGAGAAGGCCAGTGCGGGAGGGGGTGCCTTTGGCCCCCCTAGGGTTTGCTGGCCATTGCCCAAACACCCTCACTGGAGGGTTGTGCCTCTACAGGCCTGGGGCCTATTCCTGTGGGCCCACAGGGGGCTAGGACTGGGGACACTGGCCAGGGTCACTATCAGCGACCCCAAAGGACTACACCTAAGGCCAGCCACAGCCTCAGGGTGCTTAAGCTCCCTCACTTCCTGGGTTTTCAGGGCAATATTAGGATCTGATGGGTGGGACAGCTTGGGTGTTTATCTCTGGCCTGCCAGAGAGAAAGGAAGCTAACTGTCCTTTGTCTGAAAATGTTAAAACCTCCTCCTGGCACCACAAGAACCCCCTTTCTTCTTAAGATGGGGAGCTTGCTGAGGGCAGGGAAGCCCCAGTGGCCACATAGGGCCTGGCCATGGGCCTGGCACCCCGGGCACATCCAGAAGGGTTTGTGGTACTGGATTCATTCATCTGTGCCAGTCTCCAGCTCCCCAGCGACCCCGACTGGCCCTTGGCAGAGACAGAACTCTGGTTGGGGGGAGGACACACCTGCCCCATCAGGCCAACCAGCTGTGTGCTCTGCTCCCCTTTGCCAGCCCCTGGGCCACGGGCCTGGGAGGTTGAAGCCACTGAGGAGGTGTGGGCAGTGTGCCTGCTTGGGACACTTCTGCCTTGATGGCTTCATTTAGCAAAGCTTCATCAAGTCTGCTGGGCCCCTAGGGAAGGCAGCATGACTCAGACGCAGCCGGTAGTGCTCGGGGATCACAGAGTCCCACTGGGAAGGGAGCCAGGTACCCCCCCCCCCGGGGGCAGAGGCCGTGAGAGCCAGCAGAGGGGTACCCCTTGCCGTGGGAATCAGAGAGGCTTCTTGGAGAAGATGATATCAAATTGGGCCTTGAAGGATAAGCAGGGCTTACCTCTGTTCATCACGTCCGGGTGCCAGAGAGACATTCCAAGAAGGAGGAAGGAAAAGTAACGGTGGAGAGGCCGCTGGGTGCAGGGGGCCTGCGTGCAGTTACCCCCCACTCATTCCCCTACGGCTTCTGCATCACTTGAGGAAGCAGGCTCAGACCCAAGGTTACTGAGCAAGTAAGCGGCAGACAGAGGATCTGAACCCAAATCTTGCAATCTCCAAAGCACATTGATCGCTTCTCCGGGAGCTGGAAGAGGTCAGAATCCTGGGTTTCAGGACTGGGCAGGATAAAGGTCATCTAGGCCAAGCACTCATCTACTGCCCAGATCCCCTCCCCACCCCCAGCGGCCTCCTAGCTGTGCTCACTGCCTTTGTGTGAACAGAGACAGCTGATAGAGGCTCATTGTCACCTTTAAAACATATATTTTTTTTTTTCTGATCACAAAAGTAACGCCTGCTGATGTCTGGAAGATAGAAACATCACTTGTGATGGTCACACAATATTAATGTACTGGGCGTAATACCACCTTGTACCTAAAAATGGTGACGATGGTATATTTTATGTCCTGTCTATTTTACCACGATAAAAACAATCAGGAAAAAAATCACGTGTGATCCCACCACTCAGAGAGGCCCAGTGCCTGCCTTCCAGTCTTTTTCGGAAAATGTGTGGTGCGCCGACGTGTTCTAACGCGTTCGTGAGTATGCAAGGGATGTAGCTGGAGACCTGACCTTGGCCCTGGTGTTCCATCGGCACCCCAAGAGGTCAGGGAGGCCGTGGACTTCACCTTGAAGCTAAGGAAGTCTGAGCTCGGGGCTAGGGTGACCGGTTCAACCCGGTTTGCTGGCCCTTTCCCAGCTTTAGCCCTGGAAGTGCTGTGTCCTGGGAGCCCTGTGAGTCCCACACAAACCTGGACACCTGGTCCCTCCATCCAGGACCACGTCTGGGTCCCTCCCTTGCAGCCGGGGTACGGCCCTAGCCCCATGTGTGCTCGTGGGCTGGGGATTTTGTGCCGTTTGTATAAGACTGATCTTGTTTCTGAAAGAGGGACCCCCCTACCCGGATCTACCCTGGAACCTGGGGCGGAAGCGGGTCCCCCAGCGCCTCCTCTTCGGCTTCCTCAACTGGCCCCTTCCCCACCCACTGGCCCCCAGGCCCAGGAGGGTGATTAGGCACAGCAGGCCTTGAACGCTTTGGCTAAGTGGGGAGGAAGCTGGCAGCTGGCTGGCCCAGCTGACTAGGAGCCAGACTAGAACCTTCCATGTCTGGGGTGAGGCAGGGGATGGCCGAGGTGGGGCAGCGTTCAGGGCAAGCTCTGAGGCGCTGCCTCTGCCCCAGTTGTAGGGAGACAAGGCTGGTCCGGCTGGCGGCCAGGAGAAGGCTGCCGCACAGATCAGCTACGACCACCCTTGTGCCTCAGTCTCCCCAGCTCATTGAGGAGGCTGAGCCAGGTCATAGGTGCCCCAAGACTGCGGCCTGTCAGGGGACACCTTTCTTTGTTCTGGGGCCAGGTGGGGGCCCCGGAGCTCTGGCGGGGAGCTAGCTGGTTTTATATAAAGGACCCCCTCCTCTGTGGCCTTTGCGGTTTTACTTTTAGTGGGTCCTACTGCCATGCGGGGAAGGAATATTGGCACTGGTGGAGAATAGGGTGGTTCGTGTTCTCATGTTCATTTGGAGCAAAACAGAATGCTAAAGTGTTTGAAATGTTGGTGTTTCTGGGGCTGATTTCCTGAACATCCCAGGATTCTGTGAGTAGGGTGGGTATCACCCCCCCAAACGACAGAATAAGGCACAATCTGGAGGTCTGTGGGGTCCACATTCAGTGTACCCTTGTGGTCCCCCATCTACATTGCCATGGCACCAAGGGGGACTCGGCGGGGTCTCGTTTTCATCCACACCCTCAATCACCCCAGTGAACACTGACAATAAAAGCTGAACTTGGTTTGGAAACAGCAGCTTCGAGATGAGACCACCCCCCCGTCCCCACTCCAGTCCAGATCACCATTCCCTAGCCATCCTGCATCAAAATCCTGGAGGTGTGGAGTGGGGCAAAGGGGTCTGGGGTGGAGATGGAGCCTCTGGCCAGCTCTGGCATTCAGGCATTCATTCCACAAATGCCAAGTCCCTGCCCAGTACCAGCCTGTGTGTCCCACCAGAGAGAGACACTCTCAGTCCAGTGACACGTACTCCTTAGGAGGCCTGAGACACCACAAAAAGAAAATCCAGTAGGGGGTAGCTGCCTCTGCGAGTGGGATATGGAGGACTTCCAGGGGGAGGTGACTGCTGAGTTGGTTCTGATAAAGATGCAGGGAGGGAACATTGCAGGTGGAAGGAACAGCAGGTGCAAATGTCGGGAGCTTGAGGTCCGAGTGGGCTTTAGAAATGATGGGGAGCTCTTGGGGGTCCCCGGTGTACGAATAAGAGTGCCATCACACTCTGTGAGCAGGTCCCAGGGTAGCAGGCGGGGGGCACTCACCAAAGACCTCGGGTCACAGAACGGGATTTCAAACGGAGAAGAGCTCCCTGTGGCTGCCATGGGGAGATGTGGCTTGAGGTTCTGGGAGCAGGAATTGGGTGGCCTCATCCAGCCTCTCCTCTCCAAGCACCTGGCACAGCCAGGTCACTAACTCAGGGAGCACTGTTGGTGGAAGTAGATCACACGCTCCTTTGTCCTTTATCACTAGCAGTCTTGGCATCTTCCTTATCTTTTAATCTGCTTGTGGCTGACCTTTGGCTAGTCCATCTGTCTTAGGCCTAGGAAGGAGGCAGTGGCAAGGAGGTCTTCAGGAGACGTTGGCCAAGGGCTGAGGTCTTCAGGAGATGTTGGCTGGTAGGATCCTGCCTTGCATCTTGGGCATTTCCTCATGCAGAGGGGCAGTGCAGGAGCTTGGGAGCCTGGGGGAGCCTGGTACTTGGCGTGGGGAGCAGGATTGCCTAAGCAGGACCATGGAAAATCCTGGCCTCTCCAAACCTCATCTGTGACCTGCGATTGGAATGATTAGCTTTGGGGCAGACTTAAAGCTTTGCGAAGACGGATATTTAAAGGGCCTGCCACACATCCGCTCTTTCCAGGCCTGTAGCGTCCTGGTCAAGTGGGTTTTGTTACCCCACTTCAGGTGAGAAGCTGAGGCCCGAGAGGTTAACTGGAGGGGCTGGGATCACGGCCAGCAGCTTCTGCGTCAGGGAGTCCCCAGCCACATGGGGAGAGCCCATGACTGGCTCCTGCAGGGCCCTGCCCCTGCTCCTGAGAAGCTGTGAAGCAAGCCCGAGCTGGGGGAGAAAGAACAAAAGCTGGGGGAGGAGGGGCGGAGAGGAGGGAAAACCAGGAGGAGAGGAAGGGCAGATGGCAGAGCTGGCGAGGGAGCCGCGCTTGGCAGCCAAACCTGAAGAACCGGCTGTCCGGTGGGAGGAGAGGCAGGACAGGCCGCTGGGAAGTGCCTGCAGCCTTGGGGCCTGAGGCCACGTTCTGCACCCCCCCGACTCTGACTGGTGGTATGACTTGAGCAAGTTGCCATGTCCTCTGGGCCTCAGTTTCCCCACCTGTCAAATGGGAAAAAGAGAGTCAAATTGGGCTCGTGGTTGCCAACCTTTCTGTCCTCAAAGAACCCCGACTCTTGCTCCTGGTGGGCTTCAGGTTGGGGACTTTGGGACCGGTCAGTCTTTGAAGTGATATCAAGAACCACACGCCCATAGCGCTTGTGGGGGTCCCGCAGCAGGGGGCCTGGGCCCTAGGTCCGAGTATGTGAGCAGAGTGTCGATTAGATCCTGGCCCAGCGGCTCATACCCCTGTGTGTCTGGAGGATGCCTCCCTTCCAGGAATGGAATTATGTTCAGCTTCCCTCATAGGGGGGCGGGGGGAGGTGTGAAGGGGACCGTGGGGAGGGTGGGTCACTGTTTGGCTGGGGCAGCCCTAGGCTGCCAGGCTCAGACTATTTAGAACCCCAACGAGCCGGGGCTCCCAGCTCCCAGTCCAGGGGGCAAGCAGACATGGCCTGGGGCCCTGACTCTTTGGCCCCGCTCTGAACATCCCTAATTGTAAATTGCACTAACCCGGCCTCCCCGCCTCAACCCTGCTCGCCTGGCAGCCTTCTTAAGAGAGCTCTTCTTTCCCTCATACCCCCCTCTGTCGAGCCTAGAGGTGGGACATGGTCCTCCTGGCTCCCGAGGCTGCCTCTAGACCATTCTCCCCCAGCTTTGGCTTCCGTGCCGGGCTGGCTGCCCTCCTCTTAGGCCAGCCCCAGGTTGCCCCCCTATTCCGTGAAGGGCCCACCACCTGACACTTGCTCTGTCTAGCACAACCACTGCCTTCCTTCCAGGTGACTGTGGCTCCCACTTCTGTGATCCTGCTCCCGTCCAGCCTCGCCTCCTCCTACAGTCCTTTCTTCCTCCCACAGTCCTCTCCTCACGGCCCAGAGCCCCTCTCCCCTGGCCCACCTTTCCAGCAGCCGCCTTCTCTCCCCCACTCCTGTCTCTCCAGCTCTCTTTTCACCTCTTGACCCCAACATCTCTGAGCTTGGGACCTCTGAGCCATCGACCCTCGGGCTGGGCCCTCGCCCCGTCCTCCCTGTCCCCTTCCAGCTGAGCTCCTTCGGGTCTCAGGTCTCACCCCGGGTCTCACCCACCCGCACCCCTCCCCAGCCTCTTGAATCCAGCGCTCACCCTTGCCCAGTCTCTCCGGTTCTGTGGCCCCAGCCGGCCTCACTGCAGCCCCTCACTTCTGTCTGGTCACAGTCTCCAAGGGGTCTCCCTCAGTTTCTCATCTGTACCCCACTTAGGCTTTCTCCCCCTTCTCTCTGCCATCTGTGACCTTCTCCTTGCCAAACCCAGGGTCGCTGGTCATTAACAACCGTCTCGGCCGAACCTGGCCGGCTGTGAGAGGCTCATCCGTCCTCCCCTTGGACCCAGCAGCCGCAGGACACACACACGCTGTCGTCTTCCATTTAACACACACGGAGCACGTGCTGGGGGCCTGCTCTTGACGAGGGCTCATGGTGGGAAATGGTGGAGGGAAGTGTGATGATGAAACCAGTAAAAAAACACAGAGATGAGCACACAGCCAGGGTGAGGAGACACTGAGGTCAGGGACAGGGAGGGGACAGTGCAGTGGAGATGAGAAGGCTGGAGCCAGCCAGACGGAGAGGCGGGGAGGAGGGCTTCCCGGCAGGAGGAGTGTCGTGGTAAAGCCTCACAGGTGCAGCAGGGCATCGAGGAGGCTGCCGCCCGCATAGGTGTAAGCTGGCTTGGGGGGGCTGTGTCTGTTATGTCAGTCACTGCTGTGTCCCTGGTGCTTGATGGTGCATGGCGTCTTGTAAAGGCTAAACGATGTGGGGAACTGCGCTGCTCTACCTTCCTCTCTCCACCCTCTGTCCTTATTCAGGGTCTCCCACTCGGCCTTCAAGGCCCAACTCAGATATCGCCTCCTCCTTGAAGCCTTCCAGGATCTGCGCCCACCCCCCAGCTTGCTGTCTCCTCCCTGCTTCCTTTGTGCTCTCTGTGAACAGCTGTAAGAACTCTCAAAGCAGAAGGCATTTCCCCCTTTGTGTCTTTCTCCTTCTCTAGAAAGTAAGGCAGGGCCTGGGACCAGATTACCTCTCTGAAGACCTGGAATTTCCCCAGAGGGGAAGAAACTGGACCTTGTCAGGCTTGTAGGAACTGGCAGGGCAGAGGCAGGCACTGAGGTGAGGAAGAGCTCACAGACCTGGGAGGTTATCCTCGTTCTTCTTAACCAGCGGAGAGACCCCAGAGAGCCTTGGTTTCCCCATCTGCAAAATGGGGAGAGCCGTGCCTGCCTCCAGGGGCCGCTGGGGCAGAGCGCGGTCCTGCCTAGGAAGGGCCCCTGGTGCTTGGTTGGCCTTCAGCGCTTTTCCAGGGGCGGCATCGCTCCCCCTCCTGACCTCAGAAAGTTCCGAGGGGGCAGGACCTGGGTGAGGAAGGACCTGGGCTGTAGAAGGTTGTTGGTGGGTAGGGGGAGGGGGATCCTCCTGCCCCGCTCCCCCCCAGTCCCTTGGTTGCACAGCCACAGGAGGCTGAAGCTTTCAGTGCCTTGGGGACAAGGGTCTGCGTGCTCAGGCCCCTGCCCCATAGAGCCCCCTCCCCACCCCCACCGCTGAGAATGTGAGGGACAGCTTGCGGAAGATTATGGCCTAATCCCCTGCAGGTCACATCCAAGGCTTCGGAACAGGGTGCCCAGGCAAGGGAGAAGAGAAGGGACCCTAGGAGCACCCCGACCTGACCCTGCCTCAGCCCTGCAGCTCAACACGAGGCTCTCTGGGAAGCACAGTGGCTGCCTGGTGCCTGTCATGTGCTCCTGCGTTGGCTTCAGCCATTTTCCTCATATGACCCCACGGGAGGCAGGGCCCTGCTCCCATGAAACGGGGTGGGGGGGCTTGGCAGCCTGACTCATCCCTCAAAAGCACAGCTCCTTTTTTCCTTGCAGCCTTTCCCTGTGGCCCAGGGGCAGGAATAGGGACTTTGGTATGGACACTGACAGGAAGGCAGGTTCAGCTCAGGGTAAGGGAGAGGACGCAGGAGCCCCTCCTTACTGGGGAGTGAGCTCCCCATGTTCAGAGGTATGCAAGCCGAGGCCCAAACTAGGGGTGCCGAGGAGGGAATGCTCCCTACTCCTGACTCCCATGCTGCCTGTGCCCCTACCTATCTCAGATTTGCTGTTCTCTCCCCTTTAAGCTTTTCCTGACCCTCCCTCTGGGTCCCAGGAGGGAGTTGTTCACCCACAAATGAACCAATAACTAGGGACATTTGTGTATAATGATGTTATCGAGGAAATGAGGTGGAGTATCAGAGAATAGTGTAGATCTGGGAGTAGGGTCTGGAGGGTTTCTCTGAGTAGTCTTCTTGCCCTGAGGTTTGGATGTTGAGAAGGAAGCAGCAGGAGCCAGCCTGGGAGATCTGGGGATCTCTGGTATTCCAGGCAGAGGGAACAGCCAAGTGCAAAGGCCCTGAGGCAGGAATGAGCTTCGGGGAGAGCTAAAGGGCAGTGGCGAGAAAGGAGTCTGTGAGGAAGGCAGGAAACCCAGGTTGCAGTGGGGGAGGGACTTGCGGTGGGGGTGGAGGTGAGCAGTCCAGCAGGGCAGTGACGGAGCAGGGCAGTGACAGTTCTGAAGGGCCCTCTCCAGCTGCTGTCAAGGGGGCGGTGCAGGAGTGGGAGAGGACACATCGAGACTGGGAAGCTGCTCTCATCGCCTGGCAGGAGGTGGTCGTGGCCTGGGCTGGCACGGGGGACATGGGGTAATTTGAGTTACTGGGGGGCAGGAGGAAGCAGTAGGCCCGGTGCCACATTGGATGGCCTTTGAGGATGAGCGCAGTTTGGGGTTTGAGCTCCTGGGTGGGAGCCAATGTGTGGAGGGATGAGGGGCACTAGAGGTCACTGGAGGTCACTGGAGCTGGAGAGGTGAGATGTGAACCAGCAGCCCAAGTAGGGGGGACCACAGAACCTGTCTAGGGAGGCAGTCCTCAGCTTTGGGAGGGACTAGGAAGAGTTGGGGTGGGGGAGCAGCCACCGGCAGAGGCGAGGAGGCAGGAGAGGTGGCTGTCCTGGGCCAGGCAACTTTGCATCCTGGAGGTGGGCAGCAGAGACCGTGGAGCAGAAGGCTACCTGGGAAGATGTCCCAGTAGAGGGTGAGACGGACAGTGCCATTCACAGCTGGCAGGACCCAGGAGCTCCTCTCTCTACAGTTTCTCAGGGGGTGGGAGGAACCCAGCAGGTGCCTAAAGATGGTTAAGGCCACCCTCTGGGGAGTTCCCAGCAAACAGCAGCGACCTCTGGCCCTCAGGCTGGCTTGGCCCAGCTCTCCCTGGAGCCGGCTCAGCCTGATGCCCAGCAGGGGCCCAGACACGTCCTGCCTGCTCTGGGTGCAGATGTGGAGTAAAATGGGTCCCACTGCTCTTGCCCTGTGGGGTGGTGACACGGCTCCGAGGGCAGGTGTCCCTCCTGGAACTCATCCTTGTCCTAGAATTTGGGATCTGGAATTCACTGTTGGGTCAGCAGGTAGAAATTTGAAGGTAGAGATTTGGCTTACATTCTGGAATGGGGTGAAAGGGGGGCAGGCCTGGGCTGGGAGCTGGCACCCTGCTTAGCTGCTGTGGGCCAGCCCGTATGGGCCGCAAGCTAGAGTCCAGGCGTGTCGGGCCTCAGCTTCCTTCTCTGTGAAATGGGTTCAATGAGCCTCATTTGTGGAGATGTTTTTAGGTTTACATTTTCTTTCAAGGTTTTAAAAATATTTTAATTTATTTTATTTTATTTCTATTAAAAAGAGAGCGAAAAGGAGGGGCAAATGGAGAAGGAGAGAGAAAATCTTTTTTTTTTTTTAAAGATTTTATTTATTTATTTGACAGAGAGATCACAAGCAGGCAGAGAGGCAGGCAGAGAGAGAGGAGGAAGCAGGCTCCCCGCTGAGCAGAGAGCCCAATGTGGGGCTCGATCCCAGGACTCCGAGATCATGACCTGAGCCGAAGGCAGCGGCCTAACCCACTGAGCCACCCAGGCGCCCCAGGAGAGAGAAAATCTTAAGCAGGCTTCACATCCAGCTCAGAGTCTGACTCAGGGCTCAATCCCATGACTGTGAGATCATGACCTGAGCCAAAATCAAGAATTGGCCACTTGACCAACTGAGTCCCCAGGCGCCCTTCCTTCGAGGTTTTGGTGAGGATTAAGTGATGTGATTTTTGTCAGGACCTCCCAGTTGATGCAGAGCCCCTGCAGAAGCTGTGGGGTTAGCTCAGAGTCTCCTGGGGGAGACAGACCCAGAAATGAGTTCCCAACAGGAGTGTGTGCAGGGTCGGGGTGGAGGACAGTTTTGAAGGGTGAAGGATCAAAGGAGTTTGTTCCTATTTGAAAGATGAAAAAGGTGGGGAAGGGGGGCACCTGGGTGGCTCAGTGGTTAAGCGTCTGCCTCCAGCTCAGGTCATGATCCCAGGGTCCTGGAATCCAGCCCTGCATTGGGCTCTCTGCTCGGCGGGAAGCCTGTTTCTCCCTCTTCCACTCCCCCTGCTTGAGTTCCCTCTTTCACTGTCTCTCTTTCTGTCAAACAAATAAATAAAATCTTTAAAAAAAAAGAAAAAGAAAAAAAGGTGGGGAAGGGCGTTCAGGGAGTGGGAACAGCAGGTGCAGACTTCTCAGACAGCCTGTGACGATGCCAACCCTGGCCCTCTGGGATGGCTGAGCCAAGTGGGGGAGGGGGAGCGGTGAGGCCGGCGTTGGGGGTGGGGTGGCCTGGCCCGACTGGGGTCTCCATTTCTGTGCCTCTAAATCCAGTACCCCAAGATCCTGAAATTCTGAGGTACCCCTGATTTGTTTTTCTGAGTCCAACCTACCTCTGTTCCAACTGCCATCTGGAATCCATTTTTTTTAAATCCATTTTTATAAAGACCCAGGATTGGATTATAAAGACAGCGAAAAAACAGCCTTGGCCCATTTACATTGGTGCCTTTTTAAAAAAAAAAAAAAAAAAACCTTCTTTTTATAGTATTTTCTTTAGTTCAAGGCAAAGGGGTGGTTTATTTCCTGAGCCTTCCCTTGACCAGTGGCCTTTGTGGGACACCTCCCTCCCCCGCCACGCCACCTTGTCCTGTTTCGGAGGCACTAGTTCTGCCACCATGGACCTGAGTCCCATCCCTTTAGCTGATCCACTTGTCAGGAAGAGTTCAGCCACAGCTGCGTAGAATTTCATTCTGGTTTAATTTCCGGGCCGCTGGTGGCGGCTCTGTGTACTCTCGCTGCAGATCCGGCCTTAGCAAGTCCCCTGGAGGCCGCCTGACCTGACGCAGAGCCTGGCATGGGGCTCCGAGAGACTCGGGTTTTAGTCTGCAGCTGCCCCCACCAGCCGTGGTCCCAGGCAGGTCCCTGGACGCTGACCTCGTCCAATTAGGAGGATGCATGTTAGTCACCTAGCAGTTCCTGAGGGAGCCCCCCCTTCTCCCGGCGGGATGGGAGCGCTGGGGGCAGAAACCTAAGGCCCATCCCAGCTCGTAGGGGGGCTCCCTCCCACTGGGGTAGAGGGATGGCGGCTAAATGGAGAAGTTAACCCAGGGTTTGCAGGGTCCTTGAGGGAGTTCAGCGGCCTCAAGGGAGCAGTTATGTATCCTTGGCAACACCTTTCCATGTGTAGACTCTCCGCCCGGTCTGGGCGAGGCTCCCTGTCCTAGCCCAGCTCTGCGGCTGGCAGGGGATGTGGTGTGCACACCTGTGTCCCCACTGGTCATCAAGCCACACCCCTACCCCCAACCCGCTGCCCTTTGCTCTTCCTCCCGTCCCCCACGGCACACCTGTCAGCAGATGCTGGTGGCTTTACCTTCCACCTACATTCGGCACCCACCCCGTCCCACCACCCCCCTGCCGGTGCCAGCCCAGGGCGCCCCTTAGCCCCCAGGGGGTCTCCCAGCTTTCACCCTAGCCCTGCACCCTGCAGTGCGGGCGGCAGCCAGGTCCAGAGAGGAAATAGTATGGGGAAGGAGAGCGGGGCGTGGGAAGGTGGGAAGCAGACTGGTGACCTGAACTGGTGGAGGGAGGTGAGGCCCCGGGGCCCTGACTGCCAGCCCTGGAAGGTTGGATCGTGTCTGGAAGGCGGTGGGGAACCGCTTTAGGGCCCTTCATGCTGCAGGGCGGGGATGGTGACCCACAGGTCTGGTCACCCCGCTGTGACTTCTCACCATGTCCCACTGTGGTCCATCCGGCCTTGTCACCCCCCACCCCGGAACCGCGCCTGCTCTCCCTCCCTCCCCGTCCCGTGCACCTGTGCAGCGCCACTCCTCGGTCACTTCTTCCACCTTCAGCCTCTGCCCTTCCTGCTCTGCCTGAAACACACTTCCCCACTTCCCCTCTTCTCGGCCTGGCCGGCTGCTTCTCGTCTGTGCTCCAAAATCGCAGCTCGGCTCCCTCCCGGCCGTTGCTGCCTCCTCCTGCCATCACTTAGGCCTGTGATGCCTCGGTCTCTGTCCAGCTGCTCAGCATCAGGCTGGCGTTTGGGGGCGCCGCCCCCACGACACGTGCACGACCTCATCCCTTCCTTCGCAATGCGCCATTGCTTTACGAATGAGGGGACTGAGGCACAGAGAAGGCAAGTCACTTGCCTGAGGTGACTTTGAGCTGCAAGGAGGGCTTGAGCACAGAGAGTCCTGCCTGCCGGAGCCGTGGGCTGGAGAGGAGGACCAGAGCTAGCACAGAGCCTCCTCTCTCTGCGCTGCCCTTGGGCCCCGCCAGTTCCCTGGAGGATGTTGCGATCTTGTTCCTTACTCTGTTGGGGACACGCTGTCTCCAGCACGTGCCTCCTGGCCTCTCCAGGGACTCCCTGCTTCTCTCCCCAAAGAGGGCCCTGTCTTAATGGTTCCTCCTCTACTGTCCCCAAAGCCCCAGCTTCCGCCCACCTGCTTCCCCACCCACCTCCTCCTGGCCTGCTTTTGGCCGGGGGTCCACCCTTGTCCCCAACCCTGGTGGAGCCTATCAGGAAGTACTGCCCAAGAGGACCTTCCTGGTGCTCTTCCTTCTTTCCTGGGCCCTCTGGAGAAGGGAGTTAATCCTTGCCAAGCCCCTCCTGTGCACTGCTCTGCTCGGGGTGCTTGCTTGTAGTTCTCCCGTTAGCCCTGAAGGGAGGGTTAGTTTTTGCAGAGGACGATCTGAGGCTCAGAGAGGTTGTCATTACCTGAGGCCACATAGCATAAGCCACAGGCCTGGGGTTTGACTCCAGCAGCTCTGTGGGACTCCTCAGTGTCTGGAGCACCCTTGAATCAAGAGGCTTTTCCATTCCGCAGGATTGGGGACAGCGGGTGACATCCGGAGCTGGGCCTCAGATTCCTGACCTGGCAGGTTCCTAGTAGGAACCCTGGACTTATCTTGGCACACAAGTCCAAGGGGCTGCGTGAATGGCAGTCCCGAAATGGTGCTGTGCACAGCTCTGGCAACCAGCCGTGGGAGCCTGCCTTCGTCTCCTGGTGTCCAGCGTCTGCCTTGCTTGTTGCCCAGACTGTCAGTAGACCAGGAGTCCCTTAGACAATTCCTGTGAAGTCCAGACTTCCTGCGTCTCCCCTCCTGGGCCCCTGAGCGCCAGACGTGGCACTCAGTCACACCGTGGGCCCCTCGGGTGTCTGGAAAGACTACCCGTCCTTCAGGGCCCCCCTTCTAAGGCTGAGAGTCAGCCTGGTTAGGGGGGAAAGAGCGCAGGGCTGAGAATCGAGACACTTGGGTTCAGGTTCAACCCATTCTGCCGACAACAGTCCCACCTGCTGTTTGAGGCTCAGTTTTCCTCTGCCACTAATTGGGAGAAGCACCAATTGCCCTCTCTGCCTGGCGGGGTGATCCTAAGGATGCAGAATGTGTGGCATGCCTGCACGGGGCTGGACCTTGGCTGTGTGTACACGCTCGAGTCTGGACTGTCAAATGTGTGGCTCACGAGCTACCACAGCCCACCAGTGTGCTCGTCGTTGAACCAGAACACAGCCCCACAGTCTCATCTTCCTTTCTTTCTTTCTTTTTTTTTTAATTGCAGAAAAACCCACATAGCACACAATAAACCATTTTAAAGCACATAGTTCAGTGGCATTTATGTTGTGCAAAGATCACCTCTGTGTAATTTCAGAACCTTTCGTCCCTATAAAAAACACCCCATGCTCATTCAGTAATCACTCCCTGTTCTTCCCTCCCTGGTGGCCTCTGGTCTGCTTCTTGTCTCTGTTTTGCCTGTTGAGGATACAGGACATAGATGAAATTATGTAACATTGACCTTCTGTGTTTGACTTCCTTCACCTCTTCTTTTTCTCTTGTTTTAAGTTATGGCCATGTCAGAACTGTTTTGTTGTTTGTTTGTTTTAATGACTAAAAACTATTCCATTATGTGGAGATGCCACAGCTGTTTCTCCATTCATCCATCGACGGACATTTGGTTTCGAATTTTTCCTAACACACAGTGCCAGGCACCAGTGGTCTCCACACTCTTGGTCATGCCCTCCTTTAGGAAAACTTCCGAATCATTCCTCCCATTAAATGTAGATTTCTTCATTTTATATACATTATTACTCCACAGATGCAGTACATTACAAAACCCATGTAAAGTATGGACATCTTAGGGACGCCTGGGTGGCTCAGTCGTTAAACATCTGCCTTCGGCTCAGGTCATGATCCCGAGTTCCTGGGATCAAGTCCCACATCGGGCTCCCTGCTCAGCCGGGAGTGGGGGTGGGGTGTTTGCTTCTCCCACTACCTCTCCCTATGCCCCTGCTCATGTGTGCTCTCTCTCACTCACTCTCTCTCACATAAATAAATAAATTAAATCTTAAAAAAAGTATAGACATCTTAGGAAGATGAGATTAAAAAAATAATAATACTTATCATATTTTTTCCTACACCTGCCACGGAGTTACTGCTCATCCTATTAGCTGAGGATGAAAATGTGCCTGAAATTAGTTTCTTCTTTTAGAAAAATTGGAAAACACAAAGTGGAAAACGGGCAATAAAAATCCTTCCGGCCTCTGCCTCAGGCTCACTGAAGGCCACACACCTGAGGCTCTGAGGTGAGAGGTAGAGGTAATCTTTTTTTAAGATTTTATGTATTTATTTGACAGACAGCGAAAGAGGGAACACAAGCAGGGGGAGCGGGAGAGGGAGAATCAGGCTTCCCACCGAGCAGGGACCCCCATGCAGGGCTGGATCCCAGGACCCTGTGATCATGACCTGAGCCAAAGGCATTTCCTAATTTCATTTCCTAGTCATTTCCTAGTTTCTGATGTCAGGAATCCGCTTAGCCAGGGGCCAGTGCCTCGGGATCCTCACAGGTTACCATATGGGGTCATCCAGAGCTGTGGTCTTGTCTGAAGGCCGAGGGTGATTCCATTTTCAAGCGCACTCACACGGTGCCAGCCAAGGACTCGATTCCTTGTGGGCTGAGGGGCTCCGGGCCTTGTTGACTGTTGGCTGGAGGCCTTCCTCGGTTCCATGCCACATAGGCCTCTCCACCGGGCAGTTCGAAACATGGCAGCTTCTTCATTAGAGCGAGCAAGTAGGGAGTGGCAGGAGAGGGCAAGCAAGGTGGAAGCCAAAGTCTTTGTAATCTCCTCACAGAGATCTTATCTCTCCCTTTTTGCAATATTCTGTTGGTTCACAGTGAGTCGCAAGGCCCAGCCAACACTCAAGGGAAGTAGGTTGCACAAGGCTGTGAATACCAGGAGTTGGGGCTGGAGGGGAGGCGGGGTGGGGTGGAGGGCGGCCATCTTGGCTGGCTGTCTACCCCGCTGCATAGACCCATCACAGAGGGCTGCTGGGTTCAAGGAGGTACCATGTGCACTGCACTTGGGGGAGTACAGATTGCCCTGTAATTGGTGGGATTGTGACTGGTGTTACTTTTTTTTTTTAATTAATATATTTATTTGAGAGAGAACGAGCGATGGGAGGGGCAGAGGGAAAGAACCCATGCAGACGCCCTGCTGAGTGCAGAGCTGGCCACGGGGCTTGATCCCAGAACCCCGAGATCATGACCTGAGCCAAAACCAAGAGTCGGAGGGTTAGGGGCACCTGGGTAGCTCAGTCGGTTAAGCATCTGCCTTCGACTCAGGTCATGATTGGAGATGAGGCTGGGCATGTGCCAACATCTAGGGGAGTCGGCCTAGGGTCGGGGCTTGACAGGCCCACCTCCCAGGACGTAAGACCACTCGTTCTAGGAGGCCAGGTCCAGCTCTAGAGGAATCTTGGTGTCAGGGCCCAGGAAGACCTCCCAGGACCTGGCTGGTGGGATGGTACCGCCAGATCTGTGGTCAGAGGGCTCCTTAGAGTCCGAGGCTGAGGAAGGAAGTGATTGTCCCCTCCTGCGCCATGTGACCCGAAGCAAGTTGCCCTCCGTCTCTGGGCCTCCCCTCTGAAATGCCTGCTTCACAGCAGCCTTGTGGCTGTTGGAGGTGAAGAGGGCTCGCTGGGGTGTGGGCAGGCAGCAGGCTCAGGGCAGTAGCCTCCCCTCCTCCAGGCCTGGTGTTGGGTCGGGCGGGCCTGGGTCTCACACCCGGCCCGCCCCTCCCCCGCCCCACAGGTGTTCTCCATCGTGGTGTTCGGCTCCATCGTGAACGAGGGCTACCTCAACAACAACTCGGGGGGCGAGAAGTTCTGCATCTACAACCGCAACCCCAGCGCCTGCAGCTATGGCGTGGCTGTGGGCGTGCTCGCCTTCCTCACCTGCCTGCTCTACCTGGCCTTGGACGTGTACTTCCCGCAGATCAGCAGCGTGAAGGACCGCAAGAAAGCTGTCCTGTCCGACATCGGGGTTTCAGGTGAGTCCCCCGGCCCCGTGGGCACCCCCCAGCACAACAGAGCCTGTGGAGGGTGTCCCCCGCCCCGCGGGCCCATCACTCCTCAGCTATGAGGCAGGTGAGGGGATGGACTTGGGGTCACCTGGCTGGCAACAGGGAGTGGTGGGGCTGGGCCTGAGATACTGCAACAGCAGGGAGGGGACACAGCTTCCCGCCCTTCAGAGGCCCCTTCTGTGCCCTTTCCCTTGGTAGAGCCTCGTGAGAAGTCAGGCAAGACTGACAGCCTGGTATGCAGTCCGGGCCTAGGGAGGGTCGGGGTCCGACATGACCTGATGCCCCTGCCCTCCAGAAACAGCCTTTGGCAGAGGTGACCCGACCTCTGTCCCCAAGAGTTCTGAGAGTCTGATCGCTGGGTGCTTTGGTTGAAGGGCAGTGAGACCTTGGCTGTGGTCTCAGGTCCCTGGCTGCGACCTCCCCCCATTACCCAGCCTGGGACTCTCAGGATGAGTCTGGCCGGCTGTAAGCAGTGAGGCCGGTCCCTTCGACCTGGAAGCTCGAGTGAAATTAGTAGTTCTCAAACTGTATTCCGCGGAGCCCCAGGTTTCCCCAGCAGTGCCTATGGGCCCAGCCGTTTGGCACACACACGCTTCATCGGAGCAGCTCTGGTTCTCCCTGGGTAGTCTCTGAGCACCCGCAGGAGATCTCACTGCCACGAGGCTCCCGCTACTGAACTCCCCAGGCCTCTCCTCTAGAGGGCCCGCCCGAACCTCGGGCTTTATGAGGCTGCAGGTATGGAAGAAGTCAGGGCTCAGACCCAGCCAGCCAAGCTGCCCCCCTTGCCCAGCCTCCTCCTCCTCCTCCTCCTCTCTCTGCCCTGTTAGGCCACAGTGGGGCAGTGGTTGGGGCGGGGGAGGGGGGTTTCAGATCGCTGCCCCGCCCCCCCACTGCTGCAGGGGCAGCCGGTGGTCCCCAGGCGGGGATTCAGCTGGGAAATCTGTGTGTGGCTGCGGTGATAGAAATGCCTGCCCAGGCTGACTGACTTTTCTCTCTGTCTCTCCCTCCTTCCCTCCCCTCACCGCCCCTGGCTCTCCCTGGCTCTGCTTGTGGCTGCGCTGTCCCCATGGGGCCGGCTCCTTTCTGTGGTCTCTGTCCCACTCCGTGTCTGACTGACCTCCCTGCGCTGGCCTCACCTTCCCTGTGTTCCCTTCTCTGCCCACCCCTGCCCCCGGGGGCCTCTCCCTTTGGGGGTGGGGGAGCGTGGGAGATGTGCTCCTGAACCCCTCCCTGGTCCTCCCCACTCACCCTCCTGCCTGGCCCCGGTGAACACCCCAGCCTTCTGGGCCTTCCTCTGGTTTGTGGGCTTCTGCTTCCTGGCCAACCAGTGGCAGGTGTCCAAGCCGAAGGACAACCCAATGAATGAAGGGACAGATGCAGCCCGGGCCGCCATCACCTTCTCCTTCTTCTCCATCTTCACGTGGGTGAGTACACCGCTCGCCCAGCACGCACCCTCCCACCCCAGCCAGGCTCCCAGGCTGCTGGCCTCGGAGCTTAGCCAGGGACTCCTGCTTCCTAGGGCCCAAACGGGCCCCTGCGTGACGCCCGCATGGGGCTGCTTCCTGAGGACGGAGGCTGTTGCCAGTGCCAGGGAGGACAGTCCCCCAGTGACGGGAGACCCTCGCTTTGGCGCAGAGCACCCTCCAGGGATCACGAAGGCCCTCCCAGCCGCTCTGGGAGTTGGGTTGTGGGCGTTTACCATAACCTTTTACAAACACAAGCAGAAGCCTAGATGGAAAGACAAGGTTTGCAGTCCTAAGGGAAGGAGCTCAGGCCTTGGCATCGGGAGACCTGGGCCACATCTTGGTGCTGCCTGGAAGTTTCCTGGACTCTGTCTTCCCATCTGTAAAATCAGGCGACTGGATTTGGGGTGGGAAGTTGTCATAAACTCAGATGCCCACGGGGCAGGCAGCACATGGGAAGTTCTGAGTGGGTGGGTGGCAGGTACGTGCCCTCCAAAAGGGCACCCTCGGCCCGTGTTCCAAAGCAGGAATGGGAATCCACACAGGCCAGGTCTTCCCACTTTCCAGAGAAGACAGAAATCTGAATTTCTATGTGAAATCTGATCTTTATATGTTAGAAATTAATTCAAGTTAAAAAAAAAAAAAAACCTACTGTGTAGGTCAAAGAAAGCATGTCTCTGGGCCCCACTGGCCAGACAGCACCCCTTGGCAAACTCTAGACCTAGGCTGGGCCCTCTTTCCCACTGGTTCCGGGTCACCTTGATGTATTTCTTCTCCTGTCATCTCCCTCCTGCAGATGTCTGGGTCACATGGGCTCCAGGCCCCCGTCCGAAGGGTTCCCCTCCCCTGTGTACAGCCCCTTTCCCTCCATGCCTCCCAGTGGTCCTGGGCCCAGCCTCCTGCAGGGAGCCCCTGGGGCTAGATACAGGCCACCTAGCCCCTCCTGCAAAGCGAGCTGCAGCCCGCCCTCCCTGTCCCTCTACCCTCCAGGGCTTGTCCTGGAGTGACTTCCTGCTCCTTATGAGAGGCCTTGAATATCCATTTTCTCTAGGGACCCCCCAACCCCCATGCAATATTAGGAGCTAGAGTTTGGAGGAGAACACCTGTGGTTCGGGCCCCAGCTCCCCAGCTGTGGTCACACCACACCCTCCATGGTCACACCATGCCCAGGGCTGGGCAGGAAGAATCAGATGACCCCAGGGCATCTCAGACCAACAAGCCAGCCCACCCAGCCCTACAGGGAGGTGTTTGGAACAGTGAGCCCTGCCATGGGGATGGGGTTCACAGAGGAGGAATGGGTGATAGGACGGCAGGACTTCTAGGGGCAGATCCAAGAGCCTGACTCACAGGAGCCTGCTGGCCCACTGCTGCCAGCCTCCCTGCTGGCACTTCTGCCTTTCCCAGCTCATCCCCGTTGGCCTCACCGCTGCTCTCTCCTGCTCCTGGCAGAGCCTGACCGCAGCCCTGGCCGTGCGGAGATTCAAGGACCTTACCTTCCAGGAGGAATACAGCACACTGTTTCCCGCCTCAGCCCAGCCATAGGCCTGCCTGGCTTCCAGAGGCTAAGGGGCGCCCCAGGTCATGGCCAGTGGCAAGGCCATGGGGGCGGCCTGCTGCCGGGAGCGGCCAGGATACCAGGGCCCACAGGGCAGGGGAATGCTGGCTGGCAAGGCCAGTTCCGACCCTCCACTTAATCGTTTGTTGCCTCCTTTATGTTTCATTTGTCCGTTCATTCAGTAAACATTTATTGAGCTGTTTTGTGCCTAGTGATGAATCAGATGGGGTCCTTGGCATTAGGAGCCTACGGGCTGGGGAGGGGAAAACAAACAAATTGCAGTTTCCCCCAAATAGACTGCCGGGGGCTCTCAGAGGATGGGAGGTGGCTCATACGCGGGCTGCCGGGGTGCCAACTGTGGACACTGTGAGAGCCTGTCCCTCACTGTAGCACAAAGGCTGACCTTACTCCCCGGGGAGGCTGGCTGCTCAGGAGCAGGGTGTGGGGGGCCTGCCCGAGGACGTCAGAGGACGCCTCGCCTGGCTCTGCTTTCATATGCTGTGTGACCCTGGGCAAACCCCTGCACCTCTCTGAGCCTCCGTCCACTACCCAGTGGACCTACCTCTCAGGGCTGTTGTGCGGATGAAACAAAGGCTGATGCAGGGCCTGGCACAGAGATGCTCAATAAATGTAGGCTCTTTTGTTCTTTCATGCATTCATCATTCATTCTCTCCCGGGAGTCAGGGACACCTCCATAATCCCTACTTTGGGGACAGTTCTCATGGGGTGAGTCCTTATTCTTCCAAAAGACTCTGGCCTCCAGTTCTTTGTAGCCTCCAGCTTCCCTGGGCAGGAACCACTTTTCTCTCCACCCTCTGAAGGAGCTGAGGGGGTATTAGAGCAGACAGGCCCCAGAGCAAAGCACAGAGAGAAGGAGCTTCCTAACACTAGAGGCATACAAGTGCAGATGGCCGCAGACAGTGTACCCACTCTGGAGAAGGGGCCAGGCACACCACCAGGTCCCTAGGCTCTGCGCACAACTCCCAGCCTCCCCTTTGCACCCCAGTCCAGCAGGGTCCCCTGCCCTGTGACACAAATCAGAAGTCAGTGCCTGGTCACTGGGCTTTCAGAACTCTCCAGAATATAATGCCAAGCGCATGTCAGCCTCTGCCTCTCACCAGATGGGCCTCTGGGGTTCCTCGTTGGTTTATGGCCTTGTCAGGGGGCTGACCAAAGAGTTGGAGCTGGAGAGGGCCCTGGCCTGGAAAGAGGAGCACCTCTGTGTTCAGGTCTGGCTTCTGGCACTAACTGCCGTGAGGTCTCCTGTAACGAAGCCTTGAGGTCTCCTGTAACCCAGCCCAAAAGCGGGTTTGGAGGGCATTAGCCTCTTTGCATCACAGACAGACTACTTGCTGGAAAGATCTTTGGAGGAGGCTTTCAATGTAAACCTAAAAACTTTTTTTTTTTTTTAATTTATTGCCTAGCTTGCTGTGGTCAATGTCATTGTCCTTAATAACAATGCAGTAGTTTTTACTGAAAAAGAATTTCCCGCCTACATACATACGCTGTAGACAAGTTGTTCCCAGTGAGGTCTTGTGGGAAAAGGGCTTTGTTGGTCAGATAAGGTTGGCACATGCTGCTTGCCATAGTTTTCCCCTTGGGGGATCCCAGCATACATTAGTCAAGGCTCTGACACTTTATTTCACTCTCTTTCCAAACTTGTTTGGTCAAATGTTTGAGTTACAATTAGATTCAGCAACAAGTGAAATTGTAAATTGCAGCCCAAGTCTGTGAAAACAGCCCAAGACTGGCCTAGTGGTTCCAGGGGACTTCCGTGACCCAGGCCTCTTCCATCCTTCCAGTTTGGCTCATGGACCTCATGGTCCCGTGTGGCAGCTAGAGCTCCAGCTACCACATCTGCATTCCAGGCATCAGGTCAAAGGATGGGACAAAGGACTTAGGGTGATGTGCTGGCCAGAACTTCGTCACATGCTTACACCTTGCTGCAAGAGAGACAGATGGCTTTTAGGAGATACCAACAGTTCTCTCTCCCACCGAGAACCTGTTTTCCCCATTCCACATAACATGCTTGAGGACACAGTTTGAGGAGGATGCTGTGACCTTTGGGCCACTTTAACACTACCCCCACGGAGGATGTTTGGTGGACCGTCATGACCTCTGTGACATGGGGGGGTCACTTCTGAAGGTTTCTGTAGCTAGATGGACGGTGTGGCTCTGGCTCTCTCAAGGGCTGGCCGCCAGCACAGACTCCCCCAGCCCCCCAGGCAAGCTTAGTTTCCTCCTTGGTGCTTTGAGGGTACTTAACCCCTGTTGCGTGTGTCGTGTGAACTAACTGCCACTAACCCGCTGTTCTTGTCTGTCTCTCCCCTAACCTTCCCCTCCCTCCTGTCCTCATCCTCGCCGGCGCCTGTCACCAGGTGGGCCAGGCCGTGCTGGCCTTCCAACGGTACCAGATTGGCGCCGACTCGGCCCTCTTCTCCCAGGACTACATGGACCCCAGCCAGGACTCCAGCATGCCTTACGCCCCCTACGTGGAGCCCAGCGCCGGGCCGGACCCCGCCGGCATGGGTGGGACCTACCAGCAGCCGGCCAACGCCTTTGACACCGAGCCCCAGGGCTACCAGTCCCAGGGCTACTGAGCTGCCGTGACCACCTGCCCCTTGCCTGTCCCCGCCCCAGTCCCAGCTGCCCCTCCCCCCCACCCCTGCCCACACCCAGACCCTTGCTCCCTCCCAGACTGCCCTGCCCAGCGCCTTGCCAGCCTCTGCGCTGTTCTGCTGTGGTCCAGGGCAGCTCGGTGGGATGGGGCGGTGAGGTGTCGGGGGTGCGTCTCCGCGTGTGTGCAAGGCTGTCTGGCAGGGGCTGGGGGCGTTTGCACTCGTGCGTTGTGTCACCGAGCGTTCATCATGTGCCTACTGTGTGTCACGTATGGGCTTGACACAGGTAGTGAGAGACCAGTGGCCCAGGGAAGGGGGAAGACAAGGTGCAGAGGAGCCCCGCTGGTCCCGGAGGTGGGAATTGGTGTGAAAGCCCGGGATGATGCCAGGAAGGTTTGGCTCCGGGGTGTGTGGGGACACGTGGAAGACACTGGGGGCTGTCACCCAGCCCTACTACGAGCATGGGGGCGGTCTCCGTTTTATGGTTGAGAGCACTGAGGCCTGCAGAAGTCAGGGTCCCTTGCCCAGGGTCACGCAGGCAGCCAGTGATAGAGTTGGGCCCAAGCCCCGGCCACCTGACTGGAGAGCCCCTGCTGTCTCCTGTCTTCCCTGCCTTCCCCGTCCCTGGGGCTCCACCACTCAGTATTCCTGTCACTCTGGGAGGCCTTGGGGACCTCAGCCCGTGAGAGAACCCTGATTCTGCTGCAAGCCAAGGGCCTGCTCTGCCCGGCTGCTCCCCACAGTGGGACAGCCCAGCCTCCAGGCCCCGCTCCCCACATCCCCACAGCCCCTCCCCCAGCCTCCAGTCAGGTTGGGAGGGCCGGTGGGGCTCGCCTCACTCGCTTGTTTCCCCATGTGCTTTCCATGCTGTGTGTGCCCCACGGGGAGCTCTAGCACCCTCTTTGTGGCCTCCCAAAGGACTGACCGTTGTCCCTGCCCAGGGCTGGGCGGACGAGGAGGCTCAGAATGGGGAGTGACTGAGTGGCAGAGCTGGGCTTGCTGCCTGGGTTTCTTGGCCCCAGCCACCCAGCAGGTGCCCCAGTGCCCTGCCCTGCCCTGCCCTTGTGACCTCCCAGGAAACAGAAGTGATCTGGGACACTGTGTCATCTTTCCCTCAGCCGGGGTTAGCCAGGGGCTCGGGGCCTGGAACACCCAAGGACATGTAGAGTCCTTCCACTGGCCTTCCAGAAGGCCCAATGAGAGGACCGTCTCCCTGTGGGAGTCAGGGGAGAGAGGGCAGGGGCTGTGGAACCCTCAAGGCCAGCCTTCGAGCTGCTGCCGTGGGACAAACCGCTCCCAAGATGAACGCTGAGAGCCCCTGGTGCATGGTAGGCTGGGGGAGGCGGTGGGCTCTCGTGGAGACGGTAGCAGGTGTCTCCAAAGGCACAAGGAGGATTGGGAGGAGGAAGGGATTCTTCACTGAACCTGAAAGGATGGGGAGGCCTTAAAGGAGAGAGAGAGGCGTCGGGGTGCATGGGGCCCCGCGTCCACTGGCCAGTGCCCCAGGGAGCAGGACCAGGATATCGTGGCCTGGCACCATGCTGGCTGTTCCCACCACCGGCACCCCATGCCCCCACAAGAATCCTCAGAGGCAGGTGATACTCACTCACTTGCCCATTGACTCAGCAGCTGTCTCATGCCAGGGTTTCAGAAAACAGGCAAACTGGCTATCCAGAGATGCGTCCCAAGCCAACCACTGTACCCAGGGTCCACGGGCAGAGTGCTATCCCGAGTGCTTGCCGCGGAGGGGGGGGGGCGGGCGGCGGAGGGGGCGCTAGGAGGGGCCGGGAGGATGGGCAGCAGTTAGCACAGTGATGAGGGAAGAAGGAGGAATTTCCTAGGTTGAGAAGTAGCATCGTCCCCACTCAACAGAAAGCGAAACTGAGGCTCAGAGTGTAAACAAGTTAGCAGTGGAGCAGGGATCTGAACTCGAGCCTGTTCAAATCCTCGGGAGGGGCAGCAGTGACAGGAGAGATCCTCAGACAGCCAAGCAACAGCTGGTCTTCATATACTCCAATTTTCCACATCTGGGGGAGGCGCCCTGTCTCTGGTAACCCGCCAGTGGCACAAGTGGGGATGGGATGAAGTGGTGGCATTTACCAGGCCGAGCAGCGGAGCCTGTACCAGACCAAGTTTGAGAAGCAGGTAAGGGGCGCGGGTGGTTGTGGGTGCGCTTCTGGCAAAGTGAGGTTCTGTACGCACGCGGGAGGTTGAGAGGGGTCCGGCCCGCTCCCCACCAAACAGCTCCCCTGCTGATGGACACCAGGAGACCCCATTCTCCCTGGGCACCAACCAGCTGCTCATGATACGGAGCTGGAGGGCCAGGTACCACTTGAGCTTCGCCGATCCCCTTGGTGTTTCTTCTAGACTGTCCCTGCCACCCCAGACTGGGGAAGTTTACAGAACCTGTGCCATGAGGGAGGGGCGCAGAATCTTATCACTTTGCATTCTTCACTCGACCTGGGGTACAGCCCAGACATGATCCCACCATCAAGCTGGGTGTTGGCAGGGGCCCAATAGTGGTGCAGGTGAGAAATGGGGAGAGGGCGGGATTCGGCTGGAACCCAGGACTCCTGACTCCCCTTCTGGGGGGTAGGTAGGGACCCCCTGCTTCTTCCACTGACTGAGGACAGCACCCAGGAGGTCCCAAACTTAGAACCCATGTTCGTGGGCCAACAGTATCCTCTTTCCCCCTCCCTGCTGCCTCCCTCAGCCTCTCCCTTGCTTCCAACCCTTTCTTTGGAGAAGGCTGCCGCCTGCAGCCTGACCTTGCCGGGTTTGGGCTCCCTCCTTCCACCAAGCACAAGAGAGGGCCCAGGAAAACTGGGTTCCACACAAGTTTAGAGTTGCAAGGACCCTTAGAGAAGGTAGAGTAGGCCAAGAAGACCATCATTTGTCCAAAGTTCTGCACAGAGAAGTTTAGGACCTCGGTCTCCTGCCCCTGAGTTAACACTCACCCTGCATAGTCATGGGCTTTCTGCGTGGATGTGGTGTCTGGTACCTGGGGGTCTGACAGTCAAGGGTCTAATTCTCCAGGATTTGGCATCCGCTCCCTTACTCCACCCTCCCCTGTGATTTTTGATCTTCAAAGACTCTCGGGGGCATCAGGCTCCCCCCATGTAACCAAGAGCCCCCACTTGTTACCCCTTGAGGGCCCCCAACCTTGGCCCAAGACCCCTTTGATTCTCTAAGGAGCAGGAAGGGGGAGCACCCCTCCCAAGAGTTTGTGGGAGGATGGGCTGGTCCAGCCATCTCCTAGCGCTGCCCCTTGATGTGACATTCCCCATCCCCTGGTGCCCACAGCCCTTGTCTGGGTGTCCTGGCCCTCCTGCAGCGTAACTGCCTGTGTATAGTATAAATATATATATATTTTCTATATATAAGATGTATAATATAAGGCTCCACAAATATATCTCTGTGTGCAGTGAATGGCGGTCCCCATCCTGGGCCCCCACTCTGGACTCCCCCACCACCTGGTTAAGTCTCAAGAGTGAATCCAGTGGCCCCATGACACCCTCCATTATGACATCTGTCCATTTGTGGTGAACCAAGTGAAGGTGGTGACTTCTGGTGACATAGTAATAAAGTGAAGACAAATCCACCAGCTGACTGCCACGTGTCCCGACGTCTTTGTTCTTCCTGGGTGTGGCTTGGGGTCGCATTCCCTCTCCCCCCTGAACTGGCACCTGCTTTGTTTTTACTGTTCAGTACAAATGAAGTCATGACCGTGACCGTTGAAGTCAGTGCTTCCCAGCTTTACATGTGTGCGTGCAGGCACACAGGCCTACATGTGCACACACACCCCTGTCACCATTCCCTATCCTGGTCCCTTTCCCAGTCCCCGGAGGCACCTAAGCTTCCATACAGACCTACGTGTAGGTTTGCAGGACACTAATTAAAGGTTATGGTCCTGAGCTGGGCTGTGTATCTAGACACAGTGCTGGGCTCTAGAAGTCAACACTGAGCAAGGTAGTCAGTCCCTGTCCCCACAGACTAGTCCTCCAGCAGGAGGCATGGATGCAAAACCAACATGCAAACAAAATAAGTTGTGACAAGTGCTGAGAGACCATCAGAAGATGCCGTTTAGACCTGGGCTCAGATACAGACCCCTCTGAGCAGATGACCCTTCGCCGCGATGAGCAGTTGTTCAGCCGCAAGGGGGTGAGCGATCTGAAGAGAGGAACTGAAACACGGAGGTCCCTGCCCTGGGAGAGCTGGGAGAGGCAGACACACAGGAGAGGAGGAGGAGGGACAGGCCACAGGGTACTCCGGGGTCCCACCGCACCAGCCTCCAGGCTTCCATCGGAGGTCTGGTTTCTGCTGGGCGACGTAGAACCCACTGACGGGCGGATGCCCATCCCGGTACGTGTTCAAAAAAGACCACTCCTGGGGTCAGATGGCAACCAAGAGGTGGCTGCCCGTTGTTCAGACAGGAAGGTCACCAGGGACATAGGGGAAATGGAAGAAATCCAGATATATTTGAGGAAAGAGCAGATCGGTAAGGGATGGCTTGGGCAAGAAGGGCTGAGGTGGGTGTGAGAACCGCCCCCCAGCAGAAAAGCAGGAGCTCAGGTGGTGGAGGAGGAGCAGGGGAGTTCCGGTCTCTGTGTCGGCTACGCCCACACCATGGCCCTCCACAAGTCCCGCCTTAGTCCAGCTGCGGGGCCTCTGACTGGACAGAGGTGAGGACCTGATCCACGGGCCGCCCCTCCATAGGCTGAGAGGTCCCAGAGCCGAGGTGCCAAGGCAGCACTAAAAGGCACCGCCCTCCCTCCGTAACTAAGCCAATCAGACTGCCTCCCTCCACGATGGGGCAGAAGGATTGGTCAATCGGGAGGAAGCTGGAGGAGACTCCTAAGGAGGTGCAGTTAAGAGAGAAAGTGCAGGGCAGGAGTTCCGTAGTACCTGGGTCTACCTCCCTCCTCTTGCTTTAAGGAGGCCTGGGGGCTGCAGCTGCTTCCAATCACAAGAGCTTCACTACCTCCGGAAGGCTGCCTCACCTGTAACCCCTTCCCTGCCAGGCTTCCAGAAAACTAATGAACTGTGAACCAACCAGACAGCAGAGCGCATGCGCGGAGTCACTGCTAACAAGCCCGATCACATCGTTATTATGACTTAATAGTCACGCCACCCTGCGTTTGCCTTTTCTGTTTTTGTCATCATTATTCACCTATTTCCTTCACTCTGGAGTAACCAAAGTACTTGCCACATACCTTACCTACCAAAGGACTTCAAAAATTAAAATCTGAATCCAAAGGACTCGGATCTGCCGTGGGGAGTGGGAGCCGGGGGGAGGACTACTCAGAAGAATGACCCTTAGCTGGAGAAGATGGGTCCCAGATTAGGATAAGGAGGACATCACAGCGGTCATCTCTGCCCTCAATGATGACCAGCCTTCCATGCTGTGATGTGGTTTTCAAAACGTGATAACATGATGGCTTTTCCTTGGACTTGACAGAAATCAGTAAAAGCCTCAACAGGCTTTAACAGAGTAAGAATAATTTGGAGAAATAGGAAAATCCTTTCAAAGAAATACTAGCTTTCAGAATCAGAGCCCCTCTGCCTAATTGTTTTTTTGTTTTGTTTTGTTTTTTAAAGATTTTACTTATTTATTTGACAGAGATCACAAGTAGGCAGAGAGGCAGGCAGAGAGAGAGGGAAGCAGGCTCCTCGCAGAGCAGAGAGCCGATGCGAGGCTCGATCCCAGGACCCTGAGATCATGACCTGAGCCGAAGGCAGAGGCTTTAACCCACTGAGCCACCCAGGCACCCCTCTCTCTGCCTAATTGTGATCTCTGTTAAATAAATAAAATCTTTTACAAAAAAAAAAAAAAGAAAGAAAGAAAGAAAGAAAGAAAGAAAGAAATAGGGGTTATGCAAGTGACAGAAACTTAAAACTGCAAAAAAAAAATTTGTTATTAGTACATTTAGAGCTGATGATTCTTGTGAAACAATTTGTCAAAAGATTTAAGTCTTCAAAAAATCTATTTCACGTATGCCTGAATTTAATTTTTTAATTTAATTTTATATGTAAGTTTATACAGTGGCATTTTAATATTTCCTCTAACATTTTCTGTACCTTGTGTAGTTGTACAAGAAACTGAAAGTTAGGGGCGCCTGGGTAGCTCAGTCAGTCCGGTTAGGTGTCTGCCTTCAGCTCAGGTCATGATCCCCAGGTCCTGGGATCCAGCCCCATATCGGGCTTCTTGCTCAGTGGGGAGTCTGCTTGTCCCTCTCCCTCTGCCCCTCCCCTCTGCTCATGTTCTCTCTCTCATTCTTTCCCTCAAATACATAAATAAAATCTTTTTTTTATCTTTTTTTAAGTTCTTTTTTTTTTTAAGATTGTATTTATTTATTTGACACAGAGAGAGAGAGAGAGATCACAAGTAGGCAGAGAAAGAGAGGGAGAAGCAGGCTCTCTGCTGAGTAGAGAGCCGGATGCGGGGCTCGATTCCAGGATCCTGAGATCATGACCTGAGCCGAAGGCAGAGGCTTAACCCACTGAGCCACCCAGGTGCCTCCATAAATAAAATCTTAAAAAAAAAAAAAAAAAAGTAAGTAAGTAAGAAACTGAAAGTGCCAATCACCTGGCATGAGAGATGCTAAGTGATCGCCAAGGTGGCTCTCGCAGTGTGAGGCTCATACACTGCACCTAGGAAATGTGGGAAACTCGACTGTGCAATTTCTAATGGGTGGGGGGGGGGCTGCATTCGTGTTCTCCTCTGGAAAAAAAAAAACAACTGAAAACGACCTCATAATTTGTCTATAATTTTAACAACCTATTTATGCACCTGGTTGCACTATGTTTGATTACAAGAAAAATTAATTTTAAAATTTCCTTTCTCGGGGCGCCTGCGTGACTCAGTGGGTTGAAGCCTCTGCCTTCAGCTCGGGTCATGATCCCAGGGTCCTGGGATCGAGCCCCAAATCAGGCTCTCTGCTCCACAGGGAGACTGCTTCCTCCTCTCTCTCTCTCTGCCTGCCTCTCTGCTTACTTGTGATCTCTGTCTGTCAAATAAATAAATAAAATCTTTTTTAAAAAAATTTCCTTTCTCAAAAGTAAAAATAAAAAATGAAACTGTCGGGGCACCTGGGTGGCTCAGTGGGTTAAGCCTCTGCCTTCGGCTCAGGTCGTGATCTCAGGGTCCTGGGATCAAGCCCCGCATAGGGCTCTTTGCTCTGCAAGGAGACTACTTCTCCATCTCTCTCTGCCTGCCTCTCTGCCTACTTGTGATCTCTCTCTGTCAAATAAATAAATAAAATCTAAAAAAATAAAAAAATAATTAAAAATTAAATTATCTTTCTCATGAATAACAAAGCTTCACATGAAAATAGCAGGATTTGGGGCGCCTGGGTGGCTCAGTGGGTTAAAGCCTGTGCCTTCAGCTCAGGTCATGATCCCAGGGTCTTGGGATTGAGCTCCACATCGGGCTCTCTGCTCAGCAGGGAGCCTGCTTCCTCCTCTCCCCTCTCTCTGCCTGCCTCTCTGCCTACTTGTGATCTCTGTCTGTCAAATAAATAAATAAAATCTTTAAAAAAAAAGAAAATAGAAGGATTTGCTATAAAGTGTGACCTTTAAATTTGAGTTCTTGTCATAAGCCTCTGAATATTTGCTTTGCAATGTTGCGGTGGTTTCCAAAACCAGGGATACTAGACTCTGAAGAATTGACAACTCCTGGATACACTTTATTGCCATGTCCATCTGTAGGCTTTGGTTTTGTGATAGTTTACCGACAATTCACTGCCCAAGTGCACACAGGTCCCGTCCCATACTCAGGCTGCAGAGCTTCTGTTTCTGTAGATCTTCTGGACGGGCTCTTCCGTGGTGGTGGGGGGGGGGGGGGCGGGGTCCCTTCTCTCACCCTGGCTTGGGTGGACTGCAGCCATATTCCGCTGCTGCCAATCTGGGCCCGGATCCCAGACTGCCCCGCCATGTGGGTGCACGCTGGGTGGCCAGGCCAACTGGCACAGCACCCATGCTGCCCACAGCCCGCCAGACTTGCTGGCCAGGGCCGGCTCCCCACCACCTGGTGTATCTTCACACACATGCGTCCCTGTCCCGTTGGACTTCCTTTACAAAACACAGGTTCAAGAAGCAAATCATTACGAATTTCAAGATGGGGAGAGCAGAGTGTTAAACCAAGAACCGGTTCATTCTGAGCTGGGAGGCCTCTGTAACTGCACAGGTCATACACCTAATGAGCTCAGCCTTGCCCAGAATACTGATTCCAGTTCCCTCTCTACTGCTCCTTCATTCTATCCTGTTGTTGTTGTTTTTATTTTTTTTTTAAGATTGTATGTATTTATTTGACAGAGATCACAAGTAGGCAGAGAGGCGGGGGGCGGGGGTGAGGGGAGCAGGCCCCCCGCCAAGCAGAGAGCCCAATGCAGGACTTGATCCCAGGACCCTGAGACCATGACCTGAGCCGAAGGCAGAGGCTATAACCCGCTGTTCCACCCAGGCACCCCTTGTTTTTAAGATTTTATTTATTTATTTGAGAGAGAGAGAGAGAGAGAGAGAGTGCATGAGCAGGGGGGCAGAGGGAGAAGCAGGCTTTCCACTGATCAGGGAGCCCAATGAGGTGCTTGATCCCCTGAGATCAAGACCTGAGCCAAAGGCAGACCCTTCATCAACTGAACCACCTGAATCGTTTTTTTCTCCTTTTAGTCTCCTTGTCAATTAGATAGCAACACTTAACTGTGGGCCTGTCATAGTGGCTATAATTATAATAAATTTAATCACCCAGTTCTAGTTCCCGGCACAGAGCTGCGAAAATCCTTGGAATTTCTGAATGATAGGGTTAAGAGGTTCACTTTGTGTTGTTCATAACAAGCCCCTTACAGTCACACCTGCATGTATGGTAATGAGGTAACTTTTGGAAAATCCCTAAGAATGAGAGGGGTTGCTAAGGAAACCAGCCTTGGGATGGGGGCTGGACATTTCAGCCCCCACCCCTGACCTTCGGGTAGAGGAGAGGGGCTGGAGATTGAGCTCAGTCACCAATGGCCAATGATTGAATCAAGCCTGTCTCCATATAAAACCCTAACCAAAGGGATTCCGAGAGCTTCTAGACTGGTAAACACATCAAGGTTCTGGGAAGATGGTGCCCCCAGAAAGAGCAGGGAAGCTCTTCACGCCCCGCCCCTCCAGGTCCTTGCTCTGTTCAGCTCCTTTATCTGGCTCTTCCTGAGTTTTATCCTTTAATAGCAAATAAGTAATAGAAAGCAAAGCATTTTCCGGAGTTTTGCGAGCCCTTCTAGCAAATTATGGACTTATTCAGGAGGGAATCACGGCAACCCCTGATTTCTATAGCCAGCAGATCTGAAGTAGAGGGGGCTGGGACTTGCCATTAACATCTAAAGTGAGGGCAGTCTTGGGACTGAGCTCTTAACTTCTGAGATCTGACACTAATTCTAGCAAGATCAGGTCAGAACTGAACTAACTACAAGACGGCCAGCTGGTGTCAGAGAGTGGATCAATGTGAGAAAAAATCCACATGTTGGTGTCAGAAGTGTTGGTGCTAGCGGTAGTAGAGAAGAAAAGAGTGTGTGTGTGTGTGTGTGTGTGTGTGTGTGTGTGTGTGTGTGTCCAGAGCTATGCTAGGCACTTAGCAAATCTATTTCACGTCTTTCAATGCCTGTGACAGAGACACGAAGCAGAGCCCATTTTAGAGATGAGGAGCTGGGCCAGAGAAGTGGCAGAGCCAAGGTCACACTGGGCAGAGCCTGAAGAGCCATAGTTCATCCGCCTTCAAAATCCATGCTCTTGGGGCACCTGGGCAGCTCAGTCAGTTAAGCATCTGACTCTTGATTTCAGCTCAGGTCATGATCTCAGGGTCATGTGATGGAGCCCTGCATCAGGCTCCGTGCTCAGGGTGGGGAGGGGGTCTGCTTGAGATTCTCTCTCTCTCTCTTTCTCTCACCCTCTGCCTCTGCCTACCCCCCACCCCCACTCTCTCTCTCTCTCTCTCTCAAATAAATCAATCGTTTTTTAAAAATCCATGTCCTTAGCCACTGCCTTTTGTTAAATGATTTTTATACCAGTGTATGGTTGTGTCGATAATTCCCATATCCTTAAAGCCAGTTTTACACAAAAATCACCCCCACTCAGAATGTCTCTGGATCAGCAAAGGCTTCAACTTTGGTCACCCACCCGTCTTCCTCCGTGCTTACCCATCTCTGCTGTCTTCCCAAGCCTGTCCCAATTCTGTGTCCTAGAAAATGCTACTTCGAACATTTGAGAGATTGCTGACAAAACCAAAAAGCTTTTCCTCAAGCTTTTTCAAAAATTTGCAGGATTTTCAAAACTCACATCAGCTGGGTGGTGGCATGGGTCGAGCCCTTGCTGTTAGCATGGCAGACTCCCAGGCTCACCCTTGGCCCTCTTCTCCATCCATACTTGCTTCCTTGGTAAGCCCATCTGGTCCCACGGCTTGAAATAGCCACTGTATACTGATCGCTCCCAAGCAAACACCCCCCAGCTTGGGCCACTTGCTTATCCAATGCCGCCTTTACCTTGAGATATCTGGTCTATGTCTCCTGTTCATCGCCCTCAAAGCCAGACTCCTGGTGTTGCTCCCCAACTCAGTAAATGGCAACTTCAGCTTCCATGTGCTCAGGGCAAAAATCCTTGGAGCCATTCTGGTTCCCCTTTCTCTCATATTTCATGTGTGATCCGCTGGCAGATGCTATCAACTCTTCTTCATTCTGACTACTTCTCTCCACTTCCACCATAACCATTCTGGTCCAAGCCACCCTCACCATTCTCCTAGGGCTCTGGACCACTGCAGGAGCTGCCCAGATAGTGTCCCTGCTTCCACTGTGGTCCCCTCCAGTCTGTTCTCAACACCAACAGCCTTAATGATCATTATGGTAATTGTTGCTCCCAGTCTATGGAGCTTAGAATGTGCCAGACACTGTTCTGAGGGCTTCCTTTATATTAACTATATTTAATCCTCGTAATAACCATACAAAGTGATTACTGTTATTATCCCCATTTTACAGATTATGAAACTGAGGCACAGAGAAATTAAATAACTCATCCGAGGTCACCACCCAGCTAGGAAGTGACCAAGGAATTCTTACTCACTAAGCCTCTAAAATACAAGCTATTTACAGGGGCGCCTGGGTGGCTCAGTGGGTTGGAGCCTCTTCCTTTGGCTCAGGTCATGATCTGAGGGTCCTGAGGTCGAGCCCCGCGTTTGGCTCTGTGCTCAGCAGGGAGCCTGCTTCCCTCTCTCTCTGCCTGCCTCTCTGCCTACTTGTGATCTCTGTCAAATAAATAAAATCTTTAAAATAAATAAATAAATAAATAAATAAATGAATAAAAAATACAAGCCATTTAGGATCCTCTTCTGCTCAAAACTCTCAAAAGCCATTCTGGCTTTCTTAGCATAAAAGCTGAAGTCTTTACAAGGGCCTGCAAGGCCCCACAGGACCTACCTCTGCTACCCCTCCTATCCCATCATCTGCCACTCCTCCCCTTGCTCTACCACACTGGCCTCCTCAGTCTTCCTCAGACCCTATTTTTGCCTCAGGGCCTTTGCACATGCTCTTTCCTCTGCCTAGAATGTGCTTGCCCCTCCAAGTCTCTGTCTATATGACACCTTGTCAATGAGACCATCCCTGGTCATGTCTTTGAAAAACTGTGGACCAGGGCACCTGGCAGACTCAGTAGAGTGTGTGACTCTTGACCTCAGGGTCATGAATTCCAGCCCCACGCTGGTTATAGAGCTTACTTAAAAATAAAATAAAAATATTTTTGGGGGCGCCTGGGTGGCTCAGTGGGTTAAGCCTCTGCCTTCGGCTCGGGTCATGATCCCGGGGTCCTGGGATTGAGCCCCGCATGGGGCTCTCTGCTCAGCAGGGAGCCTGCTTCCCTTCCTCTCTCTCTGCCTGCCTCCCTGCCTACTTGTGATCTCTCTCTGTCAAATAAATAAATAAATAAAAATCTTTAAAAAAATATATATATATATTTTTAATTGCAGACCCCACCCACCCACTTTATTTTCCTCCATAACACTTTTTACTGCTTGACATATGTTTGTGTGTTTCTTCATTGTCTAGCTCTCCTCATGGGATTTCAGTCTCAGGAGAGCAGAGATTTTGTCCTTGCTCTGTCCTAAATACAGTGCCTGGCATAGAGTAGGTGCTTAATTGCGAATTGTTGCCTTAATGAATGCATCTTCCCACCAAACCTCCTCCTTTCCCTGTGCTCACTATTCCAAAGACAGGCACTTTCAGGCCTGGTTCCCCTCCCTGGTCGTAATAGCCAAGCTTTGTCCCTCTCTTAAAAAAATCAAAGCATCTGCCAGATCCCATTGACTCAACTTCCTAAATATTTTTCAAACCATCCCCTTCCCACCATCCCTCTGCCACCTCCTTGGTTCCGCCCTTCCGGAACAGATGCCTGGAATGCCTACAAGAATACACTGAGTTTTGCAGACATCAAATTTTTCTGTGTCTTCTCTAGCCCCAACCCTTTCAGTGGATTTCTTGTCCTCCCCAACCCCGAGCCCAAACAAGCTCCCCTTCTAGTGCTCCCATCTCAGTAAATCCTTCACCACCAACACAGTTGCCCAAGCCGGGAACCTGGGGTTCTCCTTCACACCCTTTCCACCTCCAACCCATTGCCAGTCCTTCTCTTTTTAGTTAATTAGATGTTTTTGAAAACTGCCCATTTCCTTTTATCCTTGAGGCCACCACCCTGGTCCTGGCTGCCACCGATCTTATCTGCCTTATCTCAGCAGCCCCCTAGGGCTCCCCACCTGCCATCTGGCCTGGGCTCATCTTCCTAAAATACATGTGTGATCACGGGACTCTCCCACTTCAATGAATCCCTACCCTTTCCCGTGCACAGACAACACCCTCCCTGATTTGGTCCAGCCTCCTGCCCCTCTTGATTTCTACCAGGGCTCCCTCCCACTCTTGCTTTGATCTATTCCTTTGGCCTGGGATGCCCTTTCTCCCTTCTCCACCTGCCCAATTTCTCTCCCCCACTGAACCCAGCTCCAAGGTCACCTTTCCTGTGAAGTTTCCCCTGACTCCCCCTCCACCCCCACCAAGTCCTCAGCACTGGATAACTACCATCCTCACCCACCCAGCCCTCCTGAGCAAGGTCACCTTGGCTGAGGCACTAACAGGCCAAAGAGAAGTTTGGGGGCCAAACAGTGAGGCCTGAGTAAGCACCTTCTGTGTGGCTGGAACCATTCCCAGAATCCCAAGGTCAAACCGTAGAAGCATATGGCATGAGGAGGGAGTAACGGTCTGGAGAAGGAGAAGGGCAGAGAACCAGCGTGTTTGGAGCGGATTCTGTGTTCCCATGCTACAGGCTTTGAAAATGTGACTTCATTTAATCGTTGTCGCATCTCTGGACAGCAGGGATTTCAAGAACAAAGAAACTGGTGCATAAAGGTCACAAAACTAATAAAGGCAGCATTTCAAAGCAGTGTGGGGAAAGAAGAGATTAATCAATGAAAGGCCTTCTTGGGAAATTGGCAACATGTATGGAAATAACCAGATTGGATCCCTTCCACTGCATTTAACCCCAAATGGACTAAACATGACAGCAGTTAAGTGATTATTTACTTCCATTCGGGGTCAGGTAGCTCTTTCTCAACACAACACAGAAGACAGAGACCATAAAGGAAAACATGGAGAGATTTCATTAGACAAAATTTAAATGTTTAGAATGTCAAAAAATAAAATTGAAACGAAAATAAAAAACTGGGAAAAGTGTTTCCAACACATTAACAGAAATAGGTTCATGATCTAAACAGACAATTCACATAATAAGAAATAAAATGCACAAAAAATTTCCATTTTCTGCGTAATCATAGAAACACAAATTAAATCGAATTACGGTGCCATTTGTAATCTACCAAATTATCAAATACTCGCTTTAATAAGATTATTCTATCATGGGTGCCACGGGAGAATGGGTCTTAAAAATGCTGATGCTAGGGCGCCTGGTGGCTCAGTTGGTTAAGCGACTGCCTTTGGCTCAGGTCATGATCCTGGAGTCCCGGGATCGAGTCCCGCATCAGGCTCCCAGCTCCATGGGGAGTCTGCTTCTCCCTCTGACCTTCTCCTCGCTCATTCTCTCTCTCACTGTCTCTCTCTCTCTCAAATAAATAAATAAAATGTTTTAAAAAAATGCTGATGCTAGTGGGGTGAGAAACAAAGGCAGTAGGAAACACATAAAATTAAGCGTCTCTACAACCTGCCGCCAATTGGCAAATACTTGAGATAGGCAGATTCTAACATTCATCCAGGAGCCCCCCCCCCGCCCCCCCACCCCCATCTTCTTTAGCATATGAAAGTCCTCTTGGACCTCCCCTTTTCTTTACTTCTCCCACCCCCTGAGGTATAGAATCAGGTCCTGCTCACAATCCTGGGGCAGCTAGGAGCAGCAGGCAGCCCTCCGTCCTGCCCCTTGCTTTCATAAAACTACTCTTCTGCATCAAAGACGTCTCAAGAATTCTTTCCTCGCTGTTGGCCCCGGACCCCACCAACCTCACCAACACAACAATATCCAAAAAACTACTTCACTAGAACCTGCCATTTTCTTTTTTTTTTTTTTTTTTTTAAAGATTTTTTTTTTTTTTTTTTTTGACAGAGAGAGATCACCAGTAGACAGAGAGGCAGGCAGAGAGAGAGAGAGAGAGAGGGAAGCAGGCTCCCTGCCGAGCAGAGAGCCCGATGCGGGACTCGATCCCAGACCCTGAGATCATGACCTGAGCCGAAGGCAGCGGCTTAACCCACTGAGCCACCCAGGCGCCCCAGAGAACCTGCCATTTTCAAGGTTATGGGGGCGCCTGGGTGGCTCAGTTGGTTCCATGTCCAACTCTTGATTTTGGCTCAGGTTGTGATCCATCTCAGGGTCATGGGATCAAGCCCTGTGGGGTGGGAAATCTGTCCTTGGCAGGGAGTCTGCTTGGGATTCTTCCCCTCTGCCCCTCCTCCCCAAAATAAATCAACAAATCGTAAAAAATAAATCAAGGTTATAAACAGGGGTGCCTGGCTGACTCAGTAGAGCATGCGACTCTTGATCTCAGGGTTGTGAGTTCGAGCCCCACGTTGGGTGTAGAGATGACTTAAATAAACTTTATAACAATATAAACAGATTTTGTGAGGAAGACCTTTCCTTTGTTCTAGATTGTTCTTGAAGGATCAGCTCCGTGGACCCTCTTGGTCAGGCAGCTGTGAAGCAGAAACTGCTGGCTGCCCTTGGGGAAGCCCCGAGCTGGCTGCTTTAGACTAAGACAAGGATTCTGTTTAGTTATGTAACCTGGGTCTGTTAGTTAAGAGACTTCTTTTTTTTAATCTGGATTTTCCACTCTATCCAGGGGAAAATCGTGTGTGCGTGCACAAGCGCAGTCCGACCATCTGCAAATAGGAGGATGGCTGAGCTGGGCAGGTCATCCTTTCCTGAACCACTGGTCTGGGCTGGCCGACTGCAGATGGTGCCCCAGTCTGACCTGGGGATATGTAGCCCTATTTTGTGATGGTGTGGCCTGCCCAGGCCCCATGAGGAGGGTGGGGGCTATCCCCGGAGAGAATGAGTATTCCCACCATGGAAGATCCGAAGATTCGGGAGCAGAAGCTGAAGCAGGATGTCTCCTCCACCTAGAGTGGGGGCACTGCGGAGGTCTAGCTCCAAGCAACAGGGACTCCGTCAAGGGTTTCCACACTTGTGGGGTCCCTGCATTGAGGCGGGTGATGGAGAAGAAAAGAGACACACCAGGGTGGCCCAGTGAAGACTCCAGAATTTGGAGCAGCGACCTTCAGTTTGTTTATTTATTTATTTATTTATTTATTTTACAGAGAGGGGGATCAGAAGTAGACACAGAGGCAGGCAGAGAGAGAGGAGGAAGCAGGCTCCCTGCTGAGCAGAGAGCCCGATGCTGCGGGGCTCAATCCCAGGGCCCTGAGATCATAACCTGAGCGGAAGGCAGAGGCTTTAACCCACTGAGCCACCCAGGCGCCCCTGCCAACCTTTATCTTGAGAGTTTAGATTAAAGGAAGTTTCCAAAGGAATTTTTATATGTTAAAGTAGAGGATCCTGGCAGCCGGGCTAAGATTGCCTTTGCCCTTTGCAAAGTATTAACATCCAGGTAGCTGAGTTCCTAGAAAAAGGTCACTCTGTCTGCTTCAAGGTCATATCAGTAGGCTGTAGATAGTGAGGAAATTTAATTTTTCTTTTGCCTTTGTTTCCCACATCAATTAACATCAGTTAATTAGTTAACATCAACTAACATCAATTAACACTCTTTATGTTGCACATTGTATGGGTTTTGAAAAAGGCACAGCGTGGGGCGTCCACCTTTCCAGTATCATACATAGAATGCCCTCTGCCATACACACCCCCTGTGTTTCACCTACTCATCCCCCCTGTGTCTTCCTGAACCCCCCAAACCACTGATTTGTTTCACTGTCTCTAGTTTCGCCTTTTCGAGAATGTTGTATAGTGGGAATCATATGTAGCCTTTTCTATTGACTTTTTTACTTAGCAGTAAGGCGTGTACATTTCCTCCATGTCAGTTTCATGGCTTGATAGCTCCTTTCTCTGTATCTAGATAACTTTACATTGTCTGCATGTAGCAGTCCTCTATCCACATACCTGCCGGAGGAAGGGCATCGTGGCTGCTTCTGTTTGAGCGATTCTAAATAAAGCTTCCATAAATATCTGTGTGCAGGTTTTTGGGTGGATGTCCTTTTCAACTCATTTGGATAAATACGAAGGAGAGCAACTGCTGGACCATACGGCAAGACTATGTTTAGCTGTGTGAGAAGCCACGAAACTTCCGAAGTGTCTGTACTGTTTTGCATTCCCAGCAGCGGTGAGGGAAAATTCCTGTTGCTCGACATCCTCGTGGGTATTTGGTGTCGTCGGTGTTTTGGATTTTTAGCTCTTCTAATAAGTGCGTAGTAGTATCTCGTTGTTCAACTTGCTGTTCCCTAATGACTCAGGATGTGGAGGGTGTGTTCATACGCTTATTTGCCATTTCCACTCCAGGTTTAACTGTAAGCTTAGGTGATGCTTTCCATAGGAAGGCTACTTCCCCCCAGTGTATCAGAGAGCCTTGCGGTGTAAGGCCTGATTCCAAAACTCAGTAGGTTCAAAAAATGGCCACACACCTGTCGGTGGGGTTCAGCTGATTGCCGTCTGGTGGGACTGGGCTGCTCAGCTTCTCGCTGTAGGCTTCCAGCTCTGTTGGGTAGCTCCGCTCCACATGTCTCACACCTTTGGATCACCGAAGCACAGATTAAAAAATATTTTTTGGTAAATGTTTCACTATTATTAGTTTCCTTTGTAAGCATTGGTATATTATTTTATGCATTTTTTAAAAAGATTATTTATTTAGGGGCGCCTGGGTGGCTCAGTGGGTTAAGCCGCTGCCTTCGGCTCAGGTCATGATCTCAGGGTCCTGGGATCGAGCCCCGCATCGGGCTCTCCGCTCAGCAGGGAGCCTGCTTCCTCCTCTCTCTGCCTGCTTGTGATCTCTCTCTGTCAAATAAATAAATAAAATCTTAAAAAAAAAAAAAAAGATTATTTATTTGTAGGGTGCCTGGGTGGCTCAGTGGGTTAAGCCTCTGCCTTCAGCTCAGATCATGATCTCAGGGTCCTGGGATCAAGCCCCACATCAGGCTCTCTGCTTGGCAGGGAGCCTGCTTCCCCCCCGCCCACCACCCCCACCGCCTCTCTGCCTACTTGTGATCTCTGTCAAATAAATAAACAAAATATTTTAAAAAATAGAGAAGGTTAAGAAATTCTGGTCTATGGCGCATGACGCAACCTTGAGTATACTCCTGAGAAACAGGAAAGAACAGGCAGAGGCATCACACAAGGGGAATTGGTTAATTAAACTTGGTTGTGTCTTTACAACAGGACACCATGAGGGAAATAAAAACTTTATTGTAGAAGAACAATGAAATAAAACATTCAAATTATAATATTCAGTGGGAAAAGCAGGTTATAAAATAATATGTACAGTGAGATCTAATTTTTGTAAAAGCATGAAATATACGTGTGTCTGTGTATATATATATGTGTATGTATATATATATTTGTGTATATATATATGAAAGTCTCAGAGAGGATATTTACCTAATTGGGTTTTTTTAAGATTTTATTTATTTGTCAGAGAGAGACAGAGAGCACAAGCAGGGGGAGCTGCAGAGGCAGAGGGAGAAGCTGACTCACCGCTGAGCAAGGAGCCCAATGCAGGGCTCCATCCCAGGACCCTGGGATCATGACTTGAACCAAAAGCAGATGCTTAATGACTGAGCCACCCAGATGTCCCACCAAATTTTTAATAGTAGTTATATCTAAGTGGTCTTGGAATACAGTGACTTAATATTTTTTCTCTGCTCTTGTTTTTTCATTTTCTGCATTAAATATGTATTATTTTTATTTTTTAAGGATTTTATTTATTTATTTGAGAGAGCGCAAGTGCACAAGTAAGGGCAGGGGCAGAGGGAAAACCAGGCTCCCCACTGAGCCGGGGGTCCTCCAGTGTGGGGCTGGATCTCAGGACTGATTCCAAGACCCAATGCAGGGCTTCATCCCAGGACCCTGGGATCGTGAACTGATCCAAATGCAGAGGCTTAACCGACTGAGCCACCCTGGCGCCCCTAAATATGTATTATTTTTATAAGATATAAAACCACATTAAAAGCTTTTTAAAAATTTTCTCAATCAGTTTTCTTGAAGTATAATTTACACACAATAAAACTCACCACTTTTTTTTTTTTGTTAATTTTACTTATTTGACACAGAAAGAGAGATCACAAGTAGGCAGAGAGGCAGGCGTGAGAGGGGGGTGAGCAGAGAGCCCGATGCAGGGCTCCATCCCAGGACCCTGAGATCATGACCTGAGCCAAAGGCAGAGGCTCAACCCACTGAGCCACCCAGGTGCCCCCATGCAAATGATTCTTAAGGGCAGGGACTCCACCCTATTCTCCTCTGGGACTTCTATACTTGGGTGTACGCCAAACCCTTTACTTAAAGCAATTCTATCTTCCTACCCATCCTGCAAAGGTGTGTTAAGTGTCTGCTGTTGGCTTGGGTCATGTTCCTGGGGCCCTGGGATCAAGCCCCCCAGTCGGGCTCCCTCCTCAGGGAGTCTGCTTCTCCCTCTTCCTCTGCCCCTCCCCACCACTCTGTATGCTGTCTCTCTCTGCTCTCTTTCTCTCAAATAAATAACTTTTTTTTTTTAAATCCTGTGAAGGTGATGGGAAAATTACTTACATATAACCAATGAGGCAGAGGAAGCTCAGAGAAGTTAAGCAACTCATCTAAGGCCACACTGTAAGTGGCTAAGCTGGAACTTGAACCAGGTCCCTCTGTGTCCAGAGTTTGTGCACTCGATCACACTGTGTAAATGCCCTCTGTAATGGGCAGACCCATGGTAGGTACGAGATGAGAAGTTTCTGTTGAATGAATGGCCGACTGGAGTGACAACAGCTAGCTAGCCGTGTTCCAGCAGAAATTGATTCTAATCTTTCTTTGTCCACAGCCCTCTGGGTACTCAGGAAAGACACCTTTTGCCTTTTTTGTCAGCTCTTAACCATCTTCCAGCAAACTCCTCCTTCTCTGGGCTCCTGAAACCTAGGGTGGGCAGTGGGGAACCTAGAGGAACTGGGGTCTGGAGTGCCTGGAAATAAAGGATCCTCGAGGAGCTACCAAGTGGGGAAACAGCCTGCCTGGCAGATGGCCCTGGGCTGGCTTCTGAAGAACCTGCTTCCCTTGGCACGGAAGCCAGGGGCCTTCACAGATGGAGCCTCAGGGCAGGTATGGGTGGCCACAGCTAGGCCTGGGGATGGCTGGCCAGAGCCATACCCTGCACCGACATCCTCCAGAGGGGCTGAGCCTCGGGAGATAAGCTAGAATGGATTTTCCTAAGATACTGTATCAGCCGGGAGCACAGCGACCAAGGTTGGGAGCCAGAACTAAGACTGGGAAGGATCTCATCCTTGTTCATGCTGCTGGGGTGGAGGCTGGAGAACATTCCAGGAATCCACCTCGCGTGTCTTTGCATAACTAGCTGCCACAAAAGGTGTTCCCACTGTGTTGGGTCAGCAGGATTGCCATAGCAGGGTGGAGGGTAGTGCACGGAAACAATAGAAATGTGTCGCTTCCCAGTCCCGGAGACCAAAAGCCCAAGTTTAAGGCGTCAGCAGGGTCGGTTTCTTCCCAGGGTGTGAGGGAGGACCTGTCCCCGGCTGTCTCCCAGCCTGGCAGGCTGCTGGCCGTCTCTGGCAGTCCTCCGCCTATAGGCACATCACCCCTCCCTCTGTCAGGTTCACATGACATTCTCTCCCTGCGGCTCTGGGCGCAAACTTCCCCTTTCCATGAGGACACTGTCATAGTAGATTACGGACCCGCTTTACTCCCGGGCAATCTCATCTCAGCTAATTACCTCTGCAGTGACCCTATTTCCAAATAAGGTCATGTTCCAAGGCACTGAGGGTTAGGACCTCCACACATGAATTTGAGGGACACAAATTCAGTGTGTAATAGCACTGCTATGGAGTAGGGGGTCACAAAGATGTTCTCTGAAGCAAAGGAACTCAATTCCTTCCTATCTGTGTGACCGTGGGCAAGTGACCTTACCTCTCAGGCCTCAGTTTTCATGCCTGTAAAATGGGACCTGTGCACACCCTTGAGAGAAGGCTCCAGCTGCTGCTCTTCCAGTTCTGCTCTGGTGTTTCTGCCAAGATTGCAGGAGCGGGCTGCCCCTGCCAGAGCCTGCATAAAGGGCCAGTTCCCACGGGGCACAGCACTCCCTCAACCAGTGACTTTGGCTGGACCACTTTCCGGCTGCCCAGCCAACACTTTCCTAGGACAGTATTATCTGCTGTCTGAGAATCTGCATACCTAACCTTCCCACAGGAGTCAGACCTGCCTTCCTTACTCTCCCTCCTTTTCCCCTCAAATCCTGCTTCTCGGAGGACCAGAACTAACCCGGAGTAACAGTAATGATGAGGAGCAGGAGGCTTGCTGAAGACAAAGCAGGCACCTTGCACCCCCTCTGCACCCGCTCCCCTCGGTAATGTGTGTGACATTCCTCAGGCACCCCTGACTGCCATAAACGAGAAACAAATAGTTAACTTGCAGAGATCACATCCTGCAAGACACTGTCTCCCTTGGTTTACAAATGTCCTAGAGATCTACAAACAAAGAAGTTACCTTATCAATAGCACAATTTCCAGAGGCAAATAACTCAGTTCCTCAAGCCCTAACATCTCCCTCCCCACCATAAACAAAACTGGAGGAGGCTGAGGTAGAAGGGACTGTAAATATAATTAAATCTCTTCTAAACCTAAATCTCACTAATAAAGAGGCTTGATAGCAGGACTGTGACATCCCACCAAGAATCTCCCAACTATCTTGATGTTAATGGCTGGCCTAAAGACAACATTGATCAAGCCACACGGGCAAGGCCTCCGGTAGGCCTCCCGTATCCCGGCACCTTGTAGGCCCTCTTTAGCATATGAAAGTTCCATTGAAACCTCCCTTGCCCTCCCCTTCCCCCAACAGCAAGGTACATAACCTGCCATCCCTCACAACCCGGGGCAGCAGTTCTTCCTGCCCACAGGTCCTGTCCCCGTGCTTTAATAAACCACCATTTTGCACCAAAGATGTCTCAAGAATTCTTTCTTGGTCATCGGCTCCGGACCTCAGCCCACCGAACCTCACCTAGGTTCGAGAAATTCATCAGTAACACATCCCAGGAGCGTGGTCATGAAGATCCTGCACACAAAGGAATATGCGTGAAGCGCTGAGAGTAGTGCCTGGCACTTGGTAGTTGCTCAGTGGAAGTTCGCTCATTCACAAGCATTTATTCAGTGCCTGCTGTATGCACTAAACGCTGGGGTTATGGAGATGAGTAAGACCTAGCCTCTGTGGGGCGCCTGTGTGGTGGGTTAGCCTCTGCCTTGGCTCAGGTCATGATCTCAGGGTCCTGGGATCGAGCCCCACATTGGGCTCTTTGCTCAGCAGGGAGCCTGCTTCCCCCTCTCTCTCTGCCTGCCTCTCTGCCTGCTTGTGATCTCTGTCTGTCAAATAAATAAATAAAATCTTTAAACAAAACAAAAGAACTAGCCTCTGCTTGCAAAGAGGTCACGGCCTCTTGGAAGAGGTAAACCAAAAACAGCCAAGAAATCGACGGTGCGATGTTGGGGGTGAGCGTTCTGGAAGTGATCTCAGTGGAGCAATTCAGGAGAAGCAAAAAGCGGCAAACATGAGGACGCTCTCGTCTCTTTCCACCACCCACAACCTGTCCTGCATCTGGGAGGAGCAGAAGTCCTCAGATCCCAATGTGATCGCACGCTCCTCCAGCTGCCCGGCACCTGGAGACCACCCGGACTCCTACTGAGGTTCACACACTGCCCCGGGGCCAGCCCCCACCCTCTGCTCTAGCTCTGGCTCGACCTCACCGACACTCTGGCCAGATGGACCAACGCACCAGGCGTTATCTGGGTCACTTTCTTTCTCTCCCGACTCTTTGCTCCTGACAGGACCTTTGCCTGGAACACCCTAACTTTCAGTGTCATGGGACCACCTCCTCCACATCTTTCAGGCACCAATGGTCACTTCTCCCAGGAAGCCCTCCCTGATTTCCTAAGGCTGAGGTAAGCAGCCCTCATCTGGGTCCCCTAGCCCATCCCGGCATTTGTCACCACTCTGCTAGATCCTGGTTTCTTGTGTGTTCCTCCCACAGGACTGTGAGCTGAGGACAGGGACCGTGTTTCCATCTGAAAATTTTTATTGTGAGAGATAGCAAACCTATACAGAAAAGGGAGAGAGCAGCACCAAGAAACCTTGTATGCCCATCAGCCCAGGTGACATAGATCTGTCCCTCTGGTCCCTGCTCTCCTGATTCCTTTCTTCTCTTTGCTAAAATAAAGCAAATCATTCTCCTCCCCCTTATAGGCTTCATTGTGCTTCTCTAAGAAATTCAATAGTTTTTAAACCCAAAAATGACTGTTGCAGAGCTCTTTGTAATGGCCCCCAGTGGAAACAAGCTTATTAGTGAACATTTGGAAATGAGCGTGTGTGCAGCCAAAGGACTAGGACACCTCCATTAAGATGATCCATGGGAAGACCACACAGCCACAAGGCAAAATGCTTGCACCAGGAAAAATCCAGAAAGGCAAAGAGCCCGATGCCAGGTTGTCTCTGCGCTCTCCTTCGGCAGCCGGGGTTCACCAGCCTGGGTTCCCAGCCAGAAGGGAGAAGGTGAAAAGGAAGATGGGCATGCGGATGGTTCTTCAGCATCCTTAGGGTCATCTTTCCAAGCTGCTATCTGTGAACCAGGGTCCCGGCAGCCACAGAGAAGCCGCACAAGGGACCAATGGAAACTGCCGACTTGGCAGGGAGCTGGCTGGAGGGCAGAAAAAGACAACCCGACCTGGTCGGACCTTCAGTCCCCAGCCCTCTCCACTTCCGTGCTGCACAACCGTGTTTTCCTCTGCGGTCTGGGCTTTAGAAGGGTCCCGGGCAGGGGCACAGAGTGATCTGACATTCTGGGCCATGTGTATGGTTCACAGTGTGTTGGGACCCCGGTCCCTGCCAGACAGCCCTTCCATGCGGGCTCCGGTGAGAGGGCCTGGAGCTCTGCCTGGCTGTTTAAGTGGTTTTCAAGGTCAGCAGCTGTGGGATCTTTGTTCCTCTGGCTTGTCTGGGATTGACCGCAAACCCCAGTATGAACCAGAGGGCTGTCCTGGGGAAAACAGGACCCACGTCACAACCCGGTGCCCGGGCATGCTGTCCCCAGAGGAGAAGGGGAACTGTCCACAGCAGATTTCCCTGTCTCACTGATGTGGAGAACAAAGGCAAAAGGGATATAGGAAAAATTAAATTTCCTTTGCAGCCCGCTGACAAGTACTTGGGACAAGCAGAGTGACCTTCCTCCAGGAGCTAAGCTGCCTCCATGTGAATCCTTTGCTGGAGGCAAAAGGCTACCTTAGCTCGACATTAGCCCAACCTCTAGGATCCTGTAAAAATCCCTTTGGAAACTTCCTTTCTCTCTACCCACCCCCCAAAATAGACATTATCAGTCATCCTCCAAGTATATGGCCCCCTGATAAACATGTGAAGGGTTTCATGAGTAAGGTTTTTCTAGACGGTAGTAAATGACCTTTTTATTTTTTTTATTTATATATTTTTTAAAGATTTTATTTATTTATTTGACAGACAGAGATCACAAGTAGGCAGAGAGAAGGGGGGGAAACAGGCTCCCTGCTGAGCAGAGAGCCCGATGCAGGGCTCAATCCCAGGACCCTGGGATCATGACCTGAGCCGAAGGCAGAGGCTTTAACCCACTGAGCCACCCAGGTGCCCCATAAATGACCTTTTAAAAACAACAGCTAGCCCCTCTAGGTCCTGGAAACCTTGCTTCCAAGTTCCTTAGAGACTTATACTATCCCTAACTACCTCCCCACTTGGAAGTATATTATCAACCATTCTTAGGACCCCAGTGCGGCTCTTTCTGCCCAGGGGTCCTGCCCCTGTGCTTTAAGAACACTTTTGCATCAAAGACATCTCAAGAATTCTTTCTCGGCCATCAGCTCTGGACCCCTCTAATAAACCAGCATTCCAAAACTCCATCACCTGGGAAACCAGACCAGAGGAACTTTGGAAGGAGGACCCACCATGGTACATTACAGAGGCGGTCAGGTGTGGAAAGAGGACTTGGGGTGGGGAGCAGAAGCCCCAAGTCCTAGTCCCAGCTCCCCCTGAAGTCACTTGGGTACCTGGGGACAGATGGCCTGTTCCCAGCTGCCTTGTCGACCAATGTGATCTCTTCAGCTCTGCCTCTTGAACCAGTTAGATGCTACACACATCCGTTGAGAAGTTTCTCTGGAGCCTGTGAGGAGACCAAGAGCTGAACTGCCACGGTTCCTGCCCTCGGGAAGGTCTCGGCAAACAAGCAGCATGATTTTATTTTTTTTATTTTTTAAAGATTTTATTTATTTATTTGACAGAGATCACAAGTAGGCAGAGAGAGAGAGGAGGAAGCAGACTCCCTGCGGAGCAGAGAGCCCGATGTGGGGCTCGATCCCAAGACCCTGGGATCATGACCTGAGCTGAAGGCAGAGGCTTTAACCCACTGAGCCACTCAGGCGTCCCAACAAGCAGCATGATTTTAAATGATCAGTACTGACTGAGGGAGTAATTCTTGGGGTGTGGATTTTTAAAAAACCACAAAAACAGGTTCCAGGGGCACCTGGGTGGCTCAGTTGTTAAGCATCTGCCTTTGGCTCAGGTCATGATCCCAAGGCCCTGGGATCGAGTCCCACATTGGGTTCTCTGCTCAGCAGGGAGCCTGCTTCTCCCTCTCCTGCTCCCCCTGCTTGTGTTCCCTCTCTTGTTCTCTCTGTCAAATAAATAAAAAACAAAACAGACAAACAAAAACAACAGGTTCCGGGAAGAACTCTGATTTGATAGGAGCCATGAAGAGAAGTTTGCCTGGTACTCACGTGGGAAAGGAGCTGCAAAGATGGGGAGGCAGGGAACCACGGGGGTGTCTGGGGGTCTTCAAGCAGTTAGACCAGGCTGGGCGGTGAAGGGCGTCGGAGGGTCTGCGTACCTCACAGGGTTGCCAGAAAGGCTTTGGAGTCTACCACCAGGGGGTTCTTATCTACGACAGCTGAAGACTTGTGACCACAAATGCAACTCTTCGTTCATTCTCCGAGGATACCAGCTGGGGGCCCTGTGATTCACTCCATTCTGACAGTGAGCGCCCGAGAGAGCACCAGAACCCCCAGGTTAAGGGCTGAGTCCCATGAGACTGCTCCCTGCTTCAGAAGCCTGTCATAGGTGGTGGGGCCCCAGGCCACCCCTGCTTCTGTCCGATTTGACTATAAATCAGGCACAAAACTCAGGGAAAGAGCTACTTTGCTGATTTATTAAAAAGGCTGTTACCAGTGGCGCCTGGGTGGCTCAGTGGGTTAAGCCTCTGCCTTCAGCTCAGGTCATGATCTCAGGGTCTTGGGATCGAGCCCCGCATCCGCATCGGGCTCTCTGCTCAGCAGGGAGCCTGCTTCCCATGTGTGTGTGTCTCTCTCTCTCTGCCTGCCTCTCTGCCTAATATGTGATCTCTGCCAAATAAATAAATAAAATCTTTAAAAAGAAAAAAAAAAAAAAAAGGCTGTTACCAAAGACACAAATGGACTGCCAGATGAATAGGTACACGGGGGGGATCTGGAAGAATCCACAGAGCGCAAGAGCTTCTGGGCATATGGAGTGTGGCAGGTGCGACCATCCCAGCATGTGGATGCCTTCAGCACCCCAGAAGCTCTCCAAACCCCCTTGGTCAGGGTTTTGTGGAGGTTCTGTGACATAGGGATGGCAGCTTAAATCATTGGCCATTAGCGATCGACCCAATCCCAAACCCCACCCCCAAGAAGTGGGGGCGGGACTGGCTAATCCTGTGACTGGAAACTCTGGCAATGGCCCCCCCACCTGAAATTACCCAGGGCCTTCCAGCCACTGGTCATCTCATAAACTCCAGGACGGCTGAATGGGCTTCCAGTGAATAACAGAAGATGCACCTATCACGTCCATAAACCAGAAAAGTTCCAAAGCCCTTCCAGAAGCTAGGAGGGTGACCAAATATTATAACAAAAGATGCTGGTGGGACCCATCACTCAAGGATTTGGAAGCCAAGAACCAGAGATGAAGACCAGATGTATATTTCTCATTCAATCACAACATCACAGAGTCGTGGGGCCTGGATTCGAATCCCAAAATCTACCTGTTAGGTGACTCGCTGAACTGGAGTTTCCTGTTTTATGAAATTAGGGATGATTGTAAGACCATGTTGGAGGGAGAAATAACTATGATGAAAAAGCATCTGGCAAGTGTCTGCCATACAGGAGGCACTCAGGATGCGTTTATTATCTTTAAATAAAAAATTTTAATTTGAATGTAATGAACATCAGCGCTTACCACAGGACAGGTCTTTCAAAGGCACCTCACTTAATCTGTTCTACAGAGGACCCTGAGACTCAAATGGCTTGTTCAAGGTCACAGAGGTGAAAGTATATGGGGTTGGGATTAGAACGGAGTGGGTTGGGCTCCAAATCCTGAATCCTTCCAGACTCTTCTTCAAAAAACTGCCTGGTCCCTCCCACTCCCTTTTGTGGCACTGACAGTTCACAACCTCCTAGTATCCACATCTCAATCCTTCTTTAGTGATGGAAACTGTAGGTGGGCCCCTGTAGCTTGGTCCAAAGTCTGGTTTCTTTACCTCCCTTCAGCTAGATTATAGTCAATGAGATGTAAGGAGAAACATCAGGTGGAACTTCTGGAAGTCTCCTTAAAAAGGGAAGATTGCATGCAAGTAAATCTTTAATTAAAAAAAAAAAAAGAGTAAGAGAAGTGTATCTTCCTCCCTTCCTCTCTCCTTCCTGCTGGCAGAACTCAGACGAAATAGCTGGAGTTCAAGCAGTCATCCTGGGCCACTAGGAGCTGTGCTGGTAAGACAAGATGATGTCACCAACCCAGACCTAGATGGCCTCCCCTTCCCTCTTCCAAACCATCAGCTCCTCTCTGGCAAGCCTTTCCTTCAGCATTTAAACAGGCTCAAGTTCCTCCCAACCTAAAAGAAAACACACTGGATCTCATATTCCCTTCCCTCTCTCCTGCTCTTTACAGCCCACCAGCTATGGAGAACTGCTGATTCTCAAGGTCTCCATGTCCCCATACCCCAACGGCTCCTCAACTCACTGTATCTGGGTTTCTGTGCTACCTTCCTACCTGAACTTCCCGGGATAAGGGCCTCTGGATGGCTAAACCTAATGGACTTTCTTCAGTAATCTTCTAACTAGATCACTCAAAAGTATGTGACATCGTTGTCCATTGCCCTCCTCACCCTGGGTTCTATGTGTCAAGGCTCCCCCACCTCTCCATCCCTCCTGCTCTTTCGATGTGGTCTTCTCTAGTCCACTCCATCTCAGGACTGATCCGACTTCTTTTCTTGCGTGTTTTAAAAGCACCTAAAATTCTCCAGCTGTTTTTAAAAAAAAATTTTTTTCCGGAAGTCTGGGAGAATCTTTGGCAAATCTCTTTCCATCACAACCCCAACCAATCCATGAACCAAGTCATGACAATTTCATCTAAATAAAATCCATCCCCTTGGCACTGGCAGCAGACAAACTACTATCATCTCTTGCCGTGAACTAACACAACAGTCCCTTAATTGGTCTTCACTCCAATGCTCCTAAACATCTGTTCTATACCTGGTAGTCAAAGGCATCTTTCTACCAAACACGTCCCTGGCTTGCTCATTAGTCAACAAGTTTCCTTTGTCCACATGAATAGCCCAAATCCAGCCTGGTCAGAACCCACCCCAGAGCCCTTCATCTCACATCCCCTCCACCTCTGTTCTAGCCACAGATCCCTTCTGGGACACGCATGCTTCTTGAAGCCGCACTCAACACGCTCCCTTTTCTCGTGCCTTGTGCACTAGATGTCCCCTCCGCCTGGCCTGCCCTCCACTCCCATGCCCCATCCATAAACTTCTCTTCCTACCACTTAGCCCACTTCGAAATGATTTACATATGTAAATGATGTCCTCCCCAATTCAAACAGATTTCTGAGGGTGTCTTGTTCGCTGCTTCACCCGATAGGGCCAGACATGGCCACCCAACGAATATTTATCGAGTGAATGAACAATTCACCGAACCCCACGCCCAAAGTGTTCATAAAGAACGCAAATCCGGTGACACAGGAGCCCCATCTGAAAAGCATCCTGGAGAAAATACGCAAACAAAATGGGCGAGAGCCAATCATTTAGCGAAGCCTTCCCTTTTCCTCCCGAGAGAGAAAAAGCGGAAGACAGCGCCTGCGCACACCCTCCTCCAAGGCCCCATCCCACTTTGGCCATGGGGTGGCGCTGTGGCCGTGCTCTCCGGCAGCCAGATTCTCCCGGCCGGCTTCAGGCCGCTCTAGTCGCCCTTCTCGCCTGCTCTGCTGGGAGGCGGGCGCAGCCCCGGGGGTCCCTCCAAGATGGCGGCGCAGAGGAGGAGCTTGCTGCAGAGTGTGAGGAACCGACCCGCTCTCCGGGCTGGGGGTTGGGAGCCCAAGGGGGGCCTGTCGGGTGCAGGCGCGGCTCCCTCTCCGCCGTTGGGCCGCCTCCTTCTCCCTGGCGAGGTGTGGCTGCCGGCCTCCCCTCTCCCGGGCCGGCCCCCCTCACTCCCGAGGACGGGGGCGCGTGCAGCCTCGCGAGGCCCGCGCGTGCGCGCTGCCGCCCGGTCGTCGGGGCTGGGATTCGCGGTCCAGCGACCCCGAGCGTCAAGGGCGCGTCGAGGGTGGGGTGAGGCCTGGAGCCGGAAGGGAACGTGGCGCGCTGCGGCGGAGATGGCCCGGGCGGTGAGCCCACCGCCGGCACCAATCGGCCGCGGGAGAAAAACAGTCATAGTCGCAGCAGACGCTGGTTACCGCTTATCATCTCCCAGGTTTCCTGCCAATTGCTTTACGTTGTAAGCTTAGTTTATGTAACAGCCCCGGGAGGTAGGTACTACAATTACTCCCGTTGGGCAGGTAAAGAAACTGCGGCACAGAGAGGCAGGCGGTCACTTGCCCAAGGCCACACGGCAGAGTCAGGGTTAAAATCGGGCCGTCTGATTCCAGAAACCCTGTTAACCTCTAGTCGCTGTGGAAGGCATGACCTGAGTGGCAGCCCGGGTTCTGGTCCTGACTCTTAACGCACTATGCCTCAGTTTCTTTAACTCAAGGGGAGAGCAGGCCGCGGGAGATTTGTCCTGAGACTCACCCTTACCCCGTAGTCTGGACCCCCATGGGTTTGTCACTGGTGTCTTGCCCCTGCCTCGTCCTGTCTCACATGCACGTAGATACACATCTTGGTGCCTTGAGCCTGTTCTGACCTACCAGCATAGTGTGTGGGGCCCCTGGGGCCTCCCCAGATGGAGCAGTCTGTTGTGCTTGCCTGTGCACTTGTCTGCCTCCCGTACTTAGGATCCATGACAGATCTCACCAGCGCTTACCACCACTAGGTGCCAGGCACTCAATACATACTGGTAAAAAAAGCATTTGTAGCCATGTCCAGTGCTTGGCGTGGGACTTACAGAGCTACCAAAGACACGCCCTCCTGCCCTGGGCCTGAAAACATCAGAATCATTGGGAGGGATGACCTTCAGGGCTATATACTAATGACCCGCTTTGTGTACACTGTCTTTTGAAATTGCCCTTCCACCATAGCAATTCCCAGGGCTGCTCAGTGGGGACTGCTCTCTTCCCCTCCACATCTTTGGCTGCCGTTTTATTTGACTAGTGCTCTGCAGGTCAGCCTTGTCATTGAGTTAGGTAGGCCCGGCCCTTTGCTTTGTGAGCTCCCAAAGGGCAGGGCCCCTGTATAAATTTACCCATTGCAAAAATTCCAGAAATACAGGCTGGACTGTAGTGAGTGCTGGAAGCGGTAACTGCTGTGGGCCAGTTCGGCTTGCTGAAGAGAGTGGCATCCAGCTTCCTTCTTTCCTGGGTATGGTGGCGCCCAGGAGACTCAGGTTAGACAGAAGCTTTGCTAGCTCCAGAATGTGTTCCTGGGTGGAAGGGGAATCCTTTCAAGACAGGACAATTAGCTTTGAGCACATAACATCATGATGAGAGGCAAGGGGATGACAGAGGTGTCCACACAAGGCCCGTCCCACCCTAAGGATGACCAAGACATCTCTGCTCACAGGGTGTCTGAGTGTCCAGGCCGCATATGTTGCTTGCTGACTGGCTCTCCACTGTCCTGAGTCTGGTAGGAGCAGCTCAAATATCAGCATTGAGCAGATGGCCTTGAGGGTTCCTAGTCTGTGGTTGTAGGACCTGGGGATACAAAGATAAAGAAGTGTGCGCACCCTCGGGGGAGGGAGCCCTCTACTACTAACACAGTGCGGAAGGCACTGTGTGGTCAGTGTTGAGGGGTTGTGGCCGGCCTAATTTGACTGGGTCAGTGGAGGCTCGCAGGAAGGGCTGGGGATTTGCTGGCAACATGGTGCCAGGTGGGCGTGCTGGGGCCAGATGGCAGAGCACTGAGGAGTTTCACCTTTGGTCCCCAGCCAGCATGGTACCTTGAAAGGTCTTTTGAAGAAGAGCTTTTGAAGATAGCTTGATGTGTTCAGAGGAACTTGGGCCCTTCGCAACCTCACAGAAAGTCCAAGTCCCCCACGGACTTGGGCAAGTCACTTAACATCCCTGAACCTTGGTTCCCAACAGAAAGGACACCCAGGAGTGTTGTTAGGATTAAATGAACTAACACATGACTGTCCTAGCCCAGCATGGACACAGTCCAGCCATGAAGTGCCACCTTCAGTTCTGAGCATTTAGGTGTCACTGAGCACTTACTGTGTGGCCAATACTGTGTAGGTGCAAGGGACACTTTCCTCATGAAGCCTCTGTTCTGATAAGGGAGACAGTCATGGTGAGTAAATACAGATTGTAAACAATATAATACCTATAGCCTCAGTTGGTGCTGGGAGGAGTAGTCTGGATTCCTAGAATGGTGGAGGGGCCGTTTTAAGAGTGGTAGGGAAAGATCACTCAGCATTTGATGGGATGAAGTAGGGGATTTGGGAGGGAGTATCCCTGGTTGAGGGACCAGGGATGCCAAGGCTCGTGTGTTTGGGGAGCACCAAGGAGGCCAGCGTGGCTGCAGTAGAGTGCTTTGGGAAAGTGGGGGTTGCCGAGGTCCAAGGGACTTTGTGGACCCTGGTATGGACTTTGGATTCTGTCCTAAGTGTGCTGTGAAACTCGGTGGTTTTTAGGGATATTTTAGGTTTTTAGGGAGGGCTGTATTTTGGAGGACGAGCTGGTCGGATTTGCTGGTGGATCAGATGGTGGGTGTGTGACCGAGGAAGAAGAGTCAAGAAGGACTGCAAGGTTTTTAGTTGGAACAACTGTGCCCTTTACTGAGATGGGGAGTCTCTGGAAGTCCAGCACATTTGGGGCTGAAAGAATCAGGAGTTTGGTGTTGCCTCTGCTCTTCTGTCCTTAATTATAAAAAGAAAATCAACTTGAAATTCAGTTTTTTTAACTTAGAAACCTTGAGCCACTACAACTATAAGATCACAGGTGCGGGCTCTGAATTTTTTAATATACATCATCAGTTCCCCCATTAAAGTAAAAACATCCACGAGGCCATCACCTACGACCGTCTCATCCACCGTCAGAATGTGGCCGAGCGGCTTCAGCCCGCAGTAAGTGCCCCACAATTATTAGCTCCTTTAAGAATGTATTAGGACTATATTTGTGATGAAAACATAGAGAGCCTTTGATGAAAACCCTGCGGGGAGAGGTGGGGGCCAGGAGTTGAGCTAGTCCCAGAGGAGTGGGAAGGAAAAGGGGGTCATTCAGAAAGACAGAGATGGCAGGAGACACTGGGTATTTTAAGCTTTTTGGAGAGAAAGAACAGCTGCCCCCCCCCCACCCCCCACCCTGAGCCATCTTCCTGGGGGCATTATTCTCTCATTCTGAGCTTCCTTTTTGCCTCCAAGGAATTCGGGTGCTTTCACCACAAAAACACTCGGCCTTTTCATACTATAATTTGATATTCAAGCTGTGGCTTGAACTTGGAACCATGCTTTGTCCACTTTTGCTGCCCAGGAGTTGGAGATGAATCTCTGTGGGGACTTTCATGGACTGTTAGTCTGCGACGTGGCCACACACGTGTGTGAGGCCGCTGAAGGGTGTGTGTGTACCGAGTACTCGGAACACCCTTCACCACTGACCATGCACCTGGGTCACTATCAATGCTTTTCCTACCGAAACAGGAATTTTGGGAGCTCCCTCATACTAGTCAAAATTAGGCTTTTTTTTTTTTTTTTTTAAGATTTTATTTATTTGTTTGAGCGAGTGAGTGAGAAAGCGAGCAGAAGCAGGGGAGAGAGGCAGGTGGAGAGGGAGAAGCAGACTTCCTGCTGAGCAGGGAGCCCACGCCTCTGCGGCCACCGCCACCGTAGGACTTGATCCCAGGTCCCTGGGATCATAACCCTACTCAAAGAAGGCAGACTCTCAAGCCAACTCGGCCACCCAGGTGCCCCTAATTTCGGCTTTTTGAAATGGCCTTCTTTCCTTACTATATTTTGTGTTCAGTTTCTTCTAAGAAATTAATTAGGAACCCATCAAAGAAAGTGGTGCAGGCTCAGTGTTGGGGGGTATCTATGCAGCTCGGTGATGAGGCTGTGTGAGCGCAAGGAACCCCCTTCTCGGCTGCTGGCAGACCTGGCATGTGTGGGTGTGGGAGAAAGTGTGCATCATTGTGCACGCAGGGGTGGGTCAGGGAGTGGTTTGGGTGACTAGAAAATACGTGACCTTTCTGAATATTGTTCAGAGATGTGGACAAAGGAAGCAAGAGACTCGGTGTCCCTGTCGGGGTGGAATCAGCAACAGAGCTGTTGGTGTGGCTAATCCCTGAAGGAGAGGAGGGAGCTGGGGCAGCAGGATGGCCTCCCAACCGGTCACAGCAGCGTCAGAGCCATTTGGGGGGCACTGCTGACATCGGGGAAGACCGGGCACTGTCTCACTCCCTCGTGGGCAGAACTGGGAATTCTCTGGCCACTTGTCATTGAACATCCGAGGGGCTGTGGGGACTGTGTTCCAGGCAGGGCCTCCCCCGAAGGAGCACTCCTAAATATATGAGAAATTCTCCATGTATCTTTGCATCCAAGACATTAATTATAAGGACCCATCATTATTTTATATACTGCTAAGAAAGAAAACATCCTGCTAATTAACTTGTAACACATCAACTTCGGATATTTAAATTTTTTTTTTTTTTAAGATTTTATTTATTTGACACAGAGAGAGAGAGATCACAAGTAGGTGGAGAGGCAGGCAGAGAGAGAGAGAGAGAGGAGGAAGCAGGCTCCCCACTGAGCAGAGAGCCTGATACGGGGCTCGATCCCAGGACCCTGGGATCACGACCTGAGCTGAAGGCAGAGGCTTTAACCCACTGAGCCACCCAGGTGCCCCAACTTTGGATATTTAAAGATGAGAATATATGTCTTGGAATCAGCAAAATAAGTAGCTAACAGCACTAGGCTGTGAAACAACACAACACAACAGCAGCATAACAGGGACGCCTGGCTGGCTGAGTCAGAAGAGCGTGTGACTCTTGATCTCAGGGTTGTGAGTTCAAGCCCCATGTGGGGTGTAGTAAACTTTTTTTTTTTTTTTAAAGATTATGTATTTATTTATTTAACAGAGACCACAAGTAGGCAGAGAGGCAGGCAGAGAGAGAGGAAGGGAAGCAGGCTCCCCACTGAGCAGAGAACCCAGATGCGGGGCTCAATCCCAGGACCCTGGGATCATGACCTAAGCCCAAGGCAGAGGCTTTAACCCACTGAGCCACCCAGGCACCCCGAGGGTGTAGTAAACTTTAAAAAAAAACAAAAACCCAAGAAACCAGTACCAAGTTATAGCGTGAAAGTTGCCAAGACACCAGATGGTTAATGACCGCTATGCCTCCGTGAACCCTGAGGACGAATTTCTCCGGGAGGGGCCTGTAGCATTGGGCAGTTATTTTCCCGGAGCCCGGGACACGTACCCTGAGAGGGTTTGGTGTGTGCTGGCCTAAAACTCATTGTTACATATCCCCCAGGTGTTTTGTTTTTGTTTTGTTTTGGTTTTTAAGATTTTATTTATTTATTTAATTGACGGAAACAGGGAGAGAGGGAACACAAGCAGGGGGAGAGGGAGAGGGAGAAGCAGGCTTCCCACCAAGCAGGGAGCCCGACATGACATGGGGCTCCATCCCAGGACCCGTGGATCATGACCCAAGCTGAAGGCAGGCCCCCAGGCTCCCCCCTTCCTTTCTTTTTTTTTAACATATCACACAGTTTATTTGCTTTTCAACTCCTTTTCAAACTCTGATGGTAATCGAGAGAGAAAGACTTGGTTTGTTCCTAGTATGTCCTTAACACCTTTCTGATTCTTGCTAGTCTCCTCCCTGTTGTTTTTTATTTATTTATTTATTTTTTATTTTTTTTAAGAATTTATTTATTTGACAGAGAGACCGTGAACAGTGAGAGAGGGAACACTAGCAGGGGAAGTGGGAGAGGGAGAAGCAGGCTTCCTGCTGAGCAAGGAACCTGATGTGGGGCTTGATCCCAAGACCCTGGGATCATGACCTGAGCCGAAGGCAGCGGCTTAATGGCTGAGCCACCCAGGTGCTCCTGTTGTTGTTTTTTTAAAGATTTTATTTTTAAGTAATCTCTACCCTCAGTTTTCGGCTTGAACTCACAACCCCGAGGTCAAGAGTTATGTGCTTCACCAGCTGAGACAGCCAGGTGTCTTACCCCTGCCTTCTTTTTCTTTCTTTCTTTTTTTTTTTTTTTATAAACAGAACAGAGCTCCAGCTCAGAGTCTATGAGCAGCAATAGGTTCAGCTAGAATTTAATAATCTTGTTTTGTTTTCATTTTTTATTATCTTCAAGATAAAGCAGGTGATGCTGGTTTTCTACTTACAATACTGAAAACATTTACATTCAAAAATGAAGTCATTTGAGTAGAATAAAATGTGGCGGTGTAAAGAAAAAAATAGGAAGTGTCTAGTTCCTTGAAGATAGTGAGTGGCTGGTTGAGGTCCGGGAAACATGGGCCTCTGGCTCTAGTTGGATCTGAGCAGGGCCCTTGGAGGTGGACAGGGCTCGGAAAGACCAGAAAAGGGGAGGGAGGCCTTGCCTCACCATGGATACTTTTTAGTATGCTTTGGGTAATTTTTTTCTTATTTCTCCTTTATCTTAATACCAAGTCAAGTCCAGTTGGCTAAGAACTTTATGTTTAAAGAGTGTCAGTATGAAATAAGTAGGTCTTTGCCCAGCAAGTTTAATGTATATAAATAGTTGTTTTAAAGTGTGTGTCTGTTTCTATGGCTGTACCTCTGGGGTCAGTAGCCTCTTTATTTGAGATCCCCAAAATACATTGGCCTTTCAAGTAGGGCAAACCTTTGGTAGAAGTGTTACTTCCTTCCTGTGTCGGTGTGGACTCCTTCTGCCAGAAGTAGGTTAGCTTCCCACGCTTTTTTGTTCTGGTCATAGTTTTTTAGAAATCATTTGGAACACTGTATAGAAGGCCTTATCTGTACAAGATAGACAGCTGAGTGAGATTGTTAATCTTCAAAGGGTAAGATTCAAAAATTATGTCAATAGGCTGGAAGGCTGAGATGAAAGCATTAAGATATAATCCAACTAATGTAAATTTAGGTTTTAAAAAAATCCTCTACAGGAGTGTGGTTAGGGGAGACTGACTGGTGAGAACCTCAGAGGAAAAAGACGCTGTGATTTTAGTTGACAGCAAGTGGGAATTTTCACTTGGAGGCTGGATGCCAGTCTTTTCTTTAAGTGTATAAAGGCTCTTGGTTTTTGTGTCTTGATTTTTCTGTCCCACCACCCTACTGATTTCTTTGGTTTGAGTTAATTTTAACATTAATTCTTTAGGTTTACTATCCTATCAACTGCAAATAGAGACAATTGTACTTCTTCAGTCCTTAAGCTCAGCAAATATAAAATAGAGATAATTGGACTGCTCCACTTTTTTTTTTTTTAAAGATTTTATTTATTTATTTGACAAGACCGAGATCACAGTAGGCAGAGAGAGAGAGGAAGGGAAGTCCCTGCTGATGTACTGCTCTACTTCTTAAGCTCAGCTTCTTTTCTCTTATCTAATTGTGTGGGCTGACACCTCTAGTTCAGTGTTACGATAGAAGAGAAGGTGGGCATCCTTGCTATGTTTCTGATTTTTTTTTTTAAGATTTTATTTATTTATTTGACAGTGAGGGACACAGCGAGGGAACACAAGCAGGGAGAGTGGGAGAGGGAGAAGCAGGCTTCCTGCCAAGCTGGGAGCCTCATGTGGGGCTCGATCCCAGGACTCTGGGATCATGACCTGAGCTGAAGGCAGATGCTTAACAACTGAGCCACCCAGGCACCCCTGTGTTTCTGATCTTAATGAGAATCCCACTTGTGTTTCCCTACTAAGTAAGATGCTGGCATTAGTACCAACTGAAGCATATATATAATGGCATGTTAAACTGTCCATTGACTACTGTTTTCTTTTTTTTTTTTTTTTAAGATTTTATTTATTTATTTGACAGAGATCACAAGTAGGTAGAGAGGCAGACAGAGAGAGAGGTGGAGGCAGGCTCCCCGAGGAGCAGAGAGCCCAATACGGGGCTCGATCCCAGGACCCTGGGATCATGACCTGAGCTGAAGGCAGCGGCTTAACCCACTGAGCCACCCAGGTGCCCCTGACTACTGTTTTCTTGAGTGTTATTGTTGGGAATGGACCAAGACTGTCCTTAAGTAAACAATAGCACTGGAGTCCATATTCATTGACCTGAAAACCAGTTGCTAGTTAATCAAATAATACACAGTTGCTGGGGCACCTGGGTGGCTCATCGGGTTAAAGCCTCTGCCTTCGGCTCGGGTTGTGGTCCCAGGGTCCTGGGATCAAGCCCCGCATCGGGCTCTGCTCAGCGGGAAGCCTGCTTCCTCCTCTCTCTCTCTTTGCCTGCCTCTCTGCCTACTTGTGATCTCTGTCTGTCAAATAAATAAATAAATAAATAAAATCTTAAAAAAAAAAATACACAGTTGCCCCTTGAACAGCATGGCTTTGAACTGTGCATATTTACTTACATGCAGATTTTTTCCATGAATACAGCACTGTATTGTGTTCTTTTCCACGATTTTCTCTGTAAGATGTATATATTTACTCGAGAGAGAGGCAGCGCCTGAGTGCATGTATGAGAGGTTGGGCAGAGGGAGAGTAGAGAGAGAATTTTAAGCAGACTCCACATTAAGCGAGGAGCCCAACACAGGGCTTGATCCCAGGACCCCGAGATCATGACCTGAGCCGAAACCAAGAGTCAGCTGCGTAACAGACTGTGCCACCCAGGGGCCCCATTCCTTATGATTTTCTTAATATTTTATTTTTTTCTAGCTTACTTTACTGTAAAAATTCATTATATAATACATATGACATACAAAACATGTTAATTAATCATTTATGTTATTGATAAGGCTTCCTTCCAGTCACCAGTAGCCTATGTCAATAGGTGAGTTTTGGGGAGAGTCGAAAGTTACACGTGGACTTTCGATTGTGCAGGAGGTTGGTGCCCCAATCCGAGTGGCATTCAGGAATCAACTATATTTCCAAAATATTGCTAACTCAATATTATGAAAATCAGATGTCAAAAAGAGCACTTAACATCACAGAGGTGGGGCACCTGGGTGGCTCAGTGGGTTAAGCCTCTGCCTTCAGCTCAGGTCATGATCTCAGGGTTCTGAGATCAAGCTCCACATTGGGCTCTCTGCTCAGCAGGGAGCCTGCTTCCCCCCTCCCTCTCTCTGCCTGCCTCTCTGCCTACTTGTGATCTCTTTCTGTCCAATAAATAAATCTTAAAAAAAAAAAATTTAACATCACAGAGGTGTCCAGACCCTAGTCGTCAATACCTTCTGAGAACAAAATGCTTGTAAGTAGATGTACCGTTGTCACACGGTTTTTCAGATTCGGGAGAGCTTGTTTCCCCCACACGAGCTGAGTGCGGCTGCAGGGCTCTGGGCAGCATCGGCCCACTCCTGGTAGCAATGTCATGGGCTCCCATTGGGAATTGCTTTCAGATGAGTTGTCCCTGTGCCCTGAAACGCTGACGTGCCCAAGTCCTCTGTCATCCATTCCAGTTTGTTTCCTTCCTTCCTTGCAGAAGACTCTCATTGGTGGTTTTTGTAGCGTATCTCACAATATCAAGTGGGCCCATAAGTGGCTTGGGTAGTACTTATTTTTTGCTGGCAAGTATGAATTTGTTGGAAAGATTCGAGTCCCTGAAGCCTGTCTCTCTCCCCTGTGGGAGGTAGAGAATGGCAGAGGAAGCACCACAGTTGCGACACCAATGACAGGTTTTGCATCCTGGGTGACACATTTATATTGTTCATCTCGTATTCGAGGACAAGTTCAATCCTTCTCAATCTCCTCTTTCATCACAGACAGTATACTGTCTGTACTTTAGAAAGTATAAACATCTTCCGTGCTTTATTTTAAAAGATTTATTTATATATTCGACAGAGAGAGAGAGCACGCACGCACAAGCAAGGGCAGCAGTAGAGGGAGAGGGAGAAGCAGGCTCTCCACTGAGCAGGGAGTCCGATGCTGGGCTCCATCCCAGGACCCTAATGGCTTAACCAGCTGAGCCACCCACGCACCCCTTCGGCGGCCCTCTAAAACAGCTATGGGCCTTTGGGGTGCTGAATATTGGTCTCTTGACCCATCTTTTCAGGAGGAGGACATAGGACACACCTGACTGGGGAGGTGCTTTTGTGCTTAATGTCATTTGAGTTGGAGGCAAGAGACAGACCCTAGAAAAAAAAAGCTTCTTTTGGAAACTCATTTGCCAGGTTGTCTTTGTGAGGTCTCTGACAATGGAGATGTATTAAGCAGATCTAAGACCTAAGGGATAATTGGCACAGAGCAGTTCATTGAAAAGTACTGAATTCCTTGGCAGTGAACTCTTTTCAGTGGCATGGAAGGCCTTACCCTGTTCCCACCCAGGCACACGTGCATGAACACAGTAGCAAGCCACTTTCCCCTCTGGTCACTGCAGAGGCCACATTGGCCTTCTTGGACTTCCGTAAATGTCAAACACTTACTTTTCTACCTCACGGTCTTTGTACATGTTGTTTCCTCTGCCCAGAAGGCTCCTTTCCCACTTTTCTGAGATGGTCACTGCTCCATCATCATTTGGGTCTGGCTCAGAGGTTGCCTCCTCTGACCACTTCCTCTAAAAGAGCCCTCACCATCTCTGTGTCCCCTTACTGTAATTATTTTCTCTATGGCACATATCCCTGTCTCAAATAGCTTTATTTATTGTATTACATGTTTAAAGTTTCTCGTTGACTAGAAAGGAGGCTTCAGACAAGGACCCTTAGTCATTTTCCACACTGTGGTTCCGGCACCTAGAATAATGCCAGCCTTCTGTAAATGCCCAGTAAATGTTTATGGAATATGTTTGTATTAATGGAACGTACTCTACCCGCGTAATGTCATATGTGGATTCCGAAGACCTAATTAAGTTGTCATTTCTATTAAGAGAGACATTTATATTGCTTTCAGATGAGACAGGTGAAGATTCCAGCTAGACAATTTGGGTCACCGTGAAGCAGTTTTTCTTTCATCGTATGTGTCTTAACCTACATGCCTGGTGTCCTCAGAGGCTGAGCAGAATTTCAGCTCTTGTTGCTGTTTCTTTTCCACAGCTAGGTTTTGGTCACATTTGCAGTTTTCGCAGGCTACTACTAATAGACCTTAGTGGCTTTTCAGACCTTGTGGTGACATCATGTGAATAAGTCCTGTAAAGATACAAGATTAAAGACACACCACGTTGATGAATTGAAAGATTCAGCACAGTGAAGATGTTGGATCTCAGACTGATCTGTGAACAGTTCCAGTCAAAATCCCAGCAAGATTTTCTTGTGGATATAGACAAACTGAGATTTTATTTGTCAGAGACACAGCAAGAAAGGGAACACAAGCAATGGGAGAGGGAGAAGCAGGTTCCCTGCCAAGCAGGGAGCCCATTGTGGGGCTCGATCCTGGGATCCCAGGATCATGACCTGAGCTGAAGGCAGATGCTTAACGACTGAGCCACCCAGGCGCCCCAGACATTTAAAATTTATAGAGAAGGCAAAGGAAATAGGATCACTGAAGTCATTTTGAAAACAAATGAAGTTAGAGGCAACCCACTACCCGATTGTATAATATAGATTATAAGTAAAATGTAGATTTGATAATAGAGATTTTGAATATAAGTTTATAAAACCGTGGCAATCAAGAGCATGTAACTGGTGGAGGGATGGACACATAGATCCATGGCACAGAGTGGAGAACAGAGACAAACCCACACGAGGACGGCCGTTAATTTTTTTGAAAGAGGCACAGAGATAATTTAATGGAGAAAGGGCAGTCTTTTCAACAAATGGCGTTGGAACAGTTGGATATCCACATGTGAAACAAAAAAAACTTAGACCTAAACTTCCTGTCTTAGACAGAGATTAACCCCAAATGGATCACAGCTCTAAATGTAAAACTGTGAAACTATCAGAAGAAAAACCTAGGTCTCTGTGGCCAGGGCCAGGCAGACCGTTATTAGAACATGAAAGCATGCACCGTGAGAGGAAAAAGCTGATAAAAATGGGTTTCATCAAAACTAGAAACTTGGCCTGCAAAAGATACCAATAAGCAAATAAAATGACAAGCTACAGGGGTGCCTAGGTGGCTCAGTTGGTTAACCTCTGACTGTTGGTTTCAGCTCAGGTCATGATCTCAAGGGCTGTAGGATCCAGCCTGGAGTCAGGCTCCCCACTCAGCGGGGAATCAGCTTGAAGGACCCGCTCCCTCTGCCCCTCCCCTGCTCGTTCTCCCTCTCTCTGTCTCTCTCAAAGTAAATAAATCTTTTTTTTTTTTTAAGATTTTATTTATTTATTTGACAGAGAGAGATCACAAGTAGACAGAGAGGCGGGCAGAGAGAGAGAGAGAGAGAGAGAGGGAAGCAGGCTCCCCGCTGAGCAGAGAGCCCGATGCGGAACTCGATCCCAGGACCCTGAGATCATGACCTGAGCTGAAGGCAGCGGCTTAACCCACTGAGCCACCCAGGCGCCCTCAAAGTAAATAAATCTTAAAAGAAAGAAAGAAACAAACGAACAAACAACAAGCTACAGACTGGGAAAAAATACTTGCAAATCACATGTCCAACAAAGGACTTTATCCAAAAGACATTAAGCGCTCTCAGATCTCAACAGGTGAAGAAACAACCCAACTGAAAAATGAACAGAAGAAAAAAAAAATGGGCATAAGATTTAAAACATACACTTCACTAGAGATGGCAGGATGACAGTGTAGCACATGGAGAGATGCTTAACACCATTATTAGTCACCAGGAAAATGCAGATCACAGCACAATGAACTAGCACTACACACTTCCTCAAATGCCTCCATTTAACAAAGGGGACCCTGCGGTGAGGAGGAGGCAGAGCCCATGGAACTCGCCTTGTGCATTTATGGGCAGGAGCGCAAATGGTACACCACTTTGGGAAACAGTTGGCAATTTCTTAGAAAAACAGACAGCCATCTCATCCCTACTCTAGAGATGTGAAAGGTCACATTCACACAGAAACCTGCCTGTGACTCTTCATACCGGCTCTCCATACCCGCCCTGCCCCAAGCTGGGAACAGCCCAGAGGCCCTTGAGTGGATGAGCAGATGGGCTTCCATCCAACTGATGGAAAATTCTCCATTGATGGGACAAACTTGCTGCCCGCAGCAACTTGTGTGTGGGGGTTGGGGGGAGGAGGTCTCAGGCATGGTGCTGAGTGGGAGGATCCCATCTCAAACGGTTATGCACCTTGAGACCTGGAGCGAGTGGTGGGTTTGCCAGGGGCTGGAGCGTGGGAGGGGAAGTTAGTGTTCAACGGGAACAGAGTTTCAGTTTTCCAAGATGGAAAGAGCCATGGGGATGGATGGCAGGGCTGGCTACGCAGCAGTGAATAGTCAGTACCCCTGAACTATTTACTTAAAGACAATAAAGATCGTGAATTTTGCTATATGTGTTCTATCACAATAAAAAGAAAAAAAGTCACGTACTGCCTAATTGCACCGAAGACCTTCTTGAAAAGACAATGTAATGGCGCAGCACAGGGCTAGAGCAGGGTGTGGCTACAAAGGGGAAACACGGGGGTCTGCTTTGGGGCGATGGGGCTGTTCCAGATCTTGGGGCGGCAGTCACATGAAATGCCTGTTCCACTCATAGACTCGCATGCCAAAAAAAAGTCCATTTTACTATATGTTAATTTAAATACAAAAATAAGCTCCCACATCCTGCAGAAGTTGCTCTAGGGTGCAAAGCACAGAACTAACCCACTAGAATAAATGCAACATGAAAGCGATTAAAAAAGCCAGTAGAGTCCCTGGCTGTCAGTATGTAAATGAACAGAACATGAAATTTGCCACAAAAACTAACCACAGGCCTTTTATGTATCCGATTGCAAAGGCCCGTCAAAGTGGTTTCCACAGCCTTCTTTGAAGGCCCTGACTACTACCTTGGAGGCAGTCGTGCACAGTGTCCATGCCTGTTTAATACACAGCATCCCATCCAGACTTTGTCCTTGCGGTTGGCCTTTGATTGTCCCAGTTGTTTCCATTTGCTGTAGTTCAGCCCAGTGGCCCTGGGAATGCTCCTGTGAGCCCGGCCAGCTGCGGGGAGGCGCTCAGTGAGAAACAGTGGATTGCACATGAGCGTTGTGTCAGAGTTGTCTCTGCGGCTAAAGTAACGCAGATGCTCAGAGTGAACTCGAGATTTAGGCCGATCAGAATTTGTGTTTGGGCTGGGCCTGGACAGCTGTGTATGTGTGCATGCGTGTGTGTGTGTGTGTGGAAGGTTCTAAGCTCCATGGTGATGATACTGAGCAGTCTAGTTTGAGATCCATGGGGTAGAATGGGAGTCAGACAGGGGCAGGCAGGAGGGAGGGAGCCAGGCGTCCTAGGAGTGCATGGGAAGGCTGTCAGTCAAGCCCGGCTGGGGGTGGGGTGGCCTTCCTGAAGGAGGACTTCCTAGAGGCCCTGACTGCTGAGCCAGAGTCCCAAAGAGCATGGAGTAATGCCAGACAAGGAGTCTGTTCATGCAGACGGAGAGTGGGGTGCCGGGAGCCTTGTGCTGATGGAGAAGGCTGTGGCAACGGGCAGGTGGGAGAGTCACCAGAGGACAGCAGGGCCTCAGGGCAGAAGCCCCAGGGGCACGGAGCACCAAGGCGGTTTCTCTGGGGTCGGGCTGCCTGAGTCAGTCACCTGAAGGAGCTGCTGCATTTGCCCTTGTGCTGGGATCGGCCCTTCTGGGGGCTGGGCCTGGAGGCCTCCAGTTAGAGCTGGTGCCCAAGTGATTGGCATCAGAGCCACAGCAGGGAGAGGTACGGAGCCACCATAGAGCTTTCTACCGAGAGTTTGCTCTCCACAGAGCGTGTCTCACTCATGTTTTGTAACATAGTTCATGCTTGGAAACCACTGCTGGGCCTTAATTTGGGAGCTCTAGGCTTTTCTAGACTTCCTGGGGGAAAGCATTGCAGACTTCCCATAAAAACACACAGACCCTTCTGTAGGCTTTAGTTCGTATAAGCATTGTTTTCCAGAAGGAAGTGGAACCTTCTCCGCAGGACTCTGGGGCTACTATGGTTTTGTTGGGGAAAAAGAAGAAGGTGCGGGGCCCAACCTGGGGGAGAAGGTGACACTTCTCCGTTTCCTGGTGTCCTTCTCAGGAGCAGCAGCCAAGCTGGACAGATGACCTTCCACTCTGCCACCTCTCTGGGGTTGGTACGGCCTCCAACCGCAGCTACTCTGCTGATGGTAAGGGCACTGAGAGCCACCCACCAGAGGACAGCTGGCTCAAGTTCAGGTGAGTGTGCCGGCAGTGTCCCCCTGGGCATCGGAGGCAGATTTACGGGGCAAGAGAAAGCAGCAGTTTTGCACCTCTCTTGAATGGGGCTCGCTGCTGAGGTGGGGTCCGTGGGAGGTGGCACCTGCTGCTGTCTCTTGCACATCTGGACCTCACCCCCACCCAGGGCCTGCCACAGTGGGAGCGGGGAGCGTCCCAGAGGGCCATGCCTGAGTGGCATGAGGGTCAATGTGGGGAGACTCAGGTGGGCAGCTAAAGCCACCACTGCCGTGTCTTTGGCTTCCCCCAAGTCCTGACCCTCCTCCCCTCCACTTGGGAACCGGCGCCACTCTCCTGCAAGTCCCCGGTCCCAAGCTGCTCCCCCTCTCTCTGGCAGGAGTGAGAACAACTGCTTCCTGTACGGGGTCTTCAATGGCTACGATGGCAACCGAGTGACCAGCTTCGTGGCCCAGCGGCTGTCCGCCGAGCTCCTGCTGGGCCAGCTCAGCGCCGAGCACACCGAGGCGGACGTGCGGCGCGTGCTGCTGCAGGTAGCGATGCTCGGGGCCGGCCGACCGCGTCCCCGGGAGCTCAGCCGACGGCTGCCGAGTGCTGGGCTCGCCAGGGCTGGTCTGAAGATGCTGCCGGCTCCGTCTGCGGAAGGACCCGCTCTGGGTGGCTCTCCGAGCGGCAGGGCGTGAGGAGCACAATGGGCAGGGGGCCTAGATTTTTTTTTTTTTTTTTGACAGAGAGAGAGATCACAGGTAGGCAGAGAAGCAGACAGAGAGGGGAGGAAGCAGGCTCCCTGCTGAGCAGAGAGCCCGATGCGGGGCTCCATCCCAGGACCCCGGGACCACGACCTGAGCCGAAGGCAGAGGCTTAACCCACTGAGCCACCCAGGTGCCCCAGACGATTTTTTTTTTTTTTTAAGTAATCTCTACACTCAATGTGGGGTGTGGACCTCGAACTTAAAACCCCATGATCAAGAGTCACATGCTCTTCTGACTGAGCCAGCCAGGTGTCCCAAGAAGCAAAGATTTTTTTTTTTTTTTTTTTAAGATTTTATTTATTTATTTGACAGAGGGATACATAGCGAGAGAGGGAACATAAACAGGGGGAGTGGGAGAGGGAGAAGCAGGCTTCCCGCTGAGCAGGGAGCCCTATGCGGGGCTTGATCTCAGGACCCTGGAATCATGACCTGAGCTGAAGGCAGACGCTTAGCGACTGAGCCACCCAGGTGCCCCCAAGGAGCAAAGATTTTAAGAGCTGGTTGTGGCATTCCACAATGCCAGAGGCCTGTGGGCGAGCTGGAAGTTCCACGGAGGCCCTGTTGGAGAGCCCAGTGCTGTGTTCCGATGGGCAGTAAGATGAGCTCCTGGGTCTGGGGACCTGAGTCTGGGGTGTCAGGACGCCTTGCTGGGGGCGGCGTACACCTAGACGACTGCCCCACAGAGGTGTTCCCCGCGGGTGTGGTGGGCGGTAAGCCAGTGCCGCACCACGCTGGTGACAGTGTGGTGGGTCCTGCCCAGCAAACGAGGAAGCGGCTCTGTGAATTCAACCTCCCAGCCGCTAAGAGGTTTGTCCCCTCACAGGCCCAAGGAATGGCAGTTTCAGGCCTTTGGTTTGGGAGCATGATTTGCCATTCAAAACAATGCATTTTTAAGTCCTGTGGGAGCCCAGTCCCCCTGCTGTGAGCTCAGGCCTCTCCCACCATTGTGTCCTGAGCTCCCCCAAGATCAGGAGAGATAGGGGACCTGAGGGGACCTGAGGGGACCTTCAGGCCAGGGAAGAAGGAGTAGGGAAGCGGTGACCCAGAAAGGCTGGAGTGTTGGAGCAGAGGGTTGGTTGCCTGTGGGTGGCGGGTGGAGGAAGCTGGGGAGTTATCCTTGGAGTTGTGGGCAGAGGGTTGTGTTCAGGAGCCGCAAAGATGGGTGGTGACTGGGCTTCAGGCAAGGGAGCCCGCCTGGAGATTAGAGACGGCCTCTGGTGCTCTAGTGTTCGCCTACCCTCGGAGGCCTGTGACCTTCATCGCCCTGGTGTCCTCCAAATTGGAACCGCCCATGTGCGTGGGCCTTGCGTATGAAATTCATCCCACTACCAATGACCCGACCAAACCACTGGCCTGTGAGCCGCTGCCCCTGAGTCGGTAACAGTACGGACAAGGACAAGACACTTGTCGTGGGCAGCCATGCACTGCATGGCCATTTGTCCTGAGCAGGCTGAGCTGACCGCGCCTTGCCACAGTCAGAGGGGGTGCACAGACCCCCTCCTTGGCAATCCCAGCTCGCCGGGGGCGGGGGGTACTCAGGCAGTGGGGGCTGTGCCACTGCTAACCCCTGGGTCCCTGGGCAGGGGGCTGAGGAGCCAGAAGCTGCGTCCTCTAGCCATTGGGAAAGCCTTGCCCTGCGGGATTTAGCCCCTTCCAGAAAGGATCCTCTCCACGGTGGCGAATTGGCACTTGTAGCTGTGTCGCGCCACTGCTGGGAGCCATCCCTGATCTGTGATCTCATGGGGAGGGTGAGTAGGGCAGCCCCACTCCGTGAGGGCCTCAGTTGCTAATAAAGCCCACCAGGGAGCCAGAATCTGAGGTTCTGGGGGAGGGGTGCAGCCGTCTGGGCCGGAAGCCCACAGGCAGCCAGGAGGGGCCACGGTGGTCTGTTGTCTCCAGGACACCCAGTCCACTGCGGCCAGTGCTGCTGCCTGGAAGGAGCCGAGGGGAACAAGGGGAACAAGGGAGCGGGCTTCGTGAGTTGACCTTCAAGCCAGCTGGCTGTCGGCTGTGGCTTTGTGGGTGCCTGGATGAAGAATGGAGGAGAGGTGCTGTGTGTTGCCTCCAAAGTGTGAGGAGATGCAAGGCGTGGTGGGAGGCTGAGTAGTTCACAGCTGGTGTTTTGTTTTTTTTTTTTTTCTCCAAAGGATCCTTTATTGAGCAGAGCAGGACCGTGGCGTTTATATATACGTTTGTTTTTTGTTTTTTGTTTTTTTTTTTTTTCCACAGCTGGTGTTTAACCTCAAGTGGGGTTTCCCGACCTTTACAGGACCAACTAAGGCCCTTGAATTTTAGGTGGGGCAATAGCCCAGCCTCTGTGTGGCAGGTGAATCCTGCCCGAAGGAGGTTGAATGCCTTCTATATCCTCCTGCGTGTTAGGCCTCGTCATTTAAAGGGTGCCCCTTGCTGATGTGGGGTGGGGTTCCCAGGAAGTGTCCACAAGAGCAATAAAATGTCTCTTCTATGTGTCCCAGTGGGTAGTTAGAGAAGTATACGGTGGTTTTCTCCTAGAGGAAGAACGGGCTCCAGGGAGCAGCCAGGTACCTGGGGCAGGGTCATGGGCAAGTGCCCCTCTCAGAGGTCAGCATACAGGCTCCAGATCCTGCTGTCCGGGATGGGGCAGGCCAGGAGGTGATGGCGTCCGCAGCACCTGAGCCAAGGCCTCTAGTTTGTGTCCTGGTCTTCTTGAGAGCAAGCATTAGGGTTCCCTGATCCCCAGAACTGCCCATACAGAGAGGCCTCTGCATCATCTCGGGAGGGAGGGAGCTGGGTTTCAGGCCACTCTCCATGGGTACCCAGAAGAGGCCCAGAAACACCCCCCCACCGTATCCTTTAGCGCCCCTCCATTGGTTCCTGGCTGTAGTGGCAAATAAGATTTGAACTTTAAAAACATTCTTTTTTCATCTAGTTAGAACATTGATACCATCTACTGCTCTTAGTACCAGCTGCCATTTCTATAAGTTATAATGGCATGGCCTTTTATTTGTGGCCATGAACTCCTAAGATTCTGGCCCCAAAGGTGCCTCCTCCGGGTTGGACATGGTCAGGGAGTGTGGAAGTGCAACACTGAGCAAATTGACATACCCACCGAACCATCCAGTGTCTACCCAAGAGGGGATGGGCTTCATCCAGGGTTGCCCATGGTGGGCCTGAGCTCTGATCTCGACAGAGAGATAGGCCCAGCACCCAGCTGTAAAAACCCATCAGGAGAGGCAAAACATCTTTCCCCCTTATCTCCGAGGGCACTGGAGGCTCGGGGATCTCTTCCTCAGAGCCTACTGCATTTTGGATTTTGTCTGTCTCCTGCCTTTGTGGCTTGACACATTGGGGAGCCCCCTTGCTGTGGTGACAAGTCCGGGGTCCTCTAAGGTGTCTCTACTAAAATGGGTCCTCGATACCTTGGGTGTTTTGTTTAACCAGTTACGAATTTTAGAGTCTTTGGCCAGACTAGCCAGACAGACGCATGTCAACCACTGCAGACAGCAGCTGGGAGCCAGTTCCAAGTCCCGTAAGGGTCAGCACCGTTCTCCCCACTTTGGACAAATGTTTCTAGAAAACCTTGCATGGCCTGCCTGGTATGGTTACCTGTCTCCATTTCCGGGTCACGCTGGTCGTTGTCAGATGTTCTGGTGCAATGGAAGGTAGCTGGGAACACCTGGGATGGAGGCTCTTTCCCCACTCGTGCTGCCGCCTTCTGCTCTCGGGCAGCCCAGTCCGTGTCCGAGGAAGTGACTCCAGGTCTGCCAGGGCTGTGCCCCCCAATGTGTCCAGGCAACCCCCCCCCCCCGGCCCTCAAGAACATAGCAGCCCACCGCGCTCAGTAAGGCTCGGGCCACTTCGGCAGAGCTCTTCCAAGTCTAGTAGTTTTTCAGCCTCCTCTGGGGACTGGGAGGAAGCCAGTAGCGTGTGCTCAGGGGCCCCGCTTTTAGTGAGGGTCTGTTCTACTGTAGCATGCCAGGGACGGGACTCCCAGTATCCACTGGGTTGGGGGACGATCTGCGACAGCGGCAGGGAACACAGCCACAGAGGAGGTGCTGACCCGGGGCGCCATGATGCCCCTGGTGGCGTTGCCTCTGCCATGGGTTAGGGCTGGCTCCCCCAGCTCAGCAGCCAGCCTCCCTTTCCCACACTAGTCTAGGGGAGCTCTCCTTGGCTCCCAGGGGCTACCTAGCCTGCGCCCCTGCTGGGACGGAGGCAGCGCCATACTGTCCTAGTTAGCTCACTGGGGCTCGACTTTGACTCACGATTAGAACCAGTCACCTCCAGACCAGACATCTGGTGGGGTCTTGTTCCTAGACAAATGGGAAGCACATCCACCTTGGACTGGGGCCTGCTGGCCAGTCTCTGCAGGGGAGCCTGACCTTTTACTGCACTAACAACCTAGGGTGGGCATTTGTGGCCGCACCCCGCAGGGGGCCAGGCAACACTGCAGGACTGCCAGCAAGTGGCGCTTCCTTCCCAGGGAGCTGGATCTATCTGGGGGAGGACGATCGCAGGCCATTCACAGCTCCCAGGCATAGTATAGAAGGACAGACTGCCCCGCACCGTTCTTGTCACCAGCAGTGCTGAGAAACCAGAGCAGGCATATTGAATGAAGATGATGTCCTGAGGTTGGCGGGTCACCCCCTCAGCCTCCAGGCCCCACCTCTGGGGACGTGAGACCCACAGGACTGTTGTGACTGGAGGTGCAGTCCCAGGACACACACACCCCCATCCCCCCACCCCTGCAGAGGAAGCTGTGCCGCAGATTTGTCATTACTTACAGATCCCAGAAGCAAGAGGGCGCCGTTGAGCGGTGGGGAGGGGAGGGGGACAGTCCTCCCTCCCGGGTCAAGAGAAAGAACAGAGTGGCAAGCTCCCGGTACCTAGGAGGGGGTTGGGGTGGAGGTCACTACTTCCCATAGCCTTAACTCGAAGCAGTTATTTTAAAAGGTGCCCCAGGAACTGCGAAGCGGGAATTTTTGGTGGGACTCCTAAGCTCAGGCCCTCATCTGTGTCCAGACTCGGGTTGGGGCGGTGTTATCATGCCTTTAGACGTCTGGGCAGCAGCTCAGAGGCTCCCCACATCCCCAGAGGCCAGGCCCAGGCAGCCGGCCGGCCTTCCCCCTGAGTGGCAGGGTGGGCTCTGGAGGCGATCCTCCTGGGGAGAGGGGCGTCAGGGGTGTTCCTTGGATGAAGGGGTGGGGGGAGGCTGAGCTCTGGGAGAAGCAGGGTGATTTGAGATGAACCCTTTCCTCTGGCTGAGGCTTGGGTGCTCAGCTTCCTATTTGTAAGCGCCTGTGGGCCTTGTCTCCTCCCTTTGGTTCGCTGGTACCTGCTGGCCGGTGCTGCTTTCTGCCAGCTGAAGAGCTGGAGGTTTTCCTCCTGGCATCTCTGCTGGAAGCACGTCCGGAGGCACTTAGTCTGAGATGAGAAGGATGGATTCCTATTCCTCGAAAACCGTGTTCCCGGCCGTTTTCCAGCCTCGGCACCTGGGCCAGAGGGCCTCTGTGGCCTCAGGGCCCTGAGCCAGTGAGTCTCGGCTGGTTCCCTCGCCTGCCTCCCGGAAGGCAACAGTGGGACCAGCGTCAAGGGACCGGCATTGACGGCAGGATATAGTGATGAAATGAGGTGTCATTGCCCCAGGCTCCCGCTGGCCCAGGTGCTGGGTGCGCAGGGTAGATTATCTCCGTCCCCGCTCCCCAGAGCAGTGCTTGTCTCCTTCGTGGGTAGGATGGAGACTGCCTGGCAGGCAAGCGGCAGAGCCGGAATTCACCCCGGGTGGCCTGATTCCAAGCCTTGCTTGGAACCTCTGTGCCAGCTCCTACCCCTCTAGTGTCTGCAGTGCTCTCTGGAAGGCTCCAGGCCCCTGGGGCTGAAGGCTCTATCGGAGCCACAGGCCTTGCAGTGCCCTGTGGGAAGCCCCTGTCACGTGATGGCCTGCATTTCATGCAGAATTTGTCACTTTTTTATAAGATTTTATTTATTTATTTGAGAAAGCAGAGTAGGAGAGAGGGGCACAGAGAGAAGCAGGCTCCCCGCTGAGTAGGGAACCTGATGTGGGACTCGATCCCGGGACCCCACGATCGTGACCTGAGCTGAAGGCAGATGCTCAACTGACTAAGCCACCCATGCGCCCCCAGAATCTGTCACTATTAATAGGCATTTCAGTATCTGGTGACTGTGGTATTTTGAACTGGCCTTTCCCCTGACACCTCTCCCTGTCCTCTGTGCATCCAGGCCTTCGATGTGGTGGAAAGAAGCTTCCTGGAGTCCATCGATGACGCGTTGGCTGAGAAGGCAAGCCTCCAGTCCCAGCTGCCAGAGGTAATGTCCCCAGCCTGCTCCCCGGGGGAAGCACCCCAAGGCCCAGCTTCGCGAGGAGCAGGGACTTACCTGTCGTGTTACCCCCCCAGCCATTGACAGGACTGGGCCAGAGCGGTGGGTGTTAGGGGGACAGTTCCTGACCGAGGGACTGGGCCGTAGTGCGTTTGCAGAGGCCCCTCCGAGGGGTCTCCCGGGCCCACTGTGGGCAGCTTTAGTTGGGCTTGGCACGGGGGTGGGCGGTGAAGGATGTGAGAAAAGGCCCTTCCAGATCAGTGCTCGGCCTGAGTCTGTGCATCGCCTCATCACCCACCCGCCCACATCAGCCACTGGCCCTTCCAGAACCGACAGGGCGAGTACAGTCTTGTCTGGCCTTCCTGGGAGAAGGCTTCCCCGGAGCTGCGGTGCGGCTTCATCCCGGCCAGGCCCTCGGAGCCTTGCCTTTGAAGGGAGGGCCTGCTGGGGGGATGGTCCTGAGCACCCCACCTGCTCTGACCCCCTGGTGTGGCCTCTAGGGTGTCCCGCAGCACCAGCTGCCCCCGCAGTACCAGAAGATCCTCGAAAGACTCAAGGCTCTGGAGAGAGAGATCTCCGGAGGAGCCATGGCCGTCGTGGCTGTCCTGCTCAACAGCAAGCTCTATGTCGCCAATGTCGGTGAGCCACCTGCCTGTCGCAGGGCAGGAGCACTGGCCGAGAGAAGGCCAGCCTCGAGCTCCAGGTGTTCTTGGGGCAGCCTGCTTCCCAGATACACAGGCCCTCCAGCCCGTGTCTCCTGAGACCCTAAGGTCCATTTCCCCATTTCTGCCCAGGAACGCCCCAGCCCCAGCACGGAGAGTGAGAGGTCCCGGCTGGGAGGCAGGCGCCCCAGCTTTAGTCCCCCACTCTGCCTCAGCTGGCTGCGGGCAAGTTGCGTCCCCTCTCTGGGTTGCCTCAGCGGCTTCCTCTTCTGGAGGAGATGGCCTGGCTATGGAAGACCCACTCAGCATCCCACAAAGGGCTGTGGGATGGGCTAGGTGAGGGGCCCCGGGGATATTTGGATTTGTGGGAAAGGAGGCCATCTGGAAACCCGAAGGCCACACTCACAGATTACTGTGGGAGCAGTGCAGAAACCCCACTGATCATGTCTATCTTTTCCTTGGGATCTCATGGCCAGAAGTCAAAAATACAAAAAGACAGGGTGAAAAGCATAGAGCAGACACCCGTGTGCCCAGCCCCCAACCCCAGCAGTCAGAGCCTCAAGGCCAATCTCATTTCCTCTCCAGTCCTTTGGCCCTGCGAACCCCAGACATCGTGTCACGTTATCTCTTTGTAAATAGTTCAGTACATCTCCCTAGAGAAAAGGTCTCCTAGTAAAATCATACTTCTCCTAGGATGACACTGGAAAAGTTCAACCTAATTCTTTAATACCATCAGCACGCCTAGACTGGTGACTCACCCCAGTGGTCTAAGCCTATTTTCTTTGCTCGGTTCAAGGATTTCCCTGTGTGAGATGCTGCCTCCCCTCTCTCTCTCTCTCTCTGTCTCTCTCTCTGCTCCACCCGTCCTGTTCCTCCTGTGCGCAGTCTTGGCTCAGCTGCTCAAATTCTCCTGCAGGTACAAATCGTGCCCTTTTATGCAAATCCACGGTGGACGGGCTCCAGGTGACCCAGCTGAACGTGGACCACACCACGGAGAACGAAGACGAGCTCTTCCGCCTCTCTCAGCTCGGTGAGTCGGGGCGGGACCGACCCCCATGGCTCACCCTCAGTCCTCTTCTGGGGGGCCGAGTAGGGAGAGGCAGGAAGTGCTCGGGCTGCAACCTTGGGCTTGGGACCAGCCTGCCTGGGGTTGGATCCCAGCTCTGCCCCTTACTAGCTGGTGATGTCCCGAATTTTGGAAGTTTGTGCCTCGGTTTCCCCATTTGTGTAATGAGGATCGTAGTCACACCCGCCTCAGGGCCTTGTGAGGATTAAGACTCCTTATGTGTGAAGTGTTCCAGGAGTACTGAGTGTACGCAGGTACTATGACCTCTAGAGACTAAGGCCAGAGAAGGCTCGAGGCTGCAGCTCGCACGGCACAGCCGCTCACTCCCTGCCCGGGGCCTCTGAGGAAGGGGGCGTTCTGATGGGGCTGGGCACTGTGGACACTGGGGCCCTTCGGGTGAGCCACTCCCTGGGGCGCCCTGGTGTGACTTCATTTTCCACCCAGTGGGTCCTTGTTGTCTTGTTGGGGGGCTATGTGTGTATGCCGTTCTTTTCCTCCTTCATGGTGAGCAGGACCTGGGATTGTGCTCTTGCTCTCCCGCTGGCAGGTTTGGATGCAGGAAAGATCAAGCAAGTGGGCATCATCTGTGGGCAGGAGAGCACCAGACGCATCGGGGATTACAAGGTCAAATACGGCTACACTGACATCGACCTACTCAGGTAGGGGGCCGGCCCAGCTGCCCCCTGTTTGTGAGGCCGGAGGGTCTGGGCAGAAAGATGGTCAAAAAGATGTGGCTGAGGTAGCTGAGAGCCCAAGGAGGGCGGTGCTCCTCCCAGAGAGGCTGGTGTGTGGCCTTAGACCCAACAGGCTGGGAGGTTCTGTAGAGCTGGGCTGGCAAGGGGTCAGGTTGGGGACATGAGTGAAAGCCAAGGGCAGCACCCAGGGCTACAGGGCCTGACAGGAGTGACCAGCGTTGTCATGAGCTGCCGCAGATGGGCCGCGGTGGTGACTGTGGGCCGTCGTTGTCCCAAGCCTGTGCCCAGCTCTTTACACACTGTCTCGCTCGCTCCTCACTCAGGCCCTGTGAGGTAGGTACGGCTGTTGGCCCAGAGGTGTGTTCATCGGAGGCAACCCATGTGGAGACCGCAGGGGGCCGCCTGCTCACAGGGCTGGCAGGGGCTGAGGCAGGAACCCAGGCATTCTGAATCCGAAGCAGTGTCCTTAACGGTGACTGGGAAAACAGACCTGCGGGGGGCGGGGGGTGGGGTGTGTGTGTGTGTGTGTGTGTGTGTGTGTGTGTGTAGGGGGTGTGGGGTAGTGTGGGGTATGTGTATGCAGTGTGTATGTATGTGTTGGGGGTGTGGGGGGGTTATTGTGTGCACAGTGTGTGGGGGGGTGTGGGGGAGTTGGGGGTGTGTATGTGGGTGCGGAGGGGTGTGGGGGCTGCAGTGTGTGAGTGATGTGGTGTGTATGTATGTGGGGGTGGCATATGGGGGTGTGTGGTGTGGGTGTACAGGGAGTTGGGGGTGCGGGGAGGATTTAGGCAGTTGAGTTTGGAAACTTTTGTCTCTACCTGGGGGGGGGGTTCTGTTGGCTTAATTGGAAAGTACAGATTCAAAACAGGTCAGCTAGTGCCGAGGATCCACAGTGAGAGTTTTCCCCACCCCGAGCCTGGACTCCTTCCCCAGAAGCTGCTGGTCTCCCCCGTATCCTGCCCCGGGGCTCCCGTGCACGTGTGTGTAGGGATGTGTTGGGGGGGCAGCCCCCTTCCTAAAACACCCGCAGGTGCTAGCATACCCTTTCCTGTGCCCTGCACCCTCCTCGTTTCCCAATGGGTGCTGTGCTCCCCACTGCGCAGTGCAGGGGGGCGGGCAGCACCCCCATAACCGCGGCCAGGGACCCGTAGCGAGGCTGCAGCGGCACTCACCGGCCCTGCTCGTAGGCTCCCAGGATGTGTCCAGACTCTGCTCTTCCACGTGCCGTTCCCAGGAACATCTCAGACTTGCCTCCGCATGCGCACACACGTCCTGGAGCTTTGTGACATTCGCTGGCCCTCCTGGGTCCCTGTGCACCTGGGGAGTGGACTTGGGGTCTGAGCAGGCGTGGTACTTGTTCTGGAGGAGCCTAGGCGAAGTGGCCTTTTACAAGTGATCCCCACCCTCTTGCCGTCCCTACTGCCACCGCACAGGCTCTGTGGCCAGGAGGTGGGGACTGGGGCCAGGATCAGGTGCCCGCAGCCGCCCCGCTGGCTCTCCAGGCTCTCAGAGCTTTACATTAGGAGCCATGCTCAGAAGATAGGTCCGTTTTTCTGGTTTTTCTCTTTCCTCTTGTTAGATGGGCATTTGACTTTACATCCTGGGTGGATTCTTGCCCTTAGCAGAACAAATGTTGTCCCCTTGGGCCCTTCCAAGCACAGCTCTCCCCACACTCTCTTCCCATAGCGCCGCCAAGTCCAAGCCGATTATCGCGGAGCCTGAAATCCACGGTGCGCAGCCCCTGGACGGGGTGACTGGCTTCCTGGTGCTGATGTCGGAGGGGCTCTACAAGGCTCTGGAGGCTGCCCACGGGCCCGGGCAGGCCAACCAGGTGAGCCGGGCCCCGGCAGAGCACCGCCAGCCCACCCGCAGCGCGGTATACTCCCCTGGGGACCCAGCCAGCCCTCCGGCCCGCTCCACGGTGCTCAGGGACCTGGAGCTCCAGTTCGCAAATGCCCTTACCAGGCAGCTTCTGCGCCTTCAAAGCTCCCGGGAAGAAATGCCCGGCGCTCCAAGAACACACATCCCACCCAGAAGCCTGCTTGTTCTGGGCTTGAAGCTGGGTCAGTCCCCAGGGCCCCAGGAAGTGAATTTCCCCAGGCACATTGCTCTGAGTGTGCCTGAGAAGGGCCCTGGTCCAGGGAGGAGAGCCCAGAGGGTATGACTTGAGCCTCAGCCTCCCTGCGCCTCCTCCTTCCCTGCCTCTCCTCTCCTCTCCCCTTCTCTCCCCTCCCCCCTCTCCCCTCCCAGCCGCACTTGCTTACCCCTTGCTCCTCGTCTCTGACGGGGTGATAACATCCACCTTTTTGGGATTGTGGTGAGGGCGAGGTGTGATAAGCTTAGGTCCCCAGTCAGTGGGAGCCACTTATTTTTCCTGTGCTGGGAGCACACGTGTCAGGCAGTTGTCCCTAATGCGTGGCTTCGAGACAGTCAACCTCAAGGATGATTTTGAAGGGAGGCTGCCTTTCCCTGACCTTGGCTAGTGAATTCAGGTTGTATCTCTCCTTCCATTTGTGCTTCCTGTAGGCAAGTAACATTTTCTGCTTTGTCCTCCTTTTAATTAAATGTTAGGAGAAGAATTTCTCATGTGCCTATCTCCTGATAACCCATGTTCAAAGTTTTTCATTTACTTTATTTTATCATTCCTGCCAGTAGCCTTATAACCCAGAGGATGGGCTCGTGGCCACGTCGAGTTAGGCAGCTTGGAGCTGATGGAGTTCAGGGGCTCACCTGAGGTCCTGAGGTGACAGCTGGTCACTGACAGAGCTGAGCCCACCCCAGACAGGGCTCAGGTCATCTCCTGTGACCTGTCTCAGCCCTCCTACCTCCAAGAGACTCTGGCCAGCCATCATGTAGAGGAGTTTGTGTTTGTGTTAGTTGTCAGTATGTTTTTTTTTTTTTTTTTTTTTTTTTTTGGTCTTTGTCAAAGAATTATCCAGTGGCTTTTGCTGGGTTCTAGAATAAACTGGATAGTGGACTTCTCTGAGGCATGTCTTCATTCCGTATTCCCTGTTTATAACAAAAATGGCGTGACGTAGCCTACAGTAAGTTTAAGTTTCCAGGAAAGGAAACTTAGTAATTAACAGCAATTCGTACCAGGCTTTTTCGTGGTCTTGAGTGCCCTCCTATCCATTGTGCAATTTAATCCTCTTAATAACCCAGCGAGGTGGATATTATCCCCCATTTTATTGGTGTGGAAGCCAACAGTTGGAGAGATCACAAGGTCACACCTTTTCTAATGAGAAAGTTCCAGAGGAATTAGCCAGAATACCTTGAAAAGCTCAGATTACAGGCTGGACTGCTGGAGGCTTCCTTCACCTACTCGGCTGATACCCCCTAAATGTCCTGATTAGACTCCGGAGTTGTGGGCGGCAGTCCTGGGCGCCCCCTCCCTTCTCCTCATCAGCTTTTGCTCCCTCTCCCCCTAGGAGATCGCCGCCATGATCGACACGGAGTTCGCCAAGCAGACTTCCCTGGATGCCGTGGCCCAGGCTGTGGTAGACCGGGTGAAGCGCATCCACGGGGACACCTTTGCCAGTGGCGGTGAGCGGGCCAAGTTCTGCCCGAGGCACGAGGACATGACCCTGCTGGTGAGGAATTTTGGCTACCCTCTGGGTGAGATGAGCCAGCCCACGCCATCCCCGGCCCCAGGTATGCACGCAGTGTGACCGGGGGGCCTCCTGAGGAGGTCGGTCAGGGCTCGGGGTGACGTTGGAGGGGTGGGCCTTGCTGCCTGGGGTGGACGTGGATCCAGAGGCCTGGCTTGGAACCGTTCTGATCTGGTGTCTGACCGTAAAGCTCTCCGAGCTGAGTTGTTGTTGTTTTTCCCTGTTGCCTGTGAAATGAGAATCCTAGCACGTGCGGCCGACCTCCTGAACGTCTGAGTACGTGACAGGCACTTTGCCAACCCCCAAGGCCACATAATAGGGATGTGGCTGCCACTGCTTGGGTGCCTACTGGGTGCCTGGCCCTTTATGCACAGAGTTCTTTCAGGCCTCCTTAAAACTCTAGGTGCAGGGGCGCCTGGGTGGCTCAGTGGGTTAAGCCTCTGCCTTCGGCTCAGGTCATGATCTCAGGTTCCTAGGATCGAGCCCCACATCAGGCTCTCTGCTCAGCGGAGAGCCTGCTTCCCCCTCTCTCTCTCTCTCTGCCTGCCTCTCTCGGCCTACGTGTGATCTCTGTCTGTCAAATAAATAAACAAAACTCTAGGCGCAGGGGGCACCCCCTTTTACCGGGGAGCTGAGGCTCTGGAAGGAAGAGAGGGAAGCGAGGACAGAGGGGCCCCCGAAACCTCGCTCTGTCCCTGGGCTCTGTTGGGGGTGAGGCTGAGATGCTTTATTTTCTCCCTTTGGAATTCCGTGATCAGGTTGCTGGGGAAGAGAGGCGCCAGTCTTTTTCTTTTTCTCTCCCCGGGCTGCTCAGTGTCGAAACTACCCATTCCTAGGGGCTGCCTTTCTTTGTCATTTCTCAGACAAGCAGGGCTTAGCACGCGAGCAGCACAGATGGACTTGTTCCCCCGCGGACACCGGGGTTACTGGAGTTTCTGTAACTTGCTGTTAATTGCAACCGTATTTTTTTGGGCCAACCTCCACTTCACCCTGGGCCGAGAGCGCTGTGGGGAGCCCGGCAGTCACCCTGTCCTCGAGGCAGCTCAGCGCATGTTCTCCTCCTGCTTTAAGCACCGGTGCCTGCTGTCGAGAGGGGCCCCCGCCTGCCCGGAAGAGTCTGCCATTAAACAGACGCCCCTTCACTGTCCCAAGGGGCAGCCTCTGGAGCCAGGCCTGGCCGCTGCCCACCTTCCCGGCCCCTCAGACGCTGCCCCCATGACGCCCCGCGGCGGCAGTGTTCCCACCGCCCCAGCGATCCCCCCTCAGCCACTCCCCGCAGCCCACCGCTCTCTCCCCCCACAAGCTGCAGGAGGACGCGTGTACCCCGTCTCCGTGCCTTACTCCAGCGCCCAGAGCACCAGCAAGACCAGCGTGACCCTCTCCCTTGTCATGCCCTCCCAGGGCCAGCTGGTCAACGGGGCCCACAGCGCTTCCACGCTGGACGAAGCCACGCCTACCCTCACCAAGTAAGCCCTCCGCCGCCCCCAGCCATCCCCAGCCCTGCCTCTGGGCACAGCCCCTCGGTGCCTGGATGGGAGTGGCCACGGGGCCCAGTCCTGGGCTCGGGTGATGTGGGGTGAGGTACACTGGGGTCTTGTACCTCTCATGTTCCCCACTCCATCCCTGGGTGTCCTTCCCAGACCCGGAGGCAGGAGGAGGCCGCCCTGCAGGTTCCAGCAGCTCACTGAACCCAGACCTGGGCGGGGTGGGGGTTCAGGGGCCAAGTGGGCAAGGTGGGCCAGGAGGAGACAGGCCGCCATTGGCCTACTGTTTGTGCTTTCCCGTGGGTCCCACAGACTCATTTTCCTTTAATGGGAAGGTTCTCGTGTTCTTTTCTCTTTTCCCCATCTTCTCCCCATCTCTGAGCCTCCGCAATGGCATCCATGCTTGGGGGACATTGTTTGGCCTGTGCTGGCTTGTCAGAGCCCGGGCTCTGACTAGAGTGTCCCATTTTGGCTTTAAAGTGAGTCGTCTAGTTTAAGGTGGGGGGGGTACGTGGAGGCAGCAGGAGGCCCAGAACTTAGGGGTGAGCAGGCTGGCCCCCCTCATCGCTGCAGACCTGCCTCACAGGTCCATGTCTCTCCAGCCCCTTCACTTCTGTGGAATGTCCACCTCCCCCCAGCCCCACCACACCAGGGGACCGGGATCTGGTTTCCACATTCCAGCCCTGCACAGAACAATAGGGATGCCACACCCAGCCCACGCAGAGGATGTGGCCAATTGGAAGGGCCACCCAGGAGGGAGTGGTGCTGTGGGCCTTTGCCCCCCAGGGGCCTTCCCCTCTCCCTGCCCCCACTGCCGCCACTGCTGCTGCTGTTGCTGCTGCTGCTGCTGTGGGCCAGAGGGACCTGCCGGGCTGCCGGGCTGCCGGGCTGCCGAGCAGGGGGCATCCCAAGTACGCAGGGCTGCCTGGAGGAAAGAAACCCCAGCTGGGGCCTCAGAGGCAGAGCAGGACAGCAGGGGTACCCGACCAGGCAGGACAACTGGCCGTCCTGCCGCACCTCTGCTTCTGGGGCTGCTGAACAGCCCCTTTCCTTTGGCCTGTCTCTGAGTGGGAGGTGGGCTCTGCTGTGGGTGGGCCAGGCCTGGGGGCTGGGCGGGCTGGCAGGTAGTGCCCAGCTGTGAGGTGTTTCATGACAGAGCAGGTACCCAGGGAGCTCTGGCGACAGGGGGCCTGTCCCCACCAAGCCAGTGAGGAGAATGAGAAGGGGGGAATGAGGAAGGCTTTTGGGGAGCAGCTGGAGTGGACCGCCTCTGGCTTGCCACTGCCCTGAGGGAGATGGTCTGTCCCATTCTGTCGCCATTGGGATGCATGGCGATCGAGCCCTGGAACTGCGTGATCCATTCTGTTAAATTCTAGTTCTCTTGACTATCCACATAGAGCTCGAGCTTGGGAAATACACTTGATTTTTCACCTGCCATTAAGAACATTGCCCGGGCTGGCTCTGGCCTGAGGCAGGAGGGCCTCTCTGTCGCTGACCGATTGTCCCCTGCGTCCCCACAGCCAGAGCCCAACCCTGACGCTGCAGTCCACCACCACGCACACGCAGAGCAGCAGCTCCAGCTCCGACGGGGGCCTCTTCCGCTCCCGGCCCGTTCACTCTCTCCCGCCTGGCGAGGACGGCCGCGTCGAGCCTTATGTGGACTTTGCTGAGTTTTACCGCCTCTGGAGCGTGGACCATGGCGAGCACAGCGTGATGACAGCTCCGTAGCCCCAGCTAGGGGACATGGCCTGAGCAGGACCTTGCCCGGGGACGAGGGGGCCCAGCTTTGGGGCCGGATGGGCCTTTTCCTGGCATCTGCCTGTTCCGAGGTGGGGCAGGGCGCTGGGGAGCACCCAATCCTCAGCCTGCACCACACTCGCACCCCACCCGCACCCAGCCATACTGGGTGCAGCAGAGAACGTTCTCCGAGAGCAGCCCTGCGCACCAGACCTTGGCTGGAGGCCCCGCCCTCGAGCAGACTCACCTAGGACCACTGCTGTTTCTCCAGTGGGGCTCAGGGCAGAAGCCACACGGGCTGCGAGCCTGATGCGTGGGGCAGACCGCGAGGAGTTCCGCGGCCCAGCATGCCGGGGGTCTGGCAGCCGCCACTTTCTCTGCCCTCGCAGCCCTGGGCGGGGTTCCTCCCTCCCTTCTTCAACCTCCAGACTCGAGCCCTGGGTGGCATCTGCGCCTTCAAAGCCTGCACCTATCCCTCGGCCTCCCCAGGTTGTTTCCAGTGGTCAGTGTTCATGAAGGCCAAGGGAAGCTTCGGGAGCCTGGGCCGGCTACACTTCTGAGCAGATGAAGTGGAAAGGAGCGGGAGGTCCAAGAGGAGCCCTGGTCCTAGAGCCCACCGAAGGGGATGGGCTGGGCATGGCTGGGCCTCCACAGACCTGGGGGTACAGGAAAGGTGAGGACGTGCTGGGACTGAGTGGGGATAGTGGCCGCTCACTGACAGTCTTTACTGGCTTTAAGGGAAAAACAGGTCAGGAGTCAGGCTGGTGGGGGCGCGTTGCAAAGACCCGTGGGAAAGAGGTTCTCGGATACCAGGTGGCCTGCCTGGGTGACCGGGAATCTCAGAGGCACGCCCCACTTTCGCAGACACTTAGGGACGGGATCAGGGCAGCCCAGGCCCCGAGAGCACACATTCTCTGCCTTCAGTGGGCATAGGCTGGCAGGGCTGTCCCCAGTGGCGGAAGAGGAGGCAGGCCCAGGAGACTCCCGGCTTGCTGGCTCCCACAGTCAGCAGTGGAGCAGAAGTCAGACCTCTTCATCAGTCTCGGAGGCGGCCCTGGATCCCTCCGCCCCTCTCCAGCTCCCCAGCTCCTGCCCCGCAACACCCCAGACACAACTTTTACGAGGGACTGGTAGCTGTGTACCACCTCCAGGGTGCCTGGACTTGGGACAGTCATAGGCAGGCTCCAAGGCGCCGCTCGCTGGGCGGTGCAGGACCCCGTCTCCCTGCGGCTGAGTGGGCAGGTGCGGGGCGGGACGGGCGGGGGGCAGTCTTCGGGGAGAGCAAGAGCCTCTCGCCAGAGGGCCACCACGGCCCGCCACTACGAGGCCATCTCTGTTCCGCAGGTGAGCAGATTTAAAGTCTGTCTCGAGGGCTTGCAAACAAAGAGAATTCTTTTCCAAGAATGTCTCTGTGATGCTATTTGGTGTCTAGAAATAGAATCCCTTTTTTACGGCAATAAAGAAAGAGTAAGAGGTGGTCTTACATGCCAGGTGTGGAGTGCTGCTGTTCAGGTCTCGTGTACCTCGCCGCAGCCTGGGGGGCTGGGGGCCTCCTCCTGTCGTTCTGCTCAGCGGCATTGCAGGGACGCAAACCCTAGCCTTCTAATAGGACCTGCGCCACCGGCTTCCCAGCCCAGGCGGGACAGCACTGGGTATCCGGCGTCCCTCCCTGTCCCCACACATCTGGAGAGGGGGACAGTTTTCTCTTGCTACAGGCCAGGTGCTCCAGGCTCCAGGCCAGTTCTTGGTGCGTGAGGACCAGTGTGGCGGACAGAGTTCTGGGTCACCAGGACGGCCCCCTCCCCCTGTCACCAGATAGTGGACATTCAGGGAGTGCCTTTGCTTTATTTTGGTTTTGTTTGGGTGGAGGGCTTTCCATAAATCCTGATCTACAAGTACCAGCCTCTCCCTGCTCTGTGGAACTTGACTCGCCCGTGTGACAAGGGCGCGACTGCTTAGAGGCAAAAGCAAAGCTCAGTGTTCCAGTGCCGGCATCTGAGGCTCCTGGGTTCCCCTGCCCCTCTCTTGGGAAGGGCTCCACTGGCAGGATGGGCCTTTCAGGGTCCGTCCCCACTCTGGCTTCCCCAGCTGACCCTGTGAAGTGCTCAGGAGCGCTGCTGGCCTGAGACCCAGAGTCCTGGTGTCAGCCCGGCACCCTGAGAGGGAGGCGGTGGGTCGCCCGTCTCTCGAGTGACTGAGGCGCAGACAGGTGGGCCTGCTCCCTGTCACAAGTGGCCCTGTCCAACCTCTAGGCTCCCCAGGCCTGCCCTAGCACCTGCTTTGGCCCAGCTGGCTTTGTGTCCCCGTGCCCCGTCCTCGGTGTCCTGCAGCTCCGCCTGGGCCGGCCTCTGGGGGCCGAGAGGGGCACTGGTGTAGCTTCCTGGTTCCCTCTGGTGGATTAAGCTGTGAGGCAGAGAGGGCTAGTTGGGGGGTCTGTCTTAGGATCTCAGAAATGGCAGGAGTCGGGCCCAGAAGGGAACAGGGCAGCGGGGGCCAAGCTAGGAACCACAGGCCCGAGCTCACGCACACGCTGGGCTGAGCCAGCCTCTGGCCGCCTCCCACCGCCTCACTGGGGAGAGCAGTCTCCCCGGGGCTGGATCACAGAGGACCAGAGAAGCCCTGTGTCCACTTGTCCCTTGAAGACATCGGTCATCTCACGGGATGGGATGCAGTCCCCGCCTTGACTGAGGACCTGGCCTGGGTCAGACCGGATGAGGCGGGAGTTCGTGAGCTGCCGTCATCCCGGGGCCTGAGGCAGCACCAGGAGCCCCATGGACACTCCCCACGGGGGTTTGTTCTCTGGAGTCTCCAGCCTTTGTCGGGTCCTCTCATTCTCACAAACTGACCCTGCTGCTGAGCTGCAGGAGGCACCTGGCAGGGTGTCCCCACCACTGGTGGCCTTGGCAGTGAGACCTGTCAGGGGCAACTCAGGCCGCCGGAACGTCGTTCCGCGCCGCAGCGGAACGGTCGGCTCTTTATTGTGCTTCAGGCCTCTGTGCAAATGCTACATCCCAAGGGAGGCCTGCCCTGGTCCCACCCCAGCCCCATCCCAACCCCATCTCTCTGTGGAATCTGCTTCTAGAAACGGCCTGACATTTCTTGCTTGTTTATCTGTGTTGTCTCACTAAGATGTCCCCTCTGTGAGAGGGGGACTCTGTCTACTTTATTCCACTGGGTCCCGGCCCCAAGGTCTGCCAGTCACACAGTAGCTCTCACATCCGTGTTAAATGAAAATGACAAGCTGTGTGACCTTGGACAAGTTACTTGACCATGCTGAGCCTCTGTTCCTTCATCTATAAAATGAGGAAACCAGCTTTAAAAAAAAAAATTTTTTTTTATTTTATTTTTTCAGTGTTCCAAAATTCATCGTTAACGACCAACTTCCTAATAAGATTCCCCGCAGGCCTGAGTCGCCATAGCTAGGAGACGGTAAGGACTGCACTGCCCCACAGATGTGGAAATGGACAAGAGCATGCGCACAGATTTCCGCCGCTCTCCCCGAACACCCCATACACACTCAAAAGTCCCGTATAATGAAGGCTCCCCCCGGGACCTCCCATGGAACAGGTGTACTGGCAGCTTCCCCTAGGAACCCAGACATTGGCAAGTGGGTGTATGCCGCTTGCCTTGTCTCAGCCAAAGCCCGGAGGGAGGCGATCTGCTGGGCTCCTCGATGTTTCTTCCAACAAGGGCATCTTTCATGATTTTTCCTTCTGGGCCCCCTATTTTGAAACCAAACAAGGACGCAGATCACTGCCAATCCAGACAGGCTCGGCATGAGCACGCGCTTTGTTCCCACGCAGAGGTGATGTCAGCCCCGAGCAAAGACAGGCACTTGACATTTCCACGAGCCTGGGCAGCCTCCCCCAGGACAGAAACAGTGTCTGGCAGCCGGCTTTGAGGAATTATGGACACCAGTTTGCAGATGCCGGCCCTGCCTTCGAGACCCCCAGAGAGGTCAGAGGACCCCACGCTGTGCGGATCGGTTGTTTGGTCCAGCACTTGCTTTTGCTCTCCCAGGTCATGCAGTGGGCTGGGGCAGGGACGCGGTGAGGCCTGGACCTCCACCTCTTTCTCAAGGCCAGAGCCGCGGACGGTCTCCACACCTTCCATAATCAAGTTCCTATGCTTGTAACCTCAGCAAAGCCATCCCATGGGCCAGACGGGACTGAGCTTGAACCTTCCACAGCTCCAGCCTCCTGCTTCCTGGCCCCTACTGTGTTGGAGTCACTCGCGTGCTTGCTCCTTCCTCTCCCCCCGCCCTGAGACCCCCCCGCCCCGAACCCCCTCCATCCTAGACTCTCCTCTAGGCATCTCGGTAGCCATCTGGGCAGCATCTAAGGAGTGTCAGAGGAACACGGATGGATAGACGAATTGTCTAAAGAAGAGCTTCTGGAACTTTCTACAGGAGATACCATTACCTCAGAGAAAACTACTCCTACCCCAGCACCCCCAGAGTTTTAGGAGTTCTAAGAAATTAGATGTCTCCATTTATTTTGAATTTCGAGGTGAATTCTGTAGTCAAATTCATAATATCAAATGGGTTTTTTTTTAGTACAAAAGCAACTTTTTTTTCTTTTTTCAGATATAACATTTAAAATTACATTATCGAGTCATTTGATACTTTAAGAAGTGAACCACGTCGGCCCCATGGCTCCCTAGAGCCAATTGCCGAGGGCCAGGTTGGGAACTTTCCAGACCTTTGTTCCACAGGGGGCCCCTCCTGGGCTGCTCCCCACACCCAGAGCCTCTGGTCAGAATTTGTCTGCAGGTCTACTGGGTCCTGTCATGAGCCCCCCCTCCCCGCCGGACACATGTGGAAATAAAATACAGGCAGAAAGTTTGGGCAGAGTTCTGGGGAGACAGATGTCGGCTCAGGCTCAGAAAGAACTTTCCAACAGTGTCCGGTGTGGACGTCGTCTCGCCGGCTGCCTGTGAGAGGTGAGGAGCTGCCCATCAGGACGGGTGTGTGAGGAGAGGCTGTCCCCGCCTGGCACCAGAGGGTCTGGGGGAGGACAGAGCCGCAGGCCCCCACCTGGCTGCCCATTAGGGCCAGGGGGCGATGAAGACCAGAGCTAATACAAGGACAGATTCTTCAGCTCCATCCTCGCCTTCCAAATCCGGAGGGAAGCCCAGGAGTCTGGACTCTGACAGGAGTGCAGGCTCTTCCCCAGAGGCAGGGCTGGCCGCCTTCTGCCATCCTGCCCCTCCCTGTGGCCTTTCGTGATCCGGTGCTTCTGGAAGTCCGGCCTCTGTATGCCGGGTGACCTTGGATGAGGACCAGAAACTTTCCTATCCTAGGCTCTTCCCCAAAAACAGCTCAGTTTTTTGTAAAAACAAAACCACGACGACTACCGTTTAATGAGTTCTCACTACGTGCCAGACACATGCTGGACACGCAATGTCACCTGTCACAGTTAACACCTTAGCAAGGAGCAGATCCACGCCCAAGAGAGAAGGAAACCCAGACCTGGGACAAGCAAGCTGCCCGGGATAACACAGAGGGGAGATTTGAACTCAGGACTTTTCTCTCAGCACCACGATGCTTCCTCCTGACTTTCAAACCCCTTCCCGGGGTTGGACGGGGATGTCCCCATGCCAGTTTAACCGGATGGTACGTGCCGACGCCCCCCAGGGCAGGAGGGAAGCTCTCATGCCGAGGACCCTCTGAGATCTGAGATCGTGGGGTTGTGTTACCTGTTCTGACTCATCCCTTGGGTCTGGGGACAAGGGAGGTACCAAGCCTTCCCCAAGCCTTGCACCTCCGCGGCAGACCCAGCAGGAATCAGCCACAGCCTGTCCTGAGGAGCTCACACCCCGGGGGTATCCCTGACGAAGACTTGGGGGCTCCTGGCAGGTTGCCTGGAAGAAGTGAGCCTGCATCTTGAAGGAAGGACAGGAGTCACCGGGTAAGGACAGAGGAGAAGCAGCCTCTGATGACAATGAAAAAGGCCAGGAGAGAGCACGGCCTGGGGGGTGGACGGCCTATGCGTGGCAGGGCCATGGGGTTCAGGCCGTCCTTTCTCCAGAGGCCGAGGGGAGACGGGGCACTTTAGTGAGGGAATGTCAGGCTGTTGACAGGGCAGGTGGGAGGGGCCTGGGACGGGAGTCAGGCGGTGGAGATGGCCGAGGTGGGTTTCCAGACCCTTCGGAGAGGACCAACCCCTTGAGCTGACCCCCAGCAGGACCTGGGAGGTGATGCACACAGCAGAAGCTTCTATGACTTTGAGGAAGGAACATGAAGATGACGGGCATTTCAGGCACCCGGAAGGAGCGTGTGTCAGACTGTGCGGTGGTTCCACCATGAGGTCCTCTGGCCCTGGCCCGCCAGCTCCCACCCTGCACCTTCCTGGGCCAGATCAGGTCTCCCCACCCTCCTGGGACTGGGCCAGACCCCTTCGTGCATCTCTGTGCCGATGCTTTCCCTGCTGCCCGGGAGGCTGTTTCCCCAGGGTGAGAACCATTCATTCTTCAGGACCTGACTAGGATCAGCTCCCTCTCCAGGCATGCCTTCCCTGGCTCACCCTCTCCCCGGCACCCCTGCCCTGGGGCCATTGGGAAACTGGGGCTGAGGTTCGGACCCACAGACTCTGGTCTCAGGGTCCCAGCCATCTGCGCGGGGCCGTTTGTGGCCCTGAAGGGAGCTGGACCCAGCTGTCCCGAGGGAAGGAGCAGGACCCCACTCAGCCAGGAGCTCGAGCAGGTGGGTGACCCCTGCCTGGGGCAAAGACACACTGTGACGTCGGTGGGTCTCTTCTCCCCAAAAGTATCAGACATTGTACTTTACAACAGCAGTGGTATCAAGACGAATGGATTATTATAGAGCAAAACATTTTCTTAGAACCAAAAGTTAATTTTGGGGGTGCCTGGGTGGCTCAGTCCCCGCCTCACCCCAGTCTCTATCTCCTTCCCTGTGTGTCCTTCCCTTTCTTCTCCAGCAACACAGTGGGCTGGGCAGCGGCCGTGTGTACCATGCGGGGGCTGTGACAGGGAGACAGAAGGCGACCAGAAGTGTCACAGCTGACACTCCTGACTCAGAGGGGCTCACAGTCTCTGGGCTACAGCCAGCCAGCCCTGAGCTCCGGCCAGAGTGAGTCCTGAGACCCGGGCTGAGGAGGGGACCCTCCTGGAACGGGCTTCCCAGAAGGTTCCCCACAGTGGGGGGGCTGGAATCTTGCTCAAGGACTCGGGCTTCTTGGGACTATCAGGCTGGTCTTGGCCTGACGGCTCGGCTAAGGATGGCAGATTGAACACACACACCAAATGTCCCCCCTCGCCAAATCCCAGGAAGGCTACAGAGAGGGCATCCTTTTCCTTTCATTCTGAGGTAGAGACACAAGGACGGGGCAATCTGGATGGAGACCGAACTGCGCAGCCCTGAAGCTGGAGTTAAGTGAGGGTAGAGGCAGCTGAGTCAGGGGCTCAGAAGAGCCGAGTCCCAAGCCAGCTGGGACAGGCGTATGCTGAGCCCCAGCATGAGGAACGCCACACAGCCAGTAAGGGCTTGGCCCCAGCGGGCAGCACCAGGTGGGGATATTGGGTGGGGGCAAAATATGGAGCAGTCAGACTCCTGAACCCCCTTTCAGGACGTGAGAGCTCGGTGGCCACCTGCCCACCCCAGCCCCAGCAGAAAACTGGAGTTAGGTTTGCTGATGGAAAAGCAGCTGTCCCTGGCCTGGGGATGGGGCATCGAGCTGAAAACAGGGAGCCAAGTACCGGGGAATTCCGAGTGCTGGGGACCCTGTCCGCTGTCCCCTGTCCCCTTGCTGTACTCCCAGCAACAGCCAGGCCTTTGCCCCCCAGGCAGCACGCTGAAGTTCCTCTCCAGAGAGTCGGGTCCTCCCAAGGATAAAGTCCTAAAAATACTGACATACTGGGGCACCTGGGTGGCTCAGTCGATTGAGTATCTGACTCTTGATTTCAGCTGGGATCATGATCTCAGGGTCCTGGGATCGAGCCCCACGTAGGGCCCCGCTTACAGCAGGGAGTCTGCTTGTCCCTCGCCCTCTGCTCCTCCCCACCCCTGCCCCTCTCAAATAAGTGAATAAAATCTTAAAAAAAAATACTGGCGTAGAGTTCTCCAAAAAGTGCGCCCCCCTGCCCAAGCTCCCTTCAGTGGTGCTCAGGTGTCTATCCTAGCACACCCTGAGGACCCAGGTCCAGATGCGTGTCCAGAGCTCTGAGACATAAGTAAGAAGAATGTTAAAACGACGAAAAGCAGCAGCCACGTGACCCAGCAATTCCAGCCCCAGGAAACGAAAACCTAACAACCACACAGAAAGCATACACACACGTGCATTACTCAGAAGGCAGAGACGACCCCACTGTCCATCCGCGGGGTTGGCATGTAGTGGGGTACCCACACGACGGGGTCATCTCCAACCATAAAACCAACAAGGCTCTGACACCTGCCACAACCAGGATGAGCGTTGGGGACATCGTGCTGAGAGAAGGCAGACATCAAAGGTCACATATTGTATTATTGTATTATTCCTTTGAAATGAAATGTCTGGAATAGGCAAATCTGTAGAGACAGGAAGCAGATCGGTGGTTGCCAGGGGGAGGCGGGATGTCGAGTGATTGCTTAATGGGTGCATTTTTCTAGGGCGATGAGAAACTCAGAATCTAGAAGGAGGTGATGGGTGCACAGCACTGTAAACTTGGAAATGGATTTTTGTGTGTTATGTGAACTTCACCTCAACTAAAAATCCTCTAGGCTTGGAAAACACCTAGATGAACCTGCTAGGTTTAGCATCCCAACACAAAGACAATGAGAGCCTGAAACGCTGGGTTAGATTCTCCAGCAGTCCCATTTTAAAAAGGAAAAAGGAACAAGTGAAATTAATTTTAGTGTATCGTTTCTTGAACCCGGTATAGACAAAACGGTATCATTTTGACATGTACTCAACATAAATACTACTAACAAGATATCTCCTTCATATGAAGTCTTTGAAATACAGGTGTATTTCCCCACGCAGGACATCAGAACGCAGCCAGCCCCATTCCGGGGCTCCTGGCTCATGCTCCCCTCGCTGGAAGGGACAGCTCTAGGGTGTCTCACACTGGAGTCTCAGGACAGAAGCTGCAGAGTATGAGGGTTTAAAATTCTGTGGGTGTTGGGGCACCTGGGTGGCTCGGTCGGTGAAGCATCTGCTTTGGGCTCAGGTCATGATCCTGGGGTCCTGGGACCAAGTCCCGCATCGGGCTCCCTGCTCAATGGAGAATCTGCTTCTCCCTCTCCCTCTATTGCTCTCCCTGCTTGTGTTCTCTTTCTCCCTCTGTCAAATAAATAAATAAAATATTTAAAATATAAAGTAAAAATTCATGGGCGTTGAATCTATGAATTTAAAAATAAAGAGGCTATAAGCCTACTTGGGGTCATCTGAACAATCGCATTAGAAATAAGTCCTCAATCAAACATAGAATTACAGTGTGATTCAGCAATTGCATATCTGGGTATACATGCGAAGTAAGAACAGGAACTCGAAGAGAAACTCATACACTAATGCTCACAGCAGCATCATTCACCATCATTCACGATGGTGAAAAGATATGAGCAACCACTCACTGATGCCCCCGAGGAACGAATGAATAGAAAAGCCAAATGTGGTGTATACATACAATAGGGTATTATTCAGCCTTAAAAAGGAAGGAAACATTCAGGGGCACCGGGCTGGCTCCGTGGGTGGAGCATGAGACTCTTGATCTCGGAGCTGTGGATTTGAGCACCATGTTAGGAGTAGAGTTTACTAAAACGTAATAAAAATTAAAGGCAGGAAACTCTGACGTTGCTCCAACACGCAAACCTGGAGGGCACTAGAGTAAGTGCAATAAGCCCGTGGCAAAAGGACAAATAGTGTGTGGTTCCCTCCTAGGCAGAATGTGGAGGACTCAAGTTCACGGAGACTGGAAGTAGAATGGTGGTCGCCCCCAGCGTTGGGGGCGGGGTCTGGGGAGGGACAGTTTCAGCCTGGGAAGAGGCACAAGGTCTGGAGGTGGCTAGTAGTGCCCGTTGCACAGTGCCATCCGGTACTCGATGCCTCTCAGATATACCCACAGAAATGGTTAAAATGGTAAATTTTATCTTGTGTATATTCTACCCCAGTGAAGACAAATACATCCCACCACCCAGGTTTGGGTTCCTGTTGCCCAGGATGGTTGAGACTATGGTCACTGGTGGGGGGACCACGCAGGCGGTGACCCAGCTGCGGCCCCGCAGGATGGGGGACAGGGAGGTGACCAGAGGAGGCTCAGGGAGGAGGGAGGACCGCCCCCCTCCCTCCCACTTAAGAACCAGACCCGTCTGTGCTGAGAACCAGCAAGATCCTTCCCTGTTGTGAGTTTGAACTTGTGTTGCTTCCGCTGCTGGTCACATTCGGTTCTGTAACTCTCCTTCAGTTTTCATGTTGGAGGCCAGCATGAGCAGGGGAGGCTTACTCCTGGATCTGAGTCTGTGCGTAATTAAGAAACACTGTAATAGGGGCACCTGGGTGGCTCAGTGGGTTAAGCCTCTGCCTTCGGCTCAGGTCATGGTCTCGGGGTCCTGGGATCGAGCCCCGCATCGGGCTCCCTGCTCAGCAGGGAGCCTGCTTTCCCCTCTCTCTGTCTGCCTCTCTGCCTACTTGTGATCTCTGCCAAATAAATAAAATCTTTAAAAAACAAAACAAAACTAATAAAGTGACTGAAGACAACCCCAGGATCCATGAGAAATACTTTCCTTAAAAAAGCTCTCATGTTGGGGCACCTGGATGGCTCAGTGGGTTAAAGCCTCTGCCTTCGGCTCGGGTCATGATCCCAGGGTCCTGGGATCGAGCCCCGCATCGGGATCTCTGCTTATCAGGGAGCCTGCTTCCCTCTCTCTCTCTGCCTGCCTCTCTGCCTACTTGTGATCTTTGTCTGTCAAATAAATACATAAAATCTTTAAAAAAAAAAAAAAAGCTCTCATGCATTGCCTAGTTTTGAGCAATGCTATGACTTGGCTTCTAGGTTTGTGTCCCCCCGCCTTTTTAAAAAGATTTTATTTATTTATTTGACAGAGCAAGAGAGGGAACACAAGCAGGGGGACTGGGAGAGGGAGAAGCACGCTTCCTGCTGAGCAGGGAACCCACTGTGGGGCTCGATCCCAGCACCCTGGGATCAGGAACCAAGCCGAAGGCAGAAACTTAACAACTAACGACGGAGCCACCCAGGGGCCTCTAGGGTGTTTTTGTTTTTTAATATTTTATTTATTCATTTGACAGTGAGAGAGAGAGATCACAAGTAGGCAGAGCAGCAGAGAGAGAGACAGGGAAGCAGGTTCCTCACTGAGCAGAGAGCCCGATTCGGGGCTCGATCCCAGGACCCCAAGAGATCACGACCTGAGCAGAAAGTAGAGGCTTAACCCAGAGCCACCCAGGCGCCCCGCCCCTAGGTTTCTGTCCCTTGAGACACAGTCATCTCTGCATCCCCAAGGGGCCAGAATCCATGGCCAATTTCAGAACCATTTCCTGAGTGAAGAAGTAAGTGCAGGCAAGCATAGAAGGAGGAGGAATTTGTGAGCAGGAGAATCAAGGAAGGCTTCCAGGAGGAGGGGAAAGAGGGAATGCAGGTTGAGGAGTGGAAGATGGGGCAGGCCGGAAATAGCTTGGGGCTAAGCACCAGCCCTGGCCCAGAGGATATTGAGGGTGATGAGACAAGGCCCTGCCCAGCTGCAGTGACACACCTGGGACCCAGCTGAGTCCTGCTGTCCTGGTTGGTGGGCCAAGGGGACCGCCTTCCCCATCAAACACCCCAGCAGGGAGTTGCCCCTCCCTCCTCCTGCCCCACACCCAGGACAGTATCACCTCCTCTTCCAGCCCCACCCACCTGGCCCTGCCTCCATCACCTCGGAACTGAACCCCACTGCCCTACTGCGGAGCCACTCATTCACTTGCAAATATGCAGTGGGAGGGAGCCTGATTTCTGCCGAGAAGGAAACAAACTGCGGCTCTACCCGGGGAAAGACGGACTGCAAACAAGGAAATAGTAAGTATGTTGTACGACATCAAGCAGTAACAGGTATGGAAAACAAAAGAAATCAGGGGAGGGGTCCTTCTGCCACCTTCTCGGGGCCCTCAGCTAAGTCCACAATCCAGGCCCCTCCGGGGATGGACGCCTGGCTTCGGGAGGGCCTGGCTTTGGAGTCTCAGGGTCTCCTCCTGCAGGATGGGCTCAATGTTACGGGAGAGAACACTGCTGGGATGAGTGGGGCCCAGAATCCCCTGGGGCAGCTGGAACAGGCTGGCCCAAGGAGGGAGAAGTCATCCCGGCTCCAGCGCCCAAGACCCAGATCTATCTCACAGGTGTTTTTTAACACAAAGGTAAGAGGCCTGGCCTGTGCCCACCTCCCTGTGGGCCAGGAGTACAGGTAACAGATGGTCCCTCTGTGGCCTCAGGGTCTGCCATGGGACCCTCGTTGCCAGGGGCCTAGTGCCAGGAGGGCTGGAGATGGAGGGGACAACTGCTCTGAGCTGGGTGCTGGAGGAAATGCGGCAGGAAAGCAGGAGATGGGGGCACCCTGGTGGCTCAGTGGGTTAAGCGTCTGCCTTGGGCTCAGGTCATGTTCTTGGGGTCCTGGGATGGAGCCACGCGTCAGCCTCCCTGCTTAGCGGGGAGCCTGCTTCCCCCTCTCCTTCTCCCTCTGCCCCGCCTTGCTGCCTGTGCACTTGCGCACACACGCTCACTCTCTCTTTCTCTCTCTCTGTCTCTCTCAAATAAATAAACAAAATCGAAAGGAAAAAAAGAAAGAAAGAAAGAAGAAAAGAAAGAAAGTAGGCGATCTGAAGGTTTGGGCTGTCTCCATATGTGCCAGCTCCGGGTCCTCCTGACCTCCCCGTGCCTCAGTTTCCACATACATGAAGTGGAGATGGTCCCTCCCAAGGTGGTAGGAGGAGCAGACCATGGTGGGGAGCCAGTCCTCCACGAGAATGAGCTGTTTTTTCAGTTGGTGATAATCTCAGTGGCAGAGGCGGAGTGGCCCCTGGAAAAACGGGATGTGGTTAGCTGGGGCCATGTCATGTCCTCCCATAAGCTCCAGAGAAGCCGTTTCCTCTGAGCTGCCGTGAATATGATCAGGAAGCCGCTCTGGGGGCGGGGGAACACTGGATGGGATTCCAGGCTCAGCTCCATCTCCTTCCTGCTGTGTGGCGTGGCCAGGTCACTCCCCATCTCTGGGCCTCTGCTTCCTCTTTGGGGTCTGGTCATGACGATAGCTCAGGGCCCCAAGCACCCCCTAGGAGGCCAGCCCCAGGGACCCAGTTGCTTTGAACCCCCACCCCCTGGGGTGAGTGACATAATCCACTTAGGCAGCCCTGGCACCCATCCAGGCTCCTTCCTGTGCAGAGATGACCAACAAGATAAAGCGAGGCCAGCATGTGGGAACAAGGCTTCCGGGAGGCAGCAAGCACGGCGAGCAGTGCGCGTGTCCAGGCCAACAGGAAGGAGGGGCGGGGGTGGGGAGGGCAAAGCACATGCAGGTGGATATGGACCCCCCCCCCGGGGACAGACCATCTGTGGATGGCAGCAGTGGCGGCCCCTGGGTGGTTTTTGGGGGGATCTTAGTAACTGTCCAGGCTCCATTAGCCCCAAGTAGGCCTGCTGGCTACATAGGGCAGTTTAAGAAACATCCCTTCCTGGGGCACCGGTCTGGTCCAGTCGGTAGAGCACAGGACTCTTGATCTCGGGGTCATGTGTTCAAGCCCCATGTGATAGATACATAGAGCTTACGTAAAAGAAAAAGAAAACATCCCTTCCTTAAGATCACCCCGCCCTGCACAAGCCCTTTGTAGAAATTTGCTCCCATGGTCCCCTGGGGGTGGGCTACATGCCTCACTTTCTGGCAGTTTCTCCAAGAGGAGGGCCAGAAATGGGCTGGTGGGAGAAGGCAGAGAGCCCATCGAGAGGGTGAGAGCTGGGGATTGGGGGGCGCTCTGTCTGGGCTGGAAGCTCCCACCACCCTGGGTTCTGTGGACCTGCAGAGCCTGTCCACACCTTGCCCCCATGAACGTAACCCCAGTGGGTGACCTCAGCAGGGGAACAGGGGTTTGGTGGCCCTGGCAGAGGTCTGGCAGCACTTGCCCTGTGCCACCCCTCCAGTTAGCCTCTCAGCCTCGGCTGGTGGCCACGGCTCACTCCTCTGTATCAGATTGTCCCAGAAGAGAAAGGACCAAGACCTCTGGGCCAACCCGTGTTCCGTTCTCCACACTCATTTCTTCTGCCTCCTCACCCCATTCCCTGCATGTCTGTCTCCCCATTTTTTTTTTCGGGGGGGGGGAAGGGGGGACCAAGTCCCAGAGAGGTGACGTTTCTTGCCCAGGTCACCTCTGGTGACCTTCCACCAGGTCAGTGGAAACATGACTTGAACTTGAACCTGTCACATTGTGGTGATCCTAAGAGTTCAGAAACAAGAGTTCAGGACTTAAGTGTATCAGTTAACTGTTGCTGAGTAACAAACAACCCTAAGCCCTGTACCTCAGAGCACACACCAGCATGGATTAGCTCACGACTCCGTAGTTCGGGAAGAGCTGGCAGGGACCCTTTCTCTACTGCGTGCATTACTGTGTGGGGCGTCCAACCTGCCTCTCTCTGGGGTCTGGGGCTGCAGCAGGGGGAGCTCGGCAACCAGGGGTGGGCAGGGCCTCTCTCCTCCATGGTTTCTGGGGCTTCTTCCACATGGCCTTTCTCTAGTGATGTCCTCCTCTTTCCTTATGTGGCTCTGGCTTCGAAGCTGGAGGAAATGGACGCAGTAAAGCCTTTGAAAGCCTAGGCCTGAACTCTGTCACTCCCAAGTCCTTCTGTTGGTCAGTGCACACCCCACACAGGCTACCCAGATGCCAGGGGAGGCAAGATCACGGACTGCGTGGCGGAGTGACGGGGATGGGAGGAATCGTGGGCAGTCCTCCTTCTACCCTAGGATCCTGCCCTTAGAGTGGGCCACTGCTTGCTGTCAGACTCCTGTGTGATGGGCTTGGGAGAGTGGATGGTGACCCCTGGGATTGCAGAGGAGGGAGGGCCCAGGGAGCTCCAGGGCCTGGCTGTGGGAGGACGAGAAGGCGAGGCTGGCCCTGGCCAGGCCTAGGGGGCCAAAGGCCTCAGAGCCTCTCTTCAAGCCTCTGGGTCTTTCCCTCCCTGTCCCCATCTGCTCAGCTGCCCAGTCCCCCCAGGATAAGGCGGCTAAGCCCCAGTGGGGAATGAGGCAGGGCCTGCTCATCTGGTTGGTGACAACTGTCCACAGGCCCTGCCTGGGCTTTGCTGAGTGCTGAGCTGGCTGGGAACAATGCCGTGGCCCCCGCCCTGCCTGGCCCTGGGCCCCCGGGAGGGCGAGAAACTTCCTCCCAGCAGCCCCACCCCAGCCTCACGAGTTCTGAGAAACCGTTGGCTCCAGATTGTGACATTCACTGGTCAGCGGGGAGGAGGTCGTGCAGATCCTTCGCCCACCTCCGCCCTCGGACCTCCTCAGAGACCTGGCAGCGGCCACCTAGCGCGGGCTCTGGAGGTGGGTCCCCACCCTGCTGCTCATTAGCTCTGTGAGCTTGGGAAAGTTCATTGCCTCTCTGTGCCTCAGCTTGCTCATCCGAGAAATGGGAAAAGAAAAAGGCAGGCACGACCACTCTGCATGGGCCGTGCTCTAAGTGCTTTCATCCAGCTGCTCATCCAACCCTCCTGACAACTGGGGGGCCGGGGTGTGCGCCCCTCTCTTATTCACTCAACAGCTAAGGATTTGAAGGCACAGAGAAGTCAAGGGACTTGCCCGGGGTCACAGAGTAAATTACCATTCCAGAGCCCATGCTCTACCCACCCCCTTGCCTGCTGCCAACCTCCTAATTCCTTTTCCTAATCATTAAGGTGAAATGCACATCACACGAACCTGATGCTGCCCAGGTCTGTGGCACACTGTGCCTTCGTCCTGTTGGGCTGCCTTTGCCACCCTTCCCTCTCCAGAGTCTTCCCCAAATGAAACTATACCCTTTATTTTTTTCTTTTAAGATTTTGTTTATTTATTTATTTATGTTAGAGAGAGAAATGGAGCGGGGGCATGAGGGGAGGGGCAGAGGGAGAGAGAAGCAGACTCCCTGCTGAGCACGGATCCCCATGTGGGACTTGATCGCACATCTCGAGATCATGGCTTGAGCTGAAATCAAGAGTTGGACACTCAACCGACGGAGCCACCCAGGCACTCCTGAAAGGACACCCTATTTAAACCGTAATTCCTGGGGCGCCTGGGTAGCTCAGTGGGTTAAAGCCTCTGCCTTCAGCTCAGGTCATTATCTCAGGGTCCTGGGGATCGAACCCTGCATCACATGGAGCTCTCTGCTCGGCGGGGAGCCTGCTTCCCCCCTTCTCTCTGCCTGCCTCTCTGCCTACTTGTGATCTCTGTCTGTCAAATAAACAAACAAACAAAAAATTTTTTTAATGTTCTCCGGCCATCGCCGCTCTTCCTGTCTCTGTGAACTTGACTCCTCTAGGTACCTTGTGTAAGAGGAGTCATGCAGCATTCGTCCTTTTGTGACTGGCTCCCTGCGCTTTGTATCGTGTCTTCCAAGTTCGCCCGTATGGCCCCACGCGCCAGCATTTCCTCCCTCATGAGGGCTGAGTAATATTCCGATGTACATCCAGACCGTTCGTCCATCACTGGACCCTTGCGCTGCTTCCCCCTTTGGCTATTGTGAATAAAGATGCTATGAACATGCGTGCATCAGTATTTGTTCAATACTGCTTTCAGTTTCGGGGTGTATGTACCCGGGAGTGGAATTGCTGAATCATATGAGAAGTCTGCGTCTTCTTGAGGAACTGCTGTACTGTTTCCCACAGCGGCTGCACTGTTGTATTTTCCCTCTGGAAAGGCACAAGGGATCCTGATTGCTTCTTGTACCCCGGGGGAACTTCAAGTCCCAGGGAGTGTCAGCAGCCTTGGTGAGTGTCTAGCAGGCCTGGAGGTGGCCCGATAGCTCCCGGGGGCAGGGCGTGCAGGGCAGGGCAGGGGTGCTGGGAATCCTGGTGGGCACCAAGACAGCCTGGCCCCTGGCATTCCCTCCCGTGGACACTGAGCCCTGGCCTCGGTCCCTGGGCTCTGGCCTTCCCCACCCCTGCTCTGCCAGGACAGGCCACCCTGGGGCAGAAGGGATGAAAGGGGCCAGCGTGGAGCACATGTCTTCACTGGCAGGCTTAAGGCCAAGGGACAGTCAGACCCTTGGTCCCCGTCCTGACCTGCTGCATGCCCTCCGCCATCCGCCACCAGACAACCCCCTTCCCTGGCCTGGGTTAACTTCTCCCCTGCCAGGAGTGGTGTGCCTTGTGGGGACAAGTTCGGAGAACTGGCTTTGTGACCTGAAGAGAGGTGCCCATCTACTTGGAGGAATTCCCAAGGCCAAGCCCCTCATTGTACAAGTGACTCATTGAGGCAAGGGGTGTGGACTGTTCTAGAACCCTGGCCCCTGACTCCCACCCCAGCTGTCTCGACAGCCTGCCCGTGCCACCAACAGCCCCCCAGAAGGTATAAAGCCAGCAGGCCTCACAAAGTCTGGATCACTGAAGATGCGGAGCTGAGGCCGGGTGGCTCTGCCCTCCAGAGAAGGTACCAGAAGCAGGGTGTCTCTTCTGCACAGACCCCAGCCCTGGCAGGATGTCTTCACATCATGGAGCCCCCTACCTCTGTGGCCCCAGTCCCGGCTAGAGGCAGCGGTCAAACATCCTGAAGGATGGCCCAGAGCCTTGGGCCACGTGCACTGCCACGGTTGAAGGCCATGGTTGTGAGGTCTTGGGCAAAGCAACTAGCTTCTTATGGCCCTAGGCAGGCCCTAGCCACTCTCTCATCCATTTTCTCACTGGTGCAATGGACTAGGCTGAAACTCCATGGCCTTCAAAGACCCCTTCCACCTAGAAGGTTCCTGAAGGAAGTCCGGGGGGAGGGTGCGCTGTGAGCCGGTTTCGGAGCACCGACCATTTATGAGGCGCAGCCGCAGTGGTATGTGGTAACAATGGAGCCACTATGTCCTAAGCGCTGGACAGTCTGAACTTACTCATTTCGGACAATAATCCCACACGGTAGACACACTTTGCATTGCCCTGGTACAAAAGGAGAAATGGAGGCGCGGAGAGATGAAAATGACCCAAAGCAGCAACAATAGTGGAACTCAAGCCCCGCCGTCTTCCTCCATGTTCCAAGCCACAGTCTTATGGACCCCAACATGGCTGAGCTTCCTGTAGGCCAGACTTTCTGGAGGACCTGAGTCTCTCCAAGCAGCAAGCAGCAGCGGCCCGAAGTCCAGCCACAAAGCTGCTTGCAGAACCTGGGAGACGGGCCATCAGGGGCCCAGGAGAAGCCTTCTGTGTCTGTGCTAGTCAGGCCGCCGCGAGGGGCAGACGGGGGCAAAATGGAGTGCGGCTGGTGTAGAAAGTTCTGGAACATCTGTCACAGGAGGAGTTGCTAAAGAACCTGGGAGAAGGGGTGGAGTGGCTCTCCCCAAACTTCCGCAGGCCCCTGGGGTGCTGATGAAGAGACTGGTTTGCTCTGCCCCGTTCCAGGTGGTGGGAGGCAGCTCTCTTGTGGCCGAAGGTGTCGCAGGACCTGGGGCAGCGGCGGTGGTGGAGGGAGTGCCCCATCGCAGGTGTGAGCACCTCTGGCTGGGCGCAGCAGGAGATGCCTTTGGGGCCCCGCCCAGGTCTCCGGTGTGAGGCTCAATCAGGCCCTTCCAAGCAAGTCCAACAGCCCCAGGCCTTGACAGTCCCTGCATTTGGTGGCTGAACCGCTCTCCTCCAGCAGTCCCGCCCATCAGCCCTGCTTCGCTGCACAGCCGGGCCCCTGACCGAGGCGCCCAGCAGCACGCTGTTATTCCGATTCCAGGACGAGAGAACCTGCTGACCCCCCAGAACGCCTAGTACGGGCAAGGACTTGGCTGGGGCTGGAACCTCGCTGAAGGGCCCCCAGAGCCAATGCAGCAGGAGGATGGACAGGCCGGGACTCAGCCTCGCTCTGCTCCTGTCCCACCTCTGTTGACGGCATTCCAAGGCCCCTTCGCCAAGGCAGGTGCTGACTGTGTGAAGTGGGGGCGCTGGGAGGCAGGCCGGGTTTCTGGGGGCGCCGTGCTTTGCCCTGCTCTCCCTGCCGTGGCTCTGTGGAATGTCCTGTGAGTCTGTGGGGAGCGCCCAGCAGAGCTTGTGGGTGTAGAGGCATGTTCTGCGTGTGCACACGGTGTCTGTGGGTCTGTGTACCAGGCTCCACGTGCATGTGTGGGACACAAGGGGAGGGAGTCTCCCAGTGGGTTCTCTCGCCAGCAGAAAGGGGCCTGCTCCACGCGTGTGTCGGGTGTGTGCACACGCCTACGGGTGTGTGTGCGTCTACTTCTCTCCCCTGGTGTTACCACTGGTGCAACCCAGCCCCCGAGCCTCCCTCCAGTGGGCCACTCTTGTGGGCTGGCCGGAGGCGGCAGTGGGTATCACTGCCAATCCCTCCCTCGGCACCTGTGGTGTCCTCGGAGCTTGTGGGGGTCCTGAGGCTGAATTACTCCCTCCACACACACCCCCCCATCGGCCTGTCCTTACTTCCTAGCTATGATTAGTCCCTTCCCCATCCATCCTTAGTCTGCATGCCCTTTCCCTTCTTTTGCTCTGTTTCCAAATCTGCCCCAACCTCTGGGTCCGACTGAGGCTGCCTCCACCCTCCCAGCCCTGAGGTGGACCGTGGCCACCTCACTGCTGTCTTTCTGGCTCCTCCGCTGGTCTGGATTCCCCTGGGGGCCAGGGGAGAGTCTGGTTCCTCTCCGCTCCACTGCAGCCTGGAGCCCAGGGCTTGGCACACAGGAGGCTCCCAGTCAATTGAGTGGCTGTAGCCCGCCCCACCATGATCCTACCTTCCTCTCTCTCTCTCTCTCTCTCTCTCTCTCTCTCTCTCTCTCTCTGGTTGGCTGTCGGGTGGGAGAAGACAGGGAGGACATCTGGCACCTGATGCCCCCAACACCAGCTCTGGGGTCCAGGTCCTGGCTCTGCCTCTCAGCCATCAGGCGGGCTCTTCTGGTTCCTCACATGGGGATCCAGCGTGTGGGGCTGGTGGGGGCTGCCCGGGGAAGGAGGAGGGCTTGCTGACAGAGCAGGCTCCCGAGTTTCTAGGAGTGGTTGTCAGGGCCCAGCCGGGTATGCGGCTCAGGGGACCTAGGGCAGCTTGGCGGCCTGGGTCACAACCATATGCAACCACACAGTGGTCCCAGCCCTACCAGGACTGCTTCAGTCTCAAGGTCCCTCCTACCTGGAAGGCCGGTGCTGCACCCTCTGAGTTCCCGCCACCCCTCAGGCCTCCCATAGTAGGCACCACGCAGGAGGGCCAGGGAAGGATGCGGTCTGAGGCTTACACAACAGTATTTACTGGCCGCGTAGTATGTGCTGGGCTGACAGCAGCGGGGGCAGGGCAGACAGAATCCTGTCCTAGTTGGGGTTATGCTGGGGAGACAAGCAAAAGAGCAAGAAGCAGAGGAAGTTACCTGTAGGCTAGATGGTCAAAAGTGCTATGGAGAAAAAGCAGACAAAGTGATCGGGGAGCTGCACCCTAAGGGGTGCTCGGGGGTGGGGGGGGCTGCATTTGCACTGAGACTGGAAAGAGGAGGAGCCACATGGGTACCTGAGGGGGAAGAGAGGTCGGGATGGAGGAAACAGCCAGCGCATGGCAGGTGACGAGCACGGGGACAGTGTGGAAGCACGGGGCGAGGGAGGAACCAACCTAGACCAGGCAGGGACTTGAGACCCCCCGAGGCACTCTGACCTCATTTGGGCTGAGATGGGAGCCACAGCATGATCTGAGCCAAGGAGGGAAGTGATCTGACTTGGGCCTTCTGGAGTCACACCAAAGGCTCTGTGGGAGGGGGCAGAAACAGGAACAGCGTGGGGAAGCTACTGCAGAGACAGAGGCCGGAGCCGTGGAGGGCTGACGGGAGTCCCCACTGAGGGAGGAACACCAAGGAATTGTGGGGGAGGGCCTGGAAGTCCTTTACCCCGGTCCTGAACCCTTTGAGAATCTAGTAACAGGCACAGACCCTCTCCCAGAGACCCATGCATGTGTGTGTGCATGTGCACACACACACACACACACGTTCACACAAGCAAGTGCACGGTCACATCCAAGTGTGCCTAGACTAACACCCATGTTTATATGTGTGCATGTGTACGCCCACGTGCTCATGCACGCACATGCCATGCGACAGGGAATGTCCCGAGATTCCTGGTCCCCTGTCTAATCCGTCCCTTCTACTTAACACGTGTGGAAACAGGCTTGTAGAGAGACTTGTCCAAGGTCAGCCAGGCAGCGGGACCCAAACCAGACAAACCTGGAGCCATTGGCGACCCCTGCCTTAGAGTCCTCTGTCTCCCAGCACTGAGCAGGGTGTCAGGGCAAACCCCATCTCATCCTTGAGTCAAAGAGGCTGGGCCGGGAGGCTGGGATCCTGAGCACTTCCTGTCTGGTATCCTGGCCTCCCTGTGGGGCCTTTCTGGAAGCACTTTGGCACAGGATGAGATGGGGTTTGCCCTGGAGGCTGGGATGGGTGGAATGAGTGCTTAGAGATGGGCTGGCAGGCTGGGAAGGGCACTGCAGGTACAGTCCAGCAGCAGCAAAGGCCTTGACATGGGAACTCTCCCAATGAGGCATGAGCAAGCCCTCTGGGAACCAGAAGTCACAGTGGTCTCTGGGGAAGGGCACACCTGGGTTGGGTCTTGAAGAGTGAGTAGTAGACGATTTGCCAGAAAGACTAAGATGTGCTGGGGTGCGGGGCTGAGAAAGGTTGTAGAAGCAGCGTTTCCGAGGGCTACCTTTGCTGTGCTTCTGGGAAAGGCTCATTCCTGAATGAATGGAGGGAGTGCAGGTCGGGGAGGGCAGGACAAGGCTGCCCTCCCTCTGGTGACTTCGTCTGGCGGGGGAGAAAGAAGGAAGGGAACCTCGTTTATTGACTAGCCCTGCTGGGGCCCATCTGCGCTCAGGCCATCCTCGAGCCCATTCTGCAGATGAAGACGCCAAAGGCTTGGAGCCAGTTCACAACGCCCGCGGCACCGCCGTGCTCCCCGCCTGCCAGGAGCCTTGGCAGGGCTGGAGCTTGACCCTGGGCAGGGGTCAGGGACTCCTCACCTCGGGGACCCAGGGCCAGGAGGGAGATGACCCAGGGAGGGAGGAATGTGGCTCCCAAGAGCCAGGCAGCTGCTTCGGGAAGGGATAACAGACCTAGCAATTGTTCACAGAGCCAAATCGGCTCCAGGTGAACGAGGGCTGCCCGAGCTGTAAGGTGACACCGCCTTGGGCTGGCTAATCTTGTATCTGGGCTGGGCTGCTTTCAGCTTCCCAGTTTGCATAGCTTCCTGGTCAGGCCCTAGAGGAGGGGGGTGGGGAAGGAAGGCCACCTACCAAGCCCCCTCACCCCCGTCCTCCCCAACATCCTCTCTGATGGCTTAGAGGTAGGACAAGAAGTGAATCAGGAGGGAGAGGTTGGAAAGGTCCAGATGTCACTGATACCCGTATGATGTTGGGCGGTGATTATTCCCATTTTACAGAGGAGGAAACCGAGGCTTAGGGCTTTGAAGTGACCGGGACACCGAGGGGAGCTGGGGTAGTCAGTCACACCAGTGTTCAGCTTCTCCACCAGCTTGAACACCACTGTGTCCCAGACCTTTAAATGCGGGAGAAGAAACCGAGGCTTGTCTCCCCTCCTGGCCAGCTCTCTCAGACGTGGGCTCCCTGCGTTGGGAGGGTAGAGAGGTGGGGCCTGGTGCACCGGCTCTGCCTGCGGCCGCTGTATATGATTACACAAGTCACTAGTTATCTCTGTGGGGCTGGGAGGGCAGGCTGGCCACACACAGCCCCCACCACTCTTTGAGACTGTCAGAGTGCGTCCGGCAGGCCAGGTGGAGGCTGACTTTGGTATGGCCCCACCAAGGCTGACTCCCTTGTGACCTCACCAGAAGCCTGGAATCTAGAAAGGTCAGGAGAACAAAGACGGAGCAGTGGGGGGAGGATGGAGCACAGTGGGTCAGAACGAACAATCATTACCTTTTTTTTTTTTTTTTAAAGATTTTATTTATTTGAGAGACAGAGATGACAAGTAGGCAGAGAGGCAGGCAGAGAGAGAGGAGGAAGCAGGTTCCCTGCTGAGCAGAGAGCCCAATGTGGGGCTCGATTCCAGGACCCTGAGATCATAACCTGAGCCGAAGGCAGAGTCTTTAACCCACTGAGCCACCCAGGAGTCCCAATCATTACCTTTTTTAATGGCAGGTAATATGCACACTGATGGCATTAATCTTTTTTTTTCCCAGCAAATATTTCTTGGGTGTCTCTCCTAGACCCGGTTAAGGGTACTCAGGCGACTGTGGCTTGGCAGTCACTGTGCCAGCTAAGAGAGTGGCACGCCCTGAGGAGGGAATCTTATGTACAAGGACCCATTTCAGGTGCTTGAGGAGGGAGGCTTCCTTATCCCCATTTCATAGATGTCTAAACTGAGAGGCTAGTCACTTGCGTGAAGACCCAGACCCAAGCCAGATCTCTCCAGTTCCTGAACCCAGTCCCCCACCCCCCCTCCCGAACAGTGGGACCCTCCCCATGGATCCTTACCTTGCAGGGCCTGGAGGCTCAAGGACAGGAAAAAACATTGGTTTCACACCTTATTTTAAAAAAACCAAAAGGGGGACAAGCTATAAATGTAATGGATTGGTTTTTAGGTCACGACAAAATGGCTTCACATCAAATGAACTGCTTCCCCCTCCCCACAAAAAAAATATCATGAAGGAAAGTGGGTGGCAAGGGCTGGGGCTGGGAGCTTCCTTCCCACTGGACGTCTTTCAATAATTTTCAAATTTGTGCTGTGTGCAGCTATTATCTGTCCACCCAAATCAATTAAAAAATTTCAAGGGATGAAAAGGCGTATTTGTGGCTCAGGCCTTGGTCTGGACCTTCTTGGCTCCTAGTTTGGGAGCCAGAGCTTGTCATGGGGAGAAAGAGTACACACTTGGTGAGAGATTAATGCTATTGGCTGCTCCCTGTGAGCACCCCAGCGTGGAGAGTGAATGAGAGAGTCCCGAAAACCCGGGTTTGAGTCCAGGCTCTGGAGCCTCCCAGTCTTGTTACCTTGGGCACTCCTGGATGGGAGCTGTGAATGTAAAAGGATATGATACTTCATTCCCAGTGTGGCGCTAATGGGCCAGCTTTGAGGTTTCCAAAATGCCCAGAGCAAGCCAGACCTGAAACAGTGCCTCTCTCATGGGCCAAGGGATGCCCAGGTTGCTGCAGAAGAGGCCAGGGGAGGGAAGAGCTGATTCTCCCAGGGCAGGGGCAAGGAAAATGTCTCTGCCTCTGAGATGGCCCTTTCCAGATGACAGGAGTCCCCAGGCAGAGGCACAGGGAGAGGCAGGAGAGACGGAGGTGAGCCTGTGTGAGCTGTAGTGAAGGTTCTCCTGGGAACCTTTTCTATAGTGGTTAGAGAAGGGCAGAGAGTCAGCTGGAGGAGCAGGTAAGGAAGAGCATGCTGACATTTTGGGGTAGAATAGGTGGGATTTGCAGGGAATGACAGGATACCTGAAGCGAGTGAGTCATAAGGATGTTACAGAGGGTTCAGGGATGTGCTTAGAGTGATGCCAGCTGGGAATGATTTTTACATTTTCAGATGATTAGGTAAAAAAAACGAAAGAAGAATAAGGTTCCACGCACAGGAAAATTACATAAAATTCACACTTTAGTGTCCATAATTAAAGTTTTATCGGAACACAGCCATGCTCGTTCCTTCGCATATTGTCTGTGGCTGATTTTATACTACAGTGGCAGAATTGAGTAGTTGAGACGTAAACCCTACAGGCAGCAAAGCCTAAAATACTGACTAGCTGGGCCTTACGCAAAATAATTTGCCTACTCTTGGCTTAGAGGGAGTCTCCATGGACAGGAGGGGTGCGGATGAGGCTGGAGAAGAGACAGAGCCAAGCCACCAGGGCCTCCTGCTCTGCGTAGTCACTGAGCTTAAGCTGAGGGCAAGTGGGAGCTACTGAGGAGTCAGGGGGGAGAGTGACCAGCTCAGATCAACGTTGGAGAAGGGTCACTAACTGCTTTTCAAAGATAGATGAAGGTGGGCAGAGGACATCTGGAGCCAGAAGCCCAGCCAGAGGCAGCTCCAAAGGCCTAGCAAAGGCCAGTGGGACACCTCCCCCTCCCCTGTTGACGTCATCTGCGGGGACAGCCTTGAGGTGTTTTCTGCCCTTCCCACGCACCTTCGTCTGTAGTTTAGAGCCGTGCTCGCTGTATACCCAGGGTACCCCGCGCACGGGGCGGAAGCGACTGCCTCACCCAGGAGTCCCGGAGCGGAAGGAACTGCCAGAAGGGCGGGAAGCACGTGAAGGCCACCTCGAAGCCCAAAGCAGGACCATGAGGAGCCAGGGTATAAAGTGGTGGGCACTCGGAGAGCCGCTGGTGGCCCGATGGCAGGAGAGGAGGCTCAAGGGGTAGGCAGGGCGCGGACCTTGGGGCCTTGAGTGCCTGCTTAATTGTGTGGGGGAGGGGAGGCCTGCGCCCAGGAGCCCCAGGGGTCGAGTCACGGAGCCAGGCCTGGGGAGAGCGCTCGCTCCGTGGCTCTGGCATACGTGTACAGGTACCAGTCCAGGAGAGGGTTGGAAGGATACAGGCAGACAAAGGCCCGTGGACCCCTGGTCGGTATACACGGGCCACCCAGGCAGACACACAGACCTGTGTAGACTCGGTCTAAGGCCTAACGCTGTGTACGCACCACAACGGAAGACCAGGCCTCTGCAGCCCATCCGAGATGGTGTACACATAAGCAGAGCTCCCCGGAGTCCTGCCCGCACATGGGCTCTAGAGGCCCCTCCGCACGGTCACAGATCTGTGCACACAATCACGGTCCAGGTCCACGGAGGCACGGCCACCGATCCACGCGCACACCGTAACGCAGATGTGCACGCCCAGGCACTCCCGGGAACTGTAGGTCACCCAGTCCCATATGCGCACCGCAAAACACAGACGCACACATCCGCGCACGCACAGATCCGGACACGCAGACCCGTGCGCACACGAGACAGACACACTCTCTGACCCGCCCCGCCTCCCATCGCACACACAACCGCCCAGGACGCACCGGGCCGTGGGCCGGCGCACGCACGGTCACAGGCAGGGGCGCGAGCACACACACACACACACGCACACACACACACACACACACACTTGATCGCACGCGCGGGAGGCGCGGAGCGGCGGCGGCGGGAGACTGCGGCCCGAGGCGCCCCGGCCCAGCCCGGCGAGGCGAGCGGAGCGCGGCCGGAGGCGGAGGGGAGGGGGCTCCGGTGGGGGCGGGGCGGGGGCCGGAGCAGCCGAGCCGGGCGGGAGCGGGCACCTCTGCGCGCCGCGCTCGGGCCTCGCCTCCGCACCCCCTACCCGCGCGCCTCCCGGGGGGCCCTCCCGCGCGCCCGTCCGCTCGCCGGCCCCCAGCCGCGGCCTCGGGGTGCAGCCAGGCGGCCGCGCCGGGCCCGCGGGACAGGGTGGAGGTGGGGGCGGGGGGCGGGGATCGGGGCCGGGCTGGGGCCGCGACGCCCGCGATGCCGGGCGCCCGCCGCAGCCGCCGCCGGAGCCCGGGATGGGGCGAGAGGCTGCGGCGGACGCCAGCATCTCCCCGCCGGGGGCCCCGGGGGCCGCGGAGCCGCCGCCGCCGCTGCTGCCGCCGCTGCTGAGACCCAGCGGGCGATGGGTGAGTTGACCCTGGCGTCCCGGGGACCCGCGCCGCAGCCCCGCCATCCCCGCACTCCCGGCCCCCCGCCTCCATCTCCGCGCCGCCGCCTCCGCGCTCGCGGCACCCCCCCGTCACGGCTCCCACGGCCCCCTCCCTGAGCGTGACCCTAGGGGCGGGGGCGGGAGCAACGGGCCGGGGGGCTGGGGAGGGCCCGAGATAGGGGGCGGGATGCCGGGCCGGCTACTCGGCTCCGGCTCCCCCTCCCCCAACCCGGCTGCTCCGCGGAGCTTTCCCCGGCCCCGGAGGGCAAAGCCTCATCTCTCTGATCCCCTCCCCCGGCCTGGGCGGGGGGCGTCCCCGAGGCGCGGGGCTCGAGCTGCGCTTTGTGCGCCGTGCCCCCCCAAACCTCCGGCGCCACTCGGGGCTGGGGGCGGGAGGCCTCAGCGTCCGCCTCCCCCACCCCCAGACCCCGGGCTGCGGCGGCGGAGGCCGAGGCGCGGTCCCGGAGCAGGGCGGGTGCGGGGGCTGGGACTGTGGCTGCTCGTGGCGACCAGGCGGAGTGGGGAGAGCACCCCCGGTTCTTTTGTCGGGCGGGGGGGCTCCCGCTCTTTGCACGGCACTGCCCAGGGCGGGGGAGGGAACCTGGCTGGGGGAGGGCGCTATAAATATCTGCAAATAGTGAGTTCTGGAACCGGGGGTGGGGAGGGGAGCGCGCTTGGGTGTAAGTGGGAATGGCGGTGCCGGAGCCAGGGTGCAATGAGAAGCAGAGAATCAGAGATGGGTCTCGGCCAGCCCTGGTGGCCTGAGGTCAGGTGACTCTCCCAGCTCTGGAAGACTCCCTAGAAGGGATGTGGGCAGGAATACTACACTAGAGAGACCCCTCCATGGCCCCCCAGCACTGGCACTGCCCCCATCCCGATGGTACTCCTCCTAGCTCCTGGGACCCCCATCCACAGCTGCGGATGGGGAGTTGTGGGATCTGGGTGCCCCATCTCCCAGAGCAGTTACTAAAGACAGGGGGGTCTCCGAGGGCTAAGGAGAGAGGCACAGGGTCCTCTGAAAGTTTGAAAGAGGTGCTGCAAGCCCAAGGAGGAGAGAGAACTTGCTGGAAGAGTTGGCTTGCTCAGGAGAGGAGGGAAGGGCACTTGAGGTAGAGGGAATGGCAGAAGCAGGCTCTGAGCTGTGAGTGCCTGGTATGTGTGGAGAGTTGGAAGGGGCTGGAGGGGGCTTCGGGTCAAGCAGGGCCAGGAAGGAGACCCAGGTGGGGGGTGAGACTTCGGGCCCTCCCAGGGAGCTGGTACTAGCTCCTGAGGATGGTGGGGACCGGCTGGGGCTGGGAGTGCTGCCATCTGGCTGGGCACCCCCTCTGGAGTCTACCCTGTGCCCCTGTTGTGGTCAGGGCTGCCTGACCCACATCTGGGATCCCTCTTACTGTGGTGGCTACACCACCACGAGCAAATCTGCTTTCTGAGGCTCAGTTTCCATATCTGTCAAATGGGGAGAGTCTGCCACAGGGTCACGGAGAGGTCTGGATGAGATGACAGGTTTAGGGTGCCCGGCACCTGAGAAATAGTCGGGAAATCTCTGTCTGCTGTGTCAGGATGATTACCTGGAACACTGATGTCACCTGGTGGGCCAGGCTCCCTTCACTGGCTCACCTCATCCCAGTGTTATGAGGCTCATGTGGGGCTGGAGGTGACTGGGGAAAGCCAAGAGCTGGGGGAGTTACATGTCCAGGTCCTCACGTTATTCTGGGAGAAGAAAGGAGCAGTGGGCAGTGGTTGGGGCGGGGTGGTCTGCATTGACAGCCTGTTTGTCCCCACGGGCCCCTTAGCCATGGCATCCAGCAGACCCTGCTGTGTTCCCCAAGGCCAAAGCCTCTTTGTTCTCTGTGCTGCAACCCTTCTGCTAGCCGGCTCTAGCCTTGCACGGGGGACCAGGGCTCCCTTCTAGAAGGTTCTCCAGACATTGAGACCAGCAAACACAGTGACCTCCTGTGAGGGGCACTGTCGTGGGCAGCCAGGTGGAGACCTTAGCCCCAGGAGAATGGACTCTAGTTGAGCAGCAAATATTCTTGGGCGTCCATGATCTTGCCTAGCCCCGTGCTGGCTGCTTAGGGGCAGAGGGAGGATGACAGTAACTGCACCGTGGGACGGTCAGGTGCAGCAGTTAAAAGCATGGATTTCAGATCCAGTGGTCCAGGTTCAAATCTCAACTCTGTCGCTTCTTACTGGGCAACTGGGGACTATTGAACTTGGCCTCTCTGGGCCTCAGTTTCCTTGCCTCTAAAATGGGAATGATGCGTAGTATTGCTGTTTGAACTGCTTGGTTCTGTTTCTAGTGAGCATTCATGCCCCCTCTTTCAGAATAAGTCTCCTGGTTCACCCCTGCCTCCTTGGAGACGACGCAGCCTGCCTCACTACTAGATCAGTGGTCTGCATCGCTGTTGTCTTCCTTTGCTGTCTGTGAGTCCATGTAGGCAGAGGCCTGCCTTTCCTTGTCCGTTGCTGGGGCCGGGGGACAGTGGTGTGCTGGCAGCGAGTCTCTGGGAGAAGAAGGTCCTTGATGAACACTGATGGCAAGTTTCTGTGGTGTCTGTCTTCCAGCAAGGCCACTTTGAAGCTGTACCAAAAGCTTACTCATGTCACAGTGGGTGCTGGTACATGTCAGCTTCAGCACCCAGGCATTCAGTGGGTGCTTAATAAATGGCAGTTGAATGAGGAGACTGTTGGTCAGGTAGACTTGGGGAGCTGCTGGGCCATAATTTAGCTGGGAGGAGAGGAGGACGTTGGATAGGATGAGGCAGGAGCAGAGATCCCTCTGAGCCAGTAAGTTCAAATAAGTGAGATGCAGGGCAGGGGGATGGAGGGCTGGCACCTCCCTTCCTGGGAGCCTCCACTCCTCTGACCCTGTCTCACTCCTTCTCTAGCCTTCCCTTGACCTTGGCCTGGTTTGAGCTGTCTGCACAGAATGAGCCAGCTAGATCCCAAGTTTCAGCCTGGCCGAGCTCTGAGATGGGGTCCAGATAGGCCACAAATGTCCAGTTCTGTTCCGTTGCTTATGCTTTTTCCTCTGCCTGAATGTCTGTTCCGCCCACCTCTTCCAGTGTCCCCTGAAACACTGTCACCCTTCAAAAGCCTCCTCCGTGGTGTCAGCCCTCCCCAGATCAGTCCCTTCTTCCCCTTCTGCCGTCACACCCAGCCTTACAGCCCCTCTCAGGCATGCTGCCTGCCCGTCAGAATACCAGTTCCTCTCATTTATTGCATCTTTACTGCAGCCCATGACGGAGGTACCGTGATCATCCCCTTTGCCGATGGGGAAACTGAGGCACAGGGTCCTGTTAGGGATGATCCATCCTCTCCATCCGAGCTGAGCATCCGTTGTGCAGGGAAACTCCTTGCTGCGGGCTGGCGGAGAACCACATCTGTCTTGCTCATGTGTGTGCTATTTCGTGTCGGGCTAGACTGTGAATTCCGCGTTGTATAGGAGCTCGAATGAATGAATGATTATGTGAATTAGTGATTGTCAGCCCCAGGGAGTGCCCCTGTTCTTCTCCCCATCCTTCCTTCCTTTGTCGTCCCCATTAGGGGAGACCAGCCCTCAGGAGGGCCGTCTCAGACCACAGAGGGATGGTCCCAGGGACCTCCTTATCCACACCGCTTGGAAGGGGAAGTGAGGCCCTGGGTGGGGCCGGAAGTAGGTGCGGTGGAAGGCTAGCGGACCATCCTGCTGTGGTCTAGAACAGGGGCACATGGGGGCCCCATGGCCCTGCCGGGAATCCAGGAAGTGAACAGGGTCCCAAAATACTTTTTCTTACAGCGCCTCAAGTGGAAAGTACCCTGTGGGCTCACTTTATTTTCATCTTTTCTGTACAAATAAAACTGGAACAATGGGAATCATTCACGGACCTCATCACTCCGTTGTTTTACAAATTTAGAACTTATTTGGCTCAAGACTATGGTTCCCACTGAAGTAGGAATCCCCAGGGAGGGCCAGGGTGAGGGCCAGGACAGGAGGCCAGAGCCCTGCTGCCACCGGGGCCGCCTCCGGGTCTGCCTCCCAGCTGCCCTCTCCGGGCAGGCTGGGAACTTCCCAGAAGGAGCAGCACAGATGGGGGTCTGAGCAAGGGAGGGCCTCCAGAGGCAGGCTCCAGGATTCTGGTTGACAGAGACCCGTGATGGATGACTTCCCAGCCTGTTCCACCCCACCTTGACCTCTGAGTCATGATCATTTGCTGCTATTTCTCGAGCACTTACTATGTGCTGGGCATGGGGCCAAGCCCTTTGCATTATCCCAGCGACGCCTCCTAACTTCCCTCGAAGTAGGTACTATTATTATCCCCATTTGGCAGTTTGAGGGTGCCTGGGGCCCAGGGCTCAGGGCCAGGCCAGGGCAGGGCTGGGATCGTATCCAGCCTGTAGGACCCCAGCCCCTGATGGGGCTCCGAGTCTAGGCCCCTAAGTCACTCCTCTGAGAATGGCTTCTGCAGTGACTTCTAGCCTAGACCCCCTGGCCCTCAACCTGGATCCTGGGACCCTGCCCCGCCCCCCGACCTGTGTTCTCTACCTCTGCTCCCTTCTACCCTGACCCAACTCTGCACCCACCACACTGACCCCCCCACACCCTTTTTTCCAGACACCTACTGCTGCTGTTTCCTTCTGGAAACGGGTCCCAGCTGGCCGTGGACCCCACGTAGCTTGCTTAACACCCTGGACAAATCACTCATGGCCCCACTCTGGCTACCCCGGGCCTGGCACACAGCCTGGGTGAATCATGGTGGGTGAGTGATGGTGGCCAGGGGAGGGGGAACAGGGAGGGCTGCCGATGGCTGGGCAGAGCTGGGCAGAGCTGGGCTTGGGCTGCACAGGCAGCTGTGTCGCTGGGGGCTGGCCCCTTGCCTGACATGGAAAAGGCATTTGATACATATTTCTTAAGTATTTGTTGAATGGTGATAGTGAGAGAGGTGGGTGCAGGCCCCTTCCGGAAGCTGCACAGATTGGTGGGTTTGGGAGAAAGACTGAGGGCGGGGGCGCCTTCCCAACTATCTCCTTGGGCTGTGATCGTGAGTGTTTGGGGCTTGGGGCTCATTGACGGCTCGAACGGGAGCGAGATGCTGGTGCTTTCTTGCGTGATTTCATTGCAGTTATCACAGGAGCCGTGGGCCGTGGGGCTCAAGTAATCCTCATTGCATTCTAGGGAAACTGAGGCCTAGACAGGGCGGGCAGCTTGCTGGGCTCATGGCTGGGAGGTGGTTCTGCCATCTGGAGCCTTGGCCCTTGGCCGGAAGAAGCAGTGACTGTGCCGCTCTCTGTACTGCCCAAAGCACCCAGCACGTCATCCCAGTTGGTTCCAGCAGGAGTCGGAGGCTTAGCGCTAGGTTTTCAACTGTGCCCATATCCGGGAGTCAGAAAACCTGCCCCTGAGGGGCCTTCTGCGTCTCTAAGGGGTAGTGGTGGGAAGAGAGCCCTGCTCCCGGCCAGCGGCAGAGAGAAACAAAGAGGCGAGTTGGGGGATCTGGCACAGAGTAGGTGCTCAGGAGCCCTTTTGGTGAGAGGAGGCGGAGCCAAGCCTTTGGTCCCATCTGGTCCTTGGAACAGCCCACCACGGGCTTCAGTCTTTGAGCCGAGACCCACAGAGCATGGTTGACTGGCTCAAGGTCACACCTGCCACACCCAAGGTGAAGAGCAGAATGTTGAGGTTCCACCAGGGGTGGGAGGTCTGGGAGCCGGGCAGGTGGAGGTGGGTGTGCAGGAGGAACTGGCCCCAAAGGGCCCGCGGGCAAACCTCTCACAGGGGTGTCGAGGACAGCCACTGGGGCCCTGGCATGTCACTGCTTTCAGAAATGTTTGGAGCCACACCTGGGTATGGGCAGTGGCCCTGTACCTGCCGCTGGGGGGCAGGTAATGGAATCTGTAGTGCCTCCGCCTCCAGGCACTGGCCCACGCATGGAGACTGGAAATCCAGGTGCTGGCTTTCATGGCCTTTGCAGACGCTGTCCCTCCGGAAGGGCCCTCCCCCCCTCTCCTAGCAGGTGCTGGCTCATCCTTGAGACTAACCCCCTGCCACACCAGGAAGCCCTGCTTGACCCCCCCACCTCAAGGCCGAGGCTGATCCTCCCTGCCAGGACTTCCCTCTGTCTGCTCCAGGGGATGCCGAGAAGCCCGAGGGCTGGGCAGCTCTGCCAGGGGCCTGGTTCTAGTGCAGGGCCTCGTCGGAGACGCCCATGGAGTAGACAGAGAAAGAAGGTGCAGAGCTCAGGGGACTGTCAATTCAGCCCAGACAGGGGACCAGGCTGGGGAACCTTGAGGCCATGTAGCCAGCCAAACACGCCCATTTCACAGAGGGAACATTGGAGGCCCTGAGGTGCTTGGGGCTGACCTGGAGTACCACGGGGAGTGGCTAAGAGTCGCTTTGTGGCTCGTAGGAGGAGAGCCCGGGGCTGTGTGGCCGCACCCCTCCCGCTCTCCTTTCCCAAGCTGCAGCGTCTCTCTACAGGTTCCAGGTCAGGTCTTGCAGGGGGACTGCTGGGAAGAAGCCCAGGAGAGCACAGTCCCCAGGGCTCAGGTCTGCACTCGGCCCTCCCATGTGGAGGGCAAAGCTCCTTAGAGAAAATGCTTGGTGTCTAAAAGCTGGCGGGAAATCCACATGGATGGTTCATTTCCAGCAAAAAGATGTGCAGGAAAAAAAAGTCTGGGAGAACTTAGGCCAAGGGGATAGCTCAGGGGATGGTGGGACAGTGGCTGATAGAGTCCTGTTGTTTCGCTGTGATTTTCCAATTCTCTAGGACGCGTGCGACAGCTTTATCATCAGAAAGAAACGCAGCTATAATCTAAAGGAGAGCGGTCTAAGAAAAGGTGCCCTGAGAACAGCCCAGTTCCCCATTTGTTTGACTGTGGGGTCACTACCCGTGGGTGGCTTCCAGGGGGACCAGTGGGAGCTGCCTGGCCCCAGGCCCATCCCCGGAACAGGTGCATCTGTGGCTGACAGCTTGTGTTTCTCTCATCCTTGCAAATGGGGTCAGTGAGACTCCTGGCATGGGGCTGCTGGCATGTGGCACCCCGAAAATCCCGTTCAAACCTCTGACCTTCCTGCGGTGCCTCAGGGCCTTGGCCTTCCCACCTCCATCGGGAAAGCCTGCTCACTGCCCCCCCCCAGGTGCTGCCATCCGCCTCTCCCAGCCAGAGATGGCCCCGAGGCTGTTTGCGTCACCTCCGTCCCAGGTGCCCAGTGGGGGTGTTGACAACCGTTGACCGGAGTCCTTACTGTCTCCTGCCCCGAAGTGCCTTTCCAGGGGTCCTCCTGCAACACAGTCAAGTTCTGCTTAGTGGAAATGGTATTTGTCCTCACAGCCTAGCCCTGATCCTGGGTGAGGATGCAGTCTCGGTCTCCCCCAGGCCCCCCTGCTCCTATGCTCGGTATAGAGCTCTCATTCATTCGTTCGGCTGCTGTCCAGCAAGTGCCCCGGCTCAGGCTAGGTGCCGGGGGCACGGATCTGCAGACCTCGGGGTGTGACCATGTGTGTGTGTCTTTGTGCATGGGTTTTGTGCACATCCCCTGCCCCTCCCCACAGTAAGAGCAGCTCCCTCGTTTATGACCTCTCATCTGGGCCGCCCTGCTAATTCATTCAGCAATGAATTAGACCCGCTAAGGAGGTTCCAGGCCCTGACCCCAAAGAAACGTGACCCAAAGTCTCTGTCCTTGGGAAGTGCCATCTTGGGGGTCGTTGTAGTGCGGACAGGTGAGGGCCCAGGCCAGCACTAGGGATGGTCGGAAGCTTCGTCCTGGAGAGATGGGAAGGCACAATGGGGAAGGGCATTCCCGCCCGGCTGCGGGCGTGCACTCCAATCCCCGCAGCCCTGGGATCCTGGGCCTGGGAACACCGTGCTGGCCCTCCTTGCTGCTCTCATGGCTCTAAAGCAGGCCTAAGGGGCAATAGAGCTGGAGAACATGCTCCGGGGCTGTGAGTCCTCCTGCAGGGTGGTTGGGAGGGAATACAGGGCCCTGGAAAGGAAGCACATTGACTAGAAGATAAAAGACAGAGCCCGCTGACAGGCAGGAGGACCTGGGCTGCAGAACTTTCTGAAGGAGAACCTGGGGACCAGACCCTAGAACATAGCATCGAGAAAGTAGCACCCCTCGATTCAGCCCAGAGAAGCTGGGTCACGGAACTCAGAGCAGCAGACCTAGAATGCGGCCCTACCCACGGATGTCAGCCAGCAGCTGGAGGATCCAGTCCCCCAGTGGTCAGTGGGGAAACTGAGGTGGTCCAGGGATCGGGAGGTTCTGGAGCCTGGGGGAGCGTCGGTGCACATGCTCGTGGGCTCTGCTGAGCCGGGTCCTCCCCACAGCTTGCTGCTGCCTGACCTCGGGCAAGTCCTGTCTCTTCTCCAAGCCTCAGTTTCCCCATCTGTGAGATGGCTGTGTGACAGTGAGACGAGAAGGAACACGTCACTTGGGAAGGGGGTGCTGCTCTTGGTGCGCAGGCTCTCCTGGGCGGTTCATGGCATGGTGTGGCTGAGGCCAGGATCCTGGCCACCCGCCTCCTGGAATCACCTGTCCCTTAATGGCGATGGCCTGCTCATGGCCGTTGCTCCTTCTCCTTCCCCACACTCAGTGGGACCTTTGGGAACTTGCTGCCTTTCTTGGGATGGTCTCTGGATCTAGCAGGTGGGAAGGACCGAGTGATTAAAGGAGCAAGAACAGATTGGTGGCTCCGTATTAAGGAGCAGACGCCTGGTGCCTGCAGCCCTGCATGGTGTCCCCTGCCATTTGGTGGGGGCCTCCTGAGTGTCCCCGGTGGATACGGTCAGGCCCTGACCCGAGGGAGCTATGGCCCCTCCTAGGCAGGGATGGGCTGAGATTAATTGGGGAGGAAAAAGAGAAAAGGCTTATTGTTCCAGTTTCACGGGGGTTCCCCAGGGGGCTCCCCAGGTGTCCAGAACGGCAGAGCGAACCAGCTGTGCACCTGCTCCGGGCCTGCCACTACCGCAGGAGAGGGCTTGGATTGCTCTGGTTCCCGAGCGCTGGAGCTGTGGGCCCAGGGCCAGGAGCAGCCGCGTCACCTCCCCTGATCCCTGCAAGGACCCTGCAGGCGGGTGTGACCAGCCTCCCCTTTCATGCCTCTGCGCCAGTAGGGTCCCAGAGCTGTGGGGGGCAGAGCTGGGGTTCCAACCCGTTCTTCCAATCCACAGCAGCTCATCGAGCCCCTACTGCATGTGAGGCAGGGCGCTAGGTGCTAAGCACCCCAGGGTGAACCGTGATCACTTCGTTTTTCACCTTCTTCCTTCCTGTGTCTCCTCTGGCCTGTCAGCCATGGTGTTGCTCTGGGGTCCTTTCCCGTGTTCCCCTTTTCCTCCACCGCCCTCCTGTGGCAGGGGACCCTGTCCCATTCATGTAGATGAGCCACATCCGGGTATGCCGTGCCCAGGCTGATCTGGACTTTTCCAAGCCCCAGCCCAGGGCTCAGAGCCCAGTAGCACCTACTGCAGGTGCGGTCTGTGGGTTTGGGGGGAGGGTCATGTATTCATATAGCAAGCCAAGGTCGCACCTCCTTTGCATCAAGCGGGGAGCTGGGGCCCCAGGGGAGCCCGGCTGCCCCGCCCAGTGTGGGGTGAGGAGCCCTGGGGGGCAGGCCAGGGGCCTCTGGGGGAAGTGCGGCTCCATAGAGCCCACTTGGAGACAGACAGTGAAAGATTACCCAGGAACTCCTTGGAGCCTCCTACGGGATCTGTACTTTATCCCGAGAGTAGGAGTTCCCAGCTGGGAGGGGGCAGCATTGGATGTGGCTTTTGCTTGGTTCATGGGGACCAGGCCGGGGGCCCCCTGGGAAGGCCGCTGCTCTCTTGCAGGTGAGTGCTGGCCATGGTGCCGCCAGCGTGGGACAGTCGCACCAGGGGACGGCTGGGATGGAGAATGTTGGGGCATGGAATAGACGTGCCTGGTTATGGACTTGTGGAGTCCGCAAGGGGGAGGATGGAGGATGGCTCCTGGGCTCCTGGGCTGGGCAGCTGGGTGGACGGTCCCATCGTGTCAAGGTCCAGGAGGAGGAATGTTGGGAATGCCGTAAGTCATCCCAGCGTCCCTGGGTGCCATGCTCAGGTCACAGGTGATCAGCTCCAGTTGTTGGGACAACTGTTTGAGTGAGTTCTTTGTGCCTGGTTTTGCAGCCAGGGGTCCCAGGCAGGATGGGAGCCAGCTCTAAGCCCGGGCTGCTGCCCCCTGCCTTCAGCCGGGCCCCGATTCTAAGGGATCTCCTTCTCTCTGTCCTTTAACCCCCGGCACCCTAGCTTCGCATCCCTCACCTGTGCCCTGTACCCAGGGGGAGGCCCCCCTGGGAGCACTGCCACTCCTGCCTGGGTGCACGGACTGACCTCTGCGTGGGCACCCCTCCCCCGCTGTGCAGGGGCATCCTCCCCCCACCCCCCAAGGTGCAGCTCATGGAACAGAGCCTGTCTACACTGTGGCTTGAATCTGTGGCCCTCCTGGCCCGTGCAGAGAAGGCCGCATGAAGACAGGCAAGGCATAGGGCGCATCCTCCCCTCCCTTCCCCCACCCTCGGGCCTCCGGGCTGGAGACGGAGCTGAAGCTGTGCACTGAAGTGGCCCTTTGTACATTGTCCCCCTGGAGGCTGGGGGAGCCTGGTGGGTGGGGCTGGCACTGCCCGCGCTGATCTCAGCAGGGCTGAGGAGCAAGGTGGGGCGTGAAGAGGGGGGTGCTTTCTCGGCCTGGGAGCAGGAAGTAGCACCCTGCTAGGTCTGGGTATGCACTGGCCTGACCTGCTGCCCCAGGCCTCCCAAACTAGATGATACTTGTCGCTCAGAGTCTGTCATCACTTGCCTTGAGAGTTTGGTCGTCACGCACAGCGGTTTCTGGAGCGCCTGCTCTGGGTCAGGCTTTGTCCTGGCGGGTGGGGAGCCGCGGAGACGGTGACTGAGGCTCAGTGTGACCCTGCTGTCCTGTGCTGACGTTCTGAGCGCTGCGGTGTGGGTGGGGGAGACAGACCACTAACGTGTAAACAAGGAGAGAGCTAGCTTCCGCCGTGGTTGTGGGGGAGCAGATGACCCGGGGAAGGGACAGCTGCTCTAGCCGCCGGGGCAGGAAAGCCCCTCTGAGCAGGCAGCCGCATTCCAGACAGACAAGACAGGCCCTGAGGATGAAAGGTGGGCACTGTGGCCAGAGCCTAGTGGATGAGTGAGGTGAGGGCAGCAAAGACCCAGGGACCAGAGTGGCAGGGTCTTTGGGCCCAGAGAGGAGTTTGGGTTTCATTCTGAGCCAGACTGGGGGGTGGATTGGGGTGCGTGTAGGGTCTTGTGGGAGGCTGTTGAGCTGGGGGTGGGGGGTCGGGGGTCATGTGGCTTGATGGGGACTTTGTAGTGACAGAATTTGCAGGGCCTAATGCCAAAGGAAAAGGTAGTGCCCCTTGTTCAAAAAGGAAGAATGTCAAGACAGAAAGAGGAAAAAAAGCAGGAAAGAGGCCAGTGGGGAGGAGGAGGAGGCGGCGTGCGGTTGGGTCCTGGGAGCGATTTGGAAGGAGGCGCGGACAGGCCCTGCGCTGCCCCCGCCAGGCACATGGCGAGGCCTTCTGGAGCAGCAGGGGATGAACTTTTTAGCTCAGGAATGGTCTGTGTCGAGGCTTCTTGGATGCGACCCTGTTCAGTCCTCATGGGGTGAGGGGCTGGGATGGTCCCGAAGTGCAGATGGTGACTCTGAAGCCCAGGGATAGGAAGTGACCCAGAAAGCCCTCAGTCCAGCCGCAGGCCTTGCTTTCCTCAAGGTGCTCCATTCCACAGCTGTGACAGCTGCCGCTGGGCGGGGCTACTCTGTGCCCCGCCCCCTGGGCTTGTCTCCTCTCACTTCCTGCTCTGCTCCTGCTGGGAGTGGGACTGATGGTTTATTTGGGTTTGGAAGTACAGGAATCTCTGGGGAGCTGCAGGGGGCTCCATGGGGGGTGGTGTGTGAGCGATAAGCCTGCATGGGGTCTGGGTCAGTTAATTTTGTGGAAGGACTGGTGGCATATTTTATGAGTTAGAAGAAGCTAGGTTTTTCTCTTTCCTCTCCATTGGCTGCACTGTTAAGATTAATAATCTGCCCGGTTGATGGTCACGGGCTCCTGCTGCCCCTCCTGCTTCCTCGGCCCCACCTGGCTGGACCCTGCCCTCCTCTTTCTCCTTCCTTCACCCAGCCCTGTCCCGCTCCCAGCCATAGACCCCAGTGTGCACCCCTGCAGAGATGAGGGGGGGCGGGAGATCCCCCCATGCCCTTAGGAAGTCCTTTGATCCCTGCCCCCTGGGCCTTCAGCAGACCGATGCAGACACTTAGGCATTCGCGCTTTCATTGTCCTGTACCAGGAACAGGATCCAGGGGCTCACAGCCTGTAGGGCAGGCTGACTGGCCACTGGGATGTTTCTGTCCAGGCTGGGGTGGAGGGTAGCTCCCCAGGGGAGGCAAGGGCTAAGCTGAATGTGAGAGAGGAGTCCCCCAGAGACCCCACATGCATCCCCCAACCCAGCAGTACAGATGCTGGAAGTTCTGCTCCCCGTCCCCCTTCTCTGCCAGGGTCTGATTTACGTCTTCACCCTCTAAAGAAGATGCTCAGAGAGGGTAATCCTCACAAGGAATGAATGTGTTCGTTGCTTGTGGTGGACTGGGGCATAGAGCCAGGCAGTGCAGTAACTGCTTGGGGAGGGGGTGGTCTCTTCCGGGCCCCCAGTTTCTCATCTGTGGCCGGCCACGCAGACTGCAGCCTCTGCTCCCACCACTGCGGAATACCCTTCCCCCGCAACATCCCCCCCTTCCTGGGCTGTTGAGTATGGAGCCCACTTGCAGTGAACAGCGCAGGGTCTCTGAGGGGCAGTCAGGATTCAGGCTCCTCTCACGGCCCGCCAAGCCCCCAGTTTGTGTGAGACACCGGGTCCCGTTCTGTCCCACCTTTTTCCGCCGGTACTGCGCTCCTCCGTTTCCCATTCGCAACCCACCAAAAATGCCCCTTGGTCCCTTTGGGAGTCCGGGAACAGTTCAGGGTGACCTCCCACCCAGTGAGGGAAGAGGCCCCAAGAGGGGAAGGGCACATGGTTTACCGAGCACCAGGTACTGACAGGCCCCTGAGGCGGAAACTGCGAGGACACACACACCCACATCACCAGCACCTGCCACTTGGCCCCTCACCTGGAGACTGCAGGTGTGCACACACCCACATCACAGGCACCTGCCACCGGGACCCTCACCTGGAGACTGCACGCGCGCGCACACCCACATCACCAGCATCCGGCTTCAGGCCCCTCACCTGGAAACTGCACACGCACACGCACACGCACATTCCCAGCACCAGGCCTCAGGGAGCAGCTTCTGCAGGATGGGGCTGCCCTCGCCGTGTTCCCTGTCTCTACCTGGGACAGATGAGGAGACCAAGGAGACCGCAGCCCCTGGGAGGTGAGGTGACTCAGCCAGGTAGAGGTGGGGCCCAGGAATCCAGCCGGTGAACCAGAGCGGGTGCCAGGCCAGGCTGCCTGTGTAGCCACGTGACTGCCACTGGTTGTCGGCCTGGGGGGCTTATGAGACAGTCAAGTCCTGAAGGCCAGACACAGGGCTGCTGCAGCTGGGAGGGGACGCTGTGGGGTGCTACTGCAGGGACCCAGGGCAGGTACTAGGTCAGGTGAGGGGAAGGGGGGCCTGCGGAGGTCCAGGCATGGAAGAGGCAGGGTGGAGGGGGAGGGAGCAGGAGGCCCTAGGATTGGGTCAGGCACCACTTACAAGATGATCCAGGCGGGCCACTCAGATCCCCTGAACTGTTTCCTTATCTGTAACAATGAAGGGGGCCAACATGGGGCTGGAATTAGAGAAGGGGGCCGAGGCAGTTAGCACCCTGCCAGAGGGCTGCTGTGGGTCCGGCCTCTGGCACGCCCTCCTCATTCACCCATGTGGACAGGCTGACCAGGGACAGCTGTGGGTGGGGGCGTTTGGCATCTCTAGGCCATGCAGCTGGGCCCACCTGGCTGGAGGCCAGGGTCAGGCTGACAGCAAGTACGCAGAACCCCCTGGGCGGTGGGTGCAGTTGGCGTGGGACCCTGCTTTGCTCGGCTCAGAGTTCGGGGGCAGCGGGGCCAGGGAAGAGATAATGCGCCCACGGAGGGCAACACAGGCACTAGCCAGGTTCCCTGGTGGACTGCCCGCCCCCTGGAGCCTCCTGAAGTCCAGGCCTCGCCAGAGAGGGTTCCTGACTTCTTAGAGCACCAGACCCTGAACCTTCAGGGTTCTGAGATTCCACCACTGGCCCCCATCCAGGGTGATCTATGCCCACTGGTGTCGGTGGGGAAGGGACTCTGGGGTTCCTGTGGCCTTTCAGGAATCCAGGGCTTTGTGAAACGTGGTTTCGCCTCACCTCCCTGTCGTCTGGCCTCACAGAGAGCTGCCCTGGTGGTGGTGGTGGGGGTGGCTTACACCATTACAGGTGGAGGGGAGCCTCAGGTAGGGGGTCTGGGCCATGCAGCCCTCCTGGGCACAGAGCTCTGGTGACTGGTCACCTGCTGGAACCAGGGAGGTGGTGACCCACAAATGGCAAGGCGGCGGGCTCCTGCTGGGGGCCAGGGTGACAATGGGCGGGGCCCTTGCCCTGGGCAAGGCTGAAGGCAGCACCCCAGAGCTTGACCCCCGAAGGAGGACCCCTAGGAGCGGTGAGTGCGTGTCAGTGCCAGGCAGACCCTTCAGCTCCCTCAGGCCATCTCCACTACCCGATGGCTGGGAGGGAAAGTGGAGTTAGGCACACAGACAGCCTCTGGCAGCTGGGCCATTCAGTAAGTGCCTGGTGCCGTGAAGAAGGTGATGATGATGGAGGAGCCGCCTTCTGGGAGGAATGTTCCAGACCCACGGCTCCCCAGACTGGTCCAGCCTTGCCTGTCCAGTTAGAGTGTTCAGCTGCGTCCGGATTACTGCCTCAGGAGGGCAGCCACTGAGATGGGGGCCCAGGCTTCTGCCCGAGCAGCCCCTGAGGTGTGGGGTGTCCTTGCCAGCCCCGCTAGGCTCCGCAGGCCCTTCACAGACTCAAGACGCGCTCCCCCTCCTACCACCCTCCCACTTGGCTGTCCCTACACTGGGGGTTTCCTCCTCTGGGAGGTGGCTCCTTCTTGGGTCTCAGCAGAAATGTCCTCTCTTCGGGAGACCCTGACACGTGGCGTCCTCTGTTGGCCCATTTTCTTGTTTGTCCTCTGTCCCTCCCGTGGACTGAGCTCTCGTGGGGGCGGGTGGGGACCCGTCTACGCCTCTTGTTCCCTGCTGCACCCCCAGCTCCAAACCAGGACTGATCCTGCTCTCTCTCTCCACCCTAGGCAGAGCTGAAGCACCGCCGCCTATGAGCCTCATATCCCCCTCCCAGGCCCAGCCCCCAGCAGGGCAGCTCTGCCTCTTGATTCTTCCTCCGGTAAATCCGTGACTCTACGGGGCCCTGCTGACGGGGACACAGCCATATCCTGGGCCTGAAATTCCACCTTAGTGCTCATCCCTTTGGCTTGTCGCAGACATTCACAGAATGTCTGAGCCCAGCCTCATGCTGGGTGCCAGGAACACAGGGTCAGCAGTGTGGGAATGGAATGATGGGGCCAGGGACAAGGCCAGTCGCTGCGGAGGTTTCCTGTGACAGGGCAGAAGCAGGGGCTGGAGGAGATGCGATCTCTGGCTCAGTGGCTGCTGTCACGCTTGGGTGGCCGCCACCCACTCCTCCCACCTGTGCCCCGGTGGCCCGGCACCCCTGCTGGGACGCGTCCATATTCCCTCTCTGGACCACTGCAGAGACACAGGCAGGCCAGAGCCATGGCCCGCCCTGGCATGGCCGTCCCCCCAAGCCCCGCTGTGTGTGTGAGGCCATCAGAGCCTTGGTGGCCCTTCTGAAATGCACGTCCACCTCCGCCCTGCTGGGTTTTTGGGTCTTTTTTCAGTATAGACATTTTTCCACAAACAAAATCTTAGGAGAAACTCTATTGTATGAAATCAAAAAGCTGAGAGCGCCTCTTTTTGATTGTTTGTGGGGGGCTGACCCAGGCTTCGCGACCTCTCCCCGTCGTCATCTGTCTGGTACCAGGAGCGCCCTGGGGATTCCCCAGAACTTGGTTTGGGGACACCTGTTCTCAGTGCGCACAGTGCCCTTTCCATGGTGCGTTGGTCTGTCTGCATCTTCCCCTCTTTCCCTCCCCAGAGCCGCCCACCAGAGCCCCCGCTTCCTCCGCAGATGCCTCAGTGTCTCTCCTGTGGCCGACATTTGTCCTGCCCCTCAGCAGATCCTGTTTGATTCCTGCCGGGTGGTTGGGTCGTTACTCTCCCAGGCAGCGTAACAGACCCTTTAAACACATGAGATCCTCGCTGCAGCTCTGGGACCTAAACACCTGCCTCCACCTTGCTTCCTCCCGCTGCCTCTGCACAGGGAGGCCCAGGTGCCTGCCCCCTCAGGTCGTGTCCAGCACCCCCCAGCACCGCCAACCCCACCCCCCATCCCCGGCCTGGGCTCAGCTCCTCTGTGGCTCTGCTCCTCCCTTTCCTCCTTCCCAGACTCTCCCCACATCCCACCTCCAGCCCACCTCTAGCCCCTGAGGCTGGGTCCCTCCAGCCACTCCCTCCCTCTGTCACCCAGTGTTTAAGGAGCCTCTGCACCACAGATCTCCGCTGCTCCCCACCCGGGCCCTAGGTCCCAGGCTGGATGCCCCAGGCCGCCACCTTGCCTCCCGTACCACTGCTGTCTGATGAGCACCGTCCCCTCTGGTCCCGCTGTCTCCTCCCGAGCCCAGCCCCACCTTTCCTGCAGCTCTCTGCCCCCTCCTCCACAGTCCTGTCTAAACCCGCGTGTTCCAGTTCAGTAGCAGCTAGCACGTGTGCCTATTTTTTTTTTAATTTTATTTATTTATTTGACAGAGATCACAAGTAGGCAGAGAGGCAGGCAGAGAGAGAGGGGAAGCAGGCTCCCTGCTGAGCAGAGAACCCAATGTGGGACTCGATCCCAGGATCCTGGGATCGTGACCTGAGCTGAAGGCAGAGGCTTAACCCACTGAGCCACCAGGCGCCCCGCACGTGTGCCTATTAAACTAAAATTTAAATCAAGTTAAATTATAAATTAGTTGCTTCATCTCCCCGTCAATTTTAAGGGCTCAGTAAGCACATGGGGCTAGCGGCTGGGGTGCTGGACAGCGCAGCCTGGCTCTTTCCGCCGTCACAGAGCGTGCTGCTGCGGGGGCTCTGGAAGCTGCTCCTGGCCACCCTCGGGCACGGGCTGATGGTGTTGTTGCACTCAGAGCCTGCAGGGTCTGGGGCTTAAGCCAGTGGTACCTCCTCCCCCACCCCCCGAAGTGGAGTCCGCATGGGTGTGCACAGGTGAGCAGAGGAATGCTCTGAGCTTTGGTTTCCTCATCTGTAAAGTGAGGATAGTAAGTCCCCCATCCAAGGATGGCTGGGAGGGTCAAGTGTATGTAAAACATATGCTGCCAGCTGGTGCATAGCTCGGCGGCCGAGACGTTAACATGAATAAGGCAAGGTAGGGGCCCATCTCAGGAGGCAGGGGTCACAACAGCAGTGAGCCTCAGTGCTGGACAGTGGGAGCCGCTGCAGGCTTCAGGGCACACCCGCCCCACTGGCTGATGTCTGAGCAGGACTAATCTGTTTAGCCTCCAGCACTGTCTACTAGGACATTCTGAGCTGGTGGCAGTGTTCTATGTCTTCACTACCTGTGGGCCTCTGGGGACCAGACACTGATGTCCTCAGTGGGCCCATGACCAGTGGGGAAAGAGGAGGAGGCCCCAGCGAGCCGAGGGCAGGTTCCAGCCTTGGGAACCAACTTTCTCAGGCACATGCTAACTGCTCTGTGGGCAAGTTCTCAGGCGACTGGCAGGTGGCTGGCGTCCGGCAGGGTGGGGAGGGGTTTGGAGGAAGGAGAGCGGGCCAGGGCACATGAGTTGGTTGGGGGGGGTGTTTGCCATGAGAGCTCCAGAGCATGGGCATTGGGCTGAAGCTTTAGCCAGCCCCTGCCCTGCAGCTAAGCCAGCAGAAAGAGTAGGGCCCAGATCCTAGTGCCCAAGGGAATGGCGTGGGCACCCCATCTGGCTGGTCCAAGAGCTGGCTCCCAGTGTAGCTGTGCCTCTCCTTTAGGCCTTGGTGTCCTTTATCTGTGGATGGGAGCAGTAGCAGCTCCCATCTGCCCCACGGTGAACAAGGTTTGCCAGGATTTCGCAGTTCCTGGTCAACTGGGGTTCTTGGCCAGGGCTGGCCCTTTGGGCCGACTTCTCTCTGGGAAGTGCTGGGGAGTAGAAGTCCTGGGGACTGGGGGTCAGGGTACAGCAGATCTCCCTCAGCCAAGCTGTTCGTGTTTAGCCTGGGGCAGAACCCCTAAATTCAGAGCCCCGCTGGGCCCCATGTCTACCAGTCACCAGGTGCAGGGTGCTTGGGGAATCTCGGTTTGCATCTGCTTCATTACCACAAGCCCTGTGTGGCTGAGTGAGTAGCTTAACCTCGAAGCTCCATGTCCTCATTTACAAAATGGAGACTCACATACCTTCCTCTGGGGAGGCCCCAGGAATGGGCCCCTGATTTCTCCAGCTGGTGCAGGGGCAGCACCTGGCACACTGCGTGTTCTTGGGGAATGTCTGCCAGGAGCCCGGACGATATGCTGGCAGTGGGATGACCCCGCATATGGCTTGACCCTTATGGAGCTCTGCCTGATGGACAGCAGCCGAGGGAAATGATGAGAGCTAAAGAAATAAACAAAACATCGTTGTTTATCTTGCATCTTTCCGGAACTCGGGAATTTGTCAGACTCCGTAGCTGCCGCCTCCACCGGTCTCTCCGTGTGGGATCGTGGAACCTCACATGAGAAGGACTCTCACCTAGCCTCAGAGTCTTCTGACTCCTCAGGCACTGACTAGTTCTGCCTGACCCCAAGAGGGGACCCGGAAGCAGTAGCAGAAGCTCCAGGGAGGCTGATGTAGGTCAACAGAAGGAAGAATTTCTACCAGCCCAGCGTGCTTGGAATGGGTGGCCCTAAGACTTGGTCAGCAGAGGCCAGATGGGCACTTGGCAGGGGCACTGGCCTGGGGTGAGGATTTGGACAATGCTCTTACTCTGTGGCCTTTCAGACCCCAGGAAAGGAGTCTGGACCCTCTGTGGGCCTCCAGATTCCCTGGGCTCTGAAAGCCAGATGAGTCACTGAGGATGCCCCATAGGGTGATGGGGGCCAGTCAGTAGTAAGCAGCCTTCCAATTGGCTCAGTCTTTTAACAAAGCTGGCCAGGAGCAAGGCCTGGCATGTTCAGTCATGTCGTCTGCATTTGGTTGCCTGGCAGGAAGGGCAAATGGAAAGAAACAGGCATTTTTAGAGCATCTGCCAAGTGCTGGGCTCCATTCAGGATGCTTTGAAACCATGGCTCATCCATCTCTCCCACAGGACTGCAAGGGAGAGAGGGTATCTTCCTTTTGCATCTAAGACTGAGGCCCAGAGAGGCTAAGTAATTTGCCTGAGGGCACACAGTAGATTACAGGTCTGAGCTTCAAACCAAATCTTCCTGATTTCCAGTGACAGTGAAGGCCGGTGTTCATTGAGCACCTACTGTGTGCGTAGGCACAGTTACTAGTCCTTTGCGTGGATTAATTCATTTGTTATATCTCCATTTTACAGAGAAGGAACTGAGGCTGAGAAAGGTAGGATAACTTGCCAAGATCAGAGGCAGTGTTCAGAACTGACACTGCAGCTACCGTGCCTTCCCTGTGTGATGGGCAGGGTCTTTGGGTCACATAGGGTGAGACTAGAATGGGGTAGAGATGAGCACAGGGAGGCAGACTTCAGCTCAAAATCAAGATCCCCTTTCAAGCAGATGAACTAGTTGGTGGAGAGAGGTGGAGGGGGGTGCATTCAGAGGTGCCCCCAGGCTGGGGTTTGTAGATGGACCATTTCCTGCCCAAGAGTGGAGATAAGGTGAGCTGTGCACCTCCAAGATTTCCCCCAAGGCATTTTCAGAGCATTCTGAGCACCTGCTAGGTGTCAGACCCCTTTGCTGCTGGGCACAGACCACAGCTGATCCCTTCTCTCTCTCAGTGGAGGAGTTGAGTGCCCCATGGCTGTTCAAGAACTGAGGACACCAGGGATCAGGTGTCATGAGGCAGGCTGGGAAGTGGGCCAGAGTATGGTGGGCAGGGGAAGTGGCCATTAGGACATGAGCCACTGAACCATGGAGGAGGCTGGCAGGGGGCAGTGAGAGGCTGGTGGAGGGTATTCCCAGGGCTGAGCTAGGACCCTGGTCAGCGCAGGATAGCTCAGGACCATGGAGAGCTCCACAGGAGCCTGCCGTCTCTCTGATGACCGCTGTCAGGGTGTGTCTGAGGCTGCTGCCATCCACGAGACTACTGCCAGCCTGGCCAGGCCCACAATCATAGCCTGTGATCTCCAGGGACCACCTGTCCTCTCTGGTCAAGAGCCGCACCCCTGGACTCAGCCTGTGCCCTGACCCTGAGATCATGGATGGGTTGTGGGGTTCGGGCTCATCTGCTTTCCTCCCTCACCCAATCAGCCTTCTAAGCAGAGCCCAAAGGAAGACTGCACAAGCAGGAGAAGGAAGCAGTAGGAAGAGGGAGGGAAGGAGGGGCACCTTCCAGGGCGTGGTGACAGCCACAAGTCAGCACAAGAAGAGGAGGCCCAGGGTGGGCTGATCCTGCCACCATCCTGGGTCAGGTTCAGCTATAGCCTCCCCCATCCCTGATTATCTGCTACCAGGAAGCACCAAGCCCATCCCTCCCAAACTTCATGTAGGAGACCCAGGCCCCTGGGATGGTTATAACTCATGGAGTATGTGTGAGGGGTTGGGGCAGGCTCCTAGAGGCCCTGAAATTTTCCCTCCTTTCCCCGGCACCCCCAGAAGCAGGGTGCCCTGCCCCAGCCCCTCCACCATCAGGCTCAGGTTCTGCCTAGGCCTCACTTGCTGAGCCCCCGCCATGCTCCTTGCTCCTCTGAGACAGGACAGCACCCACCAAGGCCCTGGCTTTGCCAGGAGCTCACCTCCAAGCCTTTACTCCTACCACACCCCCACCTGAAGGTTCTCTGCCAGGCTGGGATCTAGCAATAAGAGTAAGAAGAGTTAAAATTTATTTTGTAGTCACCTATGCACCAGGCACTTTACATGGATTTTATTAAACCCTCGTTTTATAGATGAAGAAAAGGAGGAAAGTTGTGAGCTTGTCCGAGGTTACACAGGTAGGAGATGGCAGAGCCAGGATTTGGGGTCTCATTCCAGAGTCTGTGTGTGCAGCAGTGATGGTGAGCACACAGAGGAGGCCCACGGCAAAGCGGGGTGCTTTTGTGGAGCACCTGCTGTGTACAGCTCCCTGCGGCGGGGAGCTGGTATTCCAGCTGGGAAGACAGAGGTCAGGGGACGTGAGCTCAGCATGGCGAGTATTGGGAACAGGGCAGAGCTACGGATTGGTCTCTCTGATTTGGTGTCTCATTTGAAGCAGGCAGGACAGGAATGATTATATCCATTTTATAGACAGGGAAGTCGAAGCTCAGAGAGGCCAAGTATCTTGAGGTCCAGGTTGACAGTGGTGATATAAACCCAGAGGCTGATGGCGGCGGGCTTCAGGAAGGGTGTTGGCAGAGCTCAGTATGGTTCTTCAGGTCCTAATCCAGGGCAGAAGCCTCTTGGTTTCAAGAGAGGCCAGCCCTGACACAAAGCAGGCACTGGAGAAATAGTGAATTTTACTGAGATGAGTAAGGGCCTAAGTATGGCCTCTGAGCTGCCCAAGGTCATCCTCAGCAGCAGGAGGGACCTGGACAGGGGTTTCGTCCTCAGGGAGCTGACTGCCTATGCCTTGGAGGGCAGTGGGCGAGCCCATTAGAGACCCTAAGTCCTTCCTCAGCTACACTTGCTTCTCCAGGCAGGTCCTGGCCACCACACCGGACTTGGGATCCTGAGTTTGGGCGTGGGGACGGGGGGCTAGCTAATGCATGCTAGCAAGCAGGAGTGGCAGGGAGAGAATGGTGAGCTGGAGAGTGCCCCCCCAAGCCAGCTCCTCCTCCCAGAGCCCACAGGGGCATGCCCGATCCAAAGCATTGCTCACCCCACCTCCATCCATCCTGTGACGCTTCTAGACCAAGCGTACTATAGAAAGGACATGAGATTTGGATCCAGAGACCAAAGTCAACAGCCAGGCTCTGCCATTAGCTGCAAGATGACTGGCCACGCCCCTCACTCAGCCTCAATGTTCGCATCTGCTGGGAGGGTTGCCGCCTGAGGGTGAGAGCGAGCACCTGCAGACCCCGCCTGACTCCAAGCCCAGCTCCCCCAGTTCACCATTTCCGTGAAGGCTGCTGAGGGGTGGCTCCACCGCAGTCAGAGGCTTCTCCGTCCTTCTGGGTCCTGACTCCTTGCTCACACTTCACGTCCAGGTCTTCAGCAAATCCAACAGAACCTGATCACTTTTCGCACCCCCCCACCCCACACCGTGGTTCAAGCCTCCCCTGTCACACCTGGACAGTACTGGGTCCTCCTCGCAGCGCTCCCTGTTCCACCCTGCAGGCAACCGCGTACTCGCAACAGAGCAGCCCAAGTGAGTGTATGCGGACCAAAGTCGGGTCATGTTCCTCCGCTGCCCAGAATCATCCTGAAAGCCACATTTCCTGCCGTGGCCCCAGCCTCTGCGTGATCTGGGCCCACCCTGCCTGTCTCCCTCCTGAGCACTGGCTGTCCTTTCTGCCCAGAACCTTCTTCCCTTGCCCCCTGGTCTTCATCAAGTCTCTGTCTTCTCAGGGAGGCCTGTGCTGAGCACCCTGTTTGCCACTGACCCCCAGTCTACCTCCTAGCCCTTCCCCAGCTCTTTTTCTGGAGCACGACTCTTTCTCATGTGTGGTATTTCTTGACTCCTTTATTTCTAGTTGATCGCAGGCTCTGGTCCTGCTCACCGCTGTGTATGCTGCATGGAGGTGGGGGTCCTCGTCTGCCTTGTCTCCTGGCCTCCCCGGGCCTAGCACGGTGTCTATCAGCGGGCTCTTGATAGGTAGTGCTGTGTGAGTGGATGATAAGGGTCAGCTGACACCCTCTGGGGGTATTGTGTGGGTCAGGTGTGACGGTGGCTGTTCCATCTACTGGTCTGTCTTCACTGGTCGCCGGTAGACTCTTTGTGGGTATTGGGTTGAGCGTGGCAGATGGAAGGGGTTCAGGGTAGGTTTGCCACTGGATGAAAGCTCACTGGGGACCCCACAGAGTCTGACCTTTACTACTTACGTGACACTGGGCAAGTTATGTCACCTTTCTGGCCTCGGTGTCCCCAGCTGTGAGATGGGGATGACAGCAGTACCCACTTCGTGTTGAGGATTCAGTGAGATCTAGTGTGGAATGTGTTCGGGACAGTCATTGGCTCGTAAGCATCAGTGACCATCAGCTTTGTTGTTACACCTGATGGGATCTCGAGGAAGCTTTACAGTGGAGGTAGAAAGTCTGCCAGCTGGGCCTAATTGGGCTCCACGGATTTATTTAGCCACAGCTGGGCCACCTGGAGGGCTACATCTCAGCTGTAAGCGGGGAGGGAGGAGCAGACACAGGAACAGAACTGTCCAGGTGGCCTTTCAGAAAAACCTTGTCATCTTTCTGAGTCTCCATTTTTCCTATCTGTAAAATGGGTGGTTACGTAGCCTCCCGGTGGGGATGGGAGATGCATGAGACCTCAGGAACCAGTGCCTCACTTGCTCAGTTTCCTACTTAGATGCTGCTCAGTCCAAAAAAAAAAAAAAAAAAAAAAAAAAATGTATTTCAAGCACTTACTGAAATATATGAAGATAAGATAAGGGATTGGGCCCAGAGGAGTAAGACTGAAGCTGAAAGTGAAGGTGTCCCAGAAAATCTGATCTGTGAGGCAGTGACTGGCTCCTGGCCAACCACCAGGTGCTTCGGCGTCTTCTAAACAGCCCGAGCAACTAGGGAGATGCACACACTTCCGTGATTCTCTGCAGCAAGCCAGGCTGGGGTCTTATCCAAAGGCCCAGTGAAAGGGAGATCCCAGGCACTGGTGAGTCTGTCCTCCGAAGGGCACATCCAGCCAGGTGTAACCAGATCCTGAAAGCCAGCCTGGCCGGGAAGCCAAGGGACAGCTGGGTCAGGGTGACCCCCCACGGGGCTGTGGGGGCCCTTCCCGCACAGCAGGGCCACTGCTGCTGGGGGAGTGAGTGGGAGCGGTAGCCTGGCCCCACCCTCCAAGGTCAGGGCCAGTTCAGCCCCACGGATTGGGGTGTGCTCCATAGAGCACAGGATTGGGGTGTGCTCCGTAGAGGCAGGTTTCAGTTGGGAAGAAAGGGCCTGCCAGAAGGATCAGGGTTGCCTTTACTAGGTCCTCGGGGCCCTCTGGTGGGGCAGTCTGGAGGCTTCTGCTGTGCTGACCTCCGTCTGCAGTGTTGCCTGATGCCTGGTCTCTGCCACAGCAGGAAGTCCCGTCTACCCATCTTTATCGGGCTTCTTGCCCTTCCACTCTCCCCGCTGGCCTGGTCTGCCTGGTCTCACTTTGCCAGAGGAGGGCTGGGATCCATTATAGGGAGAGGAGGCTGGAAGACCTACTTGCAAATGTGGCCGAAGAGAGCCCCTCCCTCCTGCCCATGGCGACTAGTGGTGCCTTCCACCCCGCCTGCACTGGAACAGCTGACATTAGACCCCACTCTGCATTGTGCTGCCTGACTGCTGGCAGTCAGCTGGAGGGCTGGGCATTCACACTGGAGGAGGTGGGTCCCTTCGGATCTGATAGCCCAAGTACCCTGGCCCCGGGCTTGGTGGCCACTCCACTGTTCCTCACCACCTTACTCAGGACTCCTCACCGACATGAGGCTGGGGAGGGGATGGAACACAGGAGTCCACCCAGGTTCTTGCCCCAGTTTTGTAACATCAAGTGGGTCCCTAAAGCCTTGTAGGTCTTGGTTTCGTCCTCTGTAAAATTAAAAGATCAGAAAAGGTGGTTCTTAAAATTTGTTCTAGATCAAACATTTCATGATTCTGTGCCTTAGGACCATATAGCTTAAAGAAAATGATGTTGGAATCTTCTAGCCTTGAAAATATGGAAGTTTATTGAGCACCTGCTGCCCACTGGGAACGCTGTACCCATTTCACAGGTGTAGACGCTGAGGTTTAGAATGGCGAGGAGCCTTGGGGCACCTGGGTGGTTCAGTGGGTTAAGCCTCTGCCTTTGGCTCAGGTCATGATCTCAGAGTCCTGGGGTTGAGCCCCACGTCGGGCTCTCTGCTCAGCAGGGAGCCTGCTTCCCCCTCTCTCTGTCTACTTGTGATCTCTCTCTCTCTCTCTCTGTCAAGTAAAAAAGAATGGCGAGGAGCCTTGCTGAGGGTCACAGAAGTTTGAAGCCAAGTGTGCGTGTTTCCACTCTCCCCTGCTGTCCTGAGTTAGGAAGTGGAGGGGAGAGTACGGTAGCAAGGCACCCAAACTACCCAATGAGAAGTGAAGAGAAGCCACAGAAAGGAACATTTGAAGGGAAAAAATGTTCTATGTGGAAGGATATTGCCTCACTCATGGGGATCTATGGAAGGGAAGATGAAAACACCAGATGCCAAAGGCCAGGGTCTGTCCTAGTCCCTCCCGAGACTCAATAGATCATCCAACCAAGTCAGTGGTGCTACCTGGGCCCGTGGGTGTAGCCTCCCAGGCCGCCGGCCCACCTGCCTGGGCTCTAGGCAAAACGAGGGGGACGATAGCAGTCAGAAGTGCGTCCTTGGGGCACCTGGGTGGCTCAGTGGGTTAAAGCCTCTGCCTTCGGCTCAGGTCATGATCCCAGGGTCCTGGGATCGAGCCCCGCATCGGACTCTCTGCTCAGCGGGGAGACTGCTTCCTCCTCTCTCTCTGCCTGCCTCTCTGCCTACTTCTGATTTCTGTCTGTCAAATAAATAAAAAAAAAAAAAGAAGTGCGTCCTTGCTCCCCATGTTCATTCATGAGATAAACAGCACATGTGAATGAAGTGGGGGAGACGAGGAGTGTAGAAGAACCCTCTGTACCATCTCTGCCACTTTCCCGATACACTACGAATATGCTACAATAGAAAGTTTACTTAAACTGTAAAAAAACAATATACAAAGCTTTCCACTCCACAGCCATAAGCTAATTGATAAATCAAACTGTGTAAGTGAATAGAAAGAATGGTTATATTCATGAGTCACTCATGAATAGAGAGATTCATTCAAAAGAATCGTGGATTATGGTGTGGGATTTAAAAGGAAATGGTGGATTTATTACTACTGATACGAAAATCTCTTTAATCTGTCATTGAGGAAAACAACTTGATTGTACTTTAGTGCCCAATATGATAATATTTATGAAAAATAGGAAATCAAGAACAGAAATATTGCATATGAAACCAGCAACACACCTCAAAGAGATCAAACTGTTTATGCCTGGAGATCAATCTAGAAAGGGATAACGAAGGGGAACTTTTACTTATTCTTTTATTTATTTATTTATTTTTAAAGACTTTATTTATTTATTTGACAGAGGTCACAAGTAGACAGAGAGGCAGGCAGAGAGAGAGAGGAGGAAGCAGGCTTCCGGCTAAGCAGAGAGCCCGATGCGGGGCTAGATCCCAGAACTCTGGGATCAGGACTTGAGCCAAAGGCAGAGGCCTTAACCCACTGAGCCACCCAGGCGCCCCTACTTATTCTTTTAAATATGTCCGAATTAAATGTGTTTCCTTGAGTCCTATGAACTTTTTCAATGAAAAGGAATTAAAAAGATTTGTTAAGGGCGCTTGGGTGGCTCAGTCAGTTGGGCATCTACCTTTGGCTCGGGTCAGGAACCCCAGGTCCTGGGGTCGAGCCCTGCATTGGGCTCCCTGCACAGCGGGGAGTCTGATTCTCCCTCTGCCCCTCCCCTGCTCATGAGCTCTTGCTCACTCTCAAATAAATAAAATCTTAAAAAAAAAAAAAAAAAAGAAGATTAGTCCACATTTGCACAAAAGAAAGAAAAGGAGAGAAAAAGAGAGGAAAGCACCCTGGGCAGGGCAGGGAGGGGAACCACACAGGGCGCCTGCAGCCCACTCTGCTCCTCCCTTGGGGCGGGTTCTGGGTTGCAGAGTTGGGCTTTTCCCAGGCTGCATTGTTCCTAGTGCCAAGTCTAGCCATGAAACTGGTCTGGTCCGGGTAAGCAGGCCAGGTGGGGAGGCTCAGGCTGCAGATGGCCGGGTGGGTGTGGTGACCTGGTACTGAGGGGAAGGGCTGTGGAACAGGTGGTCCTGAGCGGGGAGGGGAATTTCCTTGATGCCTCACCACCGCAGGGTACTTGGTACAGCAAGTTGGGGACCAGGAGGTGACTTCTTGAAGGGGCAGCAGGCACCAGCCAGGACATTCACAGACACGGTGGCAGCAAAGGCCCCCTCCAGTTCCCTCCCTTAGGAGAGGGGCCTCAGGCTCTCCTCACCCAGATCTGCAGACCCCTGACCTGTGTGCTCTATCCTTCTTCCTGCAGGATGAAGATGAGACGCTACAAGCTCTTTCTCATGTTCTGTATGGCCGGCCTGTGCCTCATCTCCTTCCTGCACTTCTTTAAGACCCTGTCCTATGTCACCTTCCCCCGAGAACTGGCCTCCCTCAGCCCGAACCTCGTGTCCAGCTTCTTCTGGAACAATGCCCCTGTCACGCCCCAGGCCAGCCCGGAGCCGGGCAGCCCCGACCTGCTGCGAACGCCGCTCTACTCCCACTCGCCCTTGCTCCAGCCGCTGTCCCCAAGCAAGGCCAGCGAGGAGCTCCACCGGATGGACTTCGTGCTGCCTGAGGACACCACCGAGTACTTCGTCCGCACCAAGGCGGGAGGCGTCTGCTTCAAACCAGGCACCAAGATGCTGGAGAAGCCCTCCTCGGGGCGGCCCGAGGAGAAGGCCGAGGGGGCCGACGGCTCCTCCGCCCGGGGCCCGGCCCGGCACCTGCTGAGCGCCCGTGAGCGCCCGGGGGCCCGCGGCCCGCGGCGCAAGTGGGTGGAGTGCGTGTGCCTCCCGGGCTGGCACGGGCCGAGCTGCGGCGTGCCCACCGTGGTGCAGTACTCCAACCTGCCCACCAAGGAGCGCCTGGTGCCCCGCGAGGTGCCGCGGCGGGTCATCAACGCCATCAACGTCAACCACGAGTTCGACCTACTGGACGTGCGCTTCCACGAGCTGGGCGACGTGGTGGACGCCTTCGTGGTGTGCGAGTCCAACTTCACCGCCTACGGGGAGCCGCGGCCGCTCAAGTTCCGCGAGATGCTCACCAACGGCACGTTCGAGTACATCCGGCACAAGGTGCTCTACGTCTTCCTGGACCACTTCCCGCTGGGCGGGCGGCAGGACGGCTGGATCGCCGACGACTACCTGCGCACCTTCCTGACACAGGACGGCGTGTCGCGCCTGCGCAACCTGCGGCCCGACGACGTCTTCATCATCGATGACGCCGACGAGATCCCCGCGCGCGACGGCGTGCTCTTCCTCAAGCTGTACGACGGCTGGACGGAGCCGTTCGCCTTCCACATGCGCAAGTCGCTGTACGGCTTCTTCTGGAAGCAGCCGGGCACCCTGGAGGTGGTGTCGGGCTGCACGGTGGACATGCTGCAGACGGTGTACGGGCTGGACGGCATCCGCCTGCGCCGCCGCCAGTACTACACCATGCCCAACTTCCGGCAGTACGAGAACCGCACGGGCCACATCCTGGTGCAGTGGTCGCTCGGCAGCCCCCTGCACTTCGCCGGCTGGCACTGCTCCTGGTGCTTCACGCCCGAGGGCATCTACTTCAAGCTCGTGTCCGCCCAGAACGGCGACTTCCCCCGCTGGGGCGACTACGAGGACAAGCGGGACCTCAATTACATCCGGGGCCTGATCCGCACCGGGGGCTGGTTCGACGGCACGCAGCAGGAGTACCCGCCGGCCGACCCCAGTGAGCACATGTATGCTCCGAAATACCTGCTCAGCAACTACGCCCAGTTCCGCTACCTGTTGGACAACCCCTACCAGGAGCCCAGGAGCACGGCGGAAGGTGGGCGGCGGCCCAGGGCTCCCGAGGGAAGGCCCCCCGCCAGGGGCAAATCAGATGTGGTTGAAGGCTAAGGCTGCGTGATCTCAGAGGGCCAGGGGCAGGGCGGGGGCTGGCAGCTGCCCCTCCTGATGTTTTCCTGCCTCCCTCTGCCATCTGGCTGGTCCTTGAGAAGACCGGGAGTGGATGGGTGAAGGAGTCTTCCCTACTCAGGCCCTCGTGAATCGGGGTTGGGCCTGTGAGCTCACAAAACGTCCTTCCCCATCAGGAGAGGGAGTCCAGCCCTTCGCACTCCCAAGAGCCCTGTGGCCGGGAGGTGCTGGTGGAGTGTGCATGGTGGTTGCTGGGTAGTGAGGGAGGGTGGGCAGGGTGGGGAAGGGAACCTGCAGGAGCTCCCCAGGGCCAGCAGGTGGGAGCTGCAGCCCCTGCCAGGAAGAAACCTACCATTTGGCCTCCGGGGGCTTTGGACCTGCAGCGGAGAAGTGGACGTGCCAGGAGGTCCTGGGGCTCTGTAAATAGATGCTTTTGGCTCCAGGAGGAAAAGGGGACACCAGCGCGGGAGGGGAGGAAAAACAGCAGCCAGCTGGGAAGAACTGCAGTGTTCTCGGGAGAGCTGAGCCAGAAGGAGCCGAGAAATCTGCCCCATAGTCCGTGTCTCCCCCCCGCCACCCCGTGCTTGACAGCACCTGTGGGGTAGGCGGGGTTCTGCAGAAGTGCAAGGAGTCTTTATTTTTGTTCCAAATCTGGCCTTGACATTCCTTCTTTTCTTTTTATGTTGCTGTCTTGTGGCAAGGCGAAGAGTCCAGTTCTCAGGGTGGGATGGGAGCCAGAGGCTGGACCATCAGCCAGCCTAGTAGGTTGGGCCTGGGAGGGGGTGCGGGGACGGAGGTGGTTCCCCATCACCCCTTCCCACTGAAACCCACAGCCCCAGCTCCCCACCATCTCTGGTAGGATCACCCTTGCACCCCTCCTTGGGGCTGGCTAGAGTTAGGAAGGCCCACAGGGCTACCCTGGGCCCAGGAGGGACTTGAAGGCCAGCTGTATGTCATCTCATTCCTCTTTGCCTCTTGAGGGCAGGGGATGTATTGGTTAGATTCTAAGCTGCTCTAATTAAGAGACCCCAGAATACAGTAATTTAAGCAAGATAAGCTTGTTTCTAGCTTAACTATCTAGAGAGCGATGGTCCACATCCAGTAAGGCAGCTCTGCTTTCCTTCATATGCACCTTCCACTTTTGGATAGAATGGTTGCTTCAGTTCCCACCATCATATGTGCATCCCAGCACAGGGGAAGCAGAGAACAGCAAGAGAAGCACATGCCCTTTCCCGTTAAGGGCATGAGCCAGAAATGACTCCGTCACTTCTGATTGCATCTCACTGGCCAGGTCTTAGTGACATGGCCACAAGTAGAAGGCTGCAAGGGAAGCTGGGAAAAGTAGTCTTCAGCCACATGCCCAGCTTCAACTTAAGAGTTCTCTTAGTAAAGGAAGGAGGAGAGAATGGAGACAGGAGACAAGGAGCGTCTCTGGCACAGAGGGAGGGGGATGGGGAGAGAGTATAGGAATGACTAACGCAGTCCTAGGATCCTACTGTCTCATTCAGAGCTCCTAAGAGCACCTGCTCCTGCCCCCACTCACTGCAGCCCAGGGTTGGGGGGCAGTTAGAGCCTGTGGTTGTAGGAGTGGTGATACTCCCCACTCCCAAGGCACCCGTAGATGTTCACCCAGCGATGCCAGGATGCAGAGCCTGCCTGTGGAACGGTACATGTTTGTGCGTGTGAGTGTGTATTTATGGGCATGTGTGCATGCTTGGTGTGTACTTGTACGTGTCTGTATTGGGGTGTCCCTGTAAATATAGGCTTCTGTATGGATGTAGGGGCAGGGCCCAGGCCTCCCCTTCCCCGGGACCCGGAGCCTGTGGCCACACCTCCTTGCAGCTCCTCCAAAGTGACTTGGGCAGAAAGCCCCTGGGGAGCTGAGAAAGCAAGGCTGAAGGGGGTGTGGGGGTCTGTCTGTCTGTCTGTCTTTCAGTCCAAGGAATGAGAGTCCTCCTGACCTGAGGGCTGAACAGCTGAGAGCTCACTACCTCCCCAGCCCATCTTGGTCCCAGCCATATCCTCCCATCCCGTCCCACCCAGCCTCCAGCCTGGACTTGCTCTGGATGTCTTATTGGGGTTTCCTGATGGGCCAAGAGAGAGGGGTGTCTCCTTTGCCACAGCTCTGTCCCAGGAAATGTCTGGTGTGGGCGTGGTCTTCCAGGGAGCAGGCCACTGAGCAACCTCTGGTGGGCAGACAGGAAGCAGGTGGAGGGTGCTCTGTGGCCTCCACTCTCCCTCCGCAAGGGGGTCCGTGGTGTGCCCCGAGGGAACCCCTCCCTTGGAGTCATAGCAGCCCCCCTCCCAGTCCCTCTTGGAGCTGAACAAAGAGGCAAAAGTGGCAAAGGCGGTCAGAATGTCCACCAGGGCCTGCCTTCCTAGCCACCTTCACTCATCTCCTGGGCTGGCAGTTTCGGGGGGCTCCTGAATCAGGCCTGAGCCCCAGCCCAGGGTGGGTTTTCTCATCCATGCCCCTGGCACCCTCAGCTGCTCTGGGGATGCCCCCTCCCCAGGCTGGCAGGGGTCCCTGGCTTCCAGTTCACCAGCTCCAGGGCAAGGGGAGGAGAAGGTGGGGAACTCAGACCTACCAGGCCCCACCTTCCCTCTCAGACCCAGAACATGTTCATGGTCACTGCCAAGGGGAGACCTGGTCATTGGGCGGAGAGGGCAGCCATCAGAGGGGTGGGTGGGGGCAAGACGGGGTTGAAGAGTTTCACTTACACTCACATCATACACTGGGAAATTCGGGGGGCAGGGGAGCCCAGGGCCACTCCCCCAGTATGAAAGGAAACCAAACTGTGAATGGGAGTGTGGGCATACTGCTCACCCTGTCACGGTCAGCAGGTGTCTCCCTGGGAACCACTGGCCCTGTGACCTCTAGACTCAGGAGGCTCTGCCCACCCACAGGTCATGTCCTCTTGCAGAGGCAGGTTCATAGGGGCGGACTTGGGAGAGCTTTGGGGCCAAAGGTGGCAGGCGGGGAGGGGAGACGGGACTTCTCCAAGCAGAAGGCAGGGCCCTGGGAAATGTATAATTTAAGGACGCCAATGATAATAGTATTATTTTTTTTGTAAGGGAAAATCAATATGTACATTCTGAAATCATTTTCTCTGTAAATGGTTGGATTTCATTTCACCCTTAAAGGGATGCTTAAAGGAAAAGATAATATTAATAATAAAAGCAGCTACAAAGTCTTAAAGGTGCACATGTGGGGCAAATTTGGGGGTACTCTGGGTCAGGGAGGGGTGCAGGGGAGTGGTTCTGGTTCTTAAAGACCACCTCGCCACCAGGGCTGGGCCAGCGGGGTGCGGGGACATGCAGAGTCCCTTCACTGAGGGATGCGCCACACATGCGCGCGCACGCTACCCCGGGAACATCCCCCACTCCACCCACACCTGGTGGAAACGCTGGACAGCAGAAAGTGCTGGAAGGAGGGCTGCAGAAAGAAGTGGGCCCAGGACTGGCGACACCCACCCTCCCAGGTGGGCCAGTAGAGCTTTAGAGCTCTAGATGAAGGCTCTGCTGTCTCTGCCCAGAGGAGCGCCGTCCCCCTAGTTCTGCTCAGGGGATCCAGACAAACACTCCCACCTCAGTGCTCTTCCCCTCTATGCCTGTCACAGGTTCCTTTTTTTCCTCTTAAGATTTTATTTTTTAAGTAATTTCTACAGCCTGTAAGGGGCTCGAACCTACAACCCCAAGAGCAAGAGTCACATGCTCCACCTACTGAACCAGCTGCGGTCCCCCATCAGACGTTCGAAGGTCACACGGCCACTTGCAGACAAAGGGGGACTGCACCTGGATCCCCAGCACTGGTCCTGTCGCCAGTCCCTTGGGGCAGGCGAGGGTGGCAGTGTCTCTCCTGTAGACTTGTGCTCTGATGGTGCCAGGGACCATGGAAAGTGGGGGCTTCCTGGAGGCTTCCTCTGGACCCGTAGATAATGGTATTGTCCTGGGGGAGGAACCCTCTGGGTATTTTCTAAGGAAAGCCTCAGAGATGGTGGGAGCGAGCACACTTTTAAACCCTGCCTCAGTCCCTGTGGGGTGGCTGGGCAGCCACCCTGTTAGAAGGGGACACCAAGGCTGGAGCTAGGGAAGAGAGCCAGTGTTGGTGGCCGTAGCAGGGGCTAATTTCCCCTGAGCACCCACATGACTAACTCAGACGCCTGGACTCCAGCCACACTCCCAAAGCCTGGGAAGGTGCCTGCTGCAGGTGCTCGGGGTAGGTGCGGTGAGAATTGCGGGAGAGTGGAGGAGATGCAGACAACCCACGGAGCCAAAAGAGGGTGATGGTGACCCCCCGCCATTGAGATAAGTTTATAACCTCAAATCATGTCCCAGAGTGCATCATCCTCATCACAGACATCTCCTGACATTAAGTGCCTATTTGGTGCCAAACTCTAGGCTAAAAGATACCCCTCCCCATTTTTCCCACTGCACAGCTGCGGAGGGAGGCTTGGACGCATTAAATAAGGCGGTGAACGCCATGCTGCCCTTCCTGCATCGGCACTCACGGGGGAGGAGAGGGAGGAGGCCGGAAGGGGTGTGGACATGCAGAAGGGGGAGAGGATGGTGGTGATGCCCGTCCTCACGTTCAAACACCATCCGAGCTCCTAACCAAGCCAGGCACCGTGCTGGCTCAGGGCACATGGAGCGGGTCCCTGCAGTTGGGGGGGAGCACAGTCCAAAGGGAGCAGTGGCAGGTCAGCACCCCTCAGAGCAGTTAGGTGAGGGCTGGCGTGCAGTCGTCAGAGCCTAGGAAGCTGGCCTTGTGCTCTCTGGGAGCGTCGGGCACAAGTGTCTCCCTCACCCAGTCATCCAGCAGGCATGGGAGTAGTGGCAGCCTCTGTGGCCTTGGAGGGGATGCATATTCCCTCTAGATTCAACCTCCTGTCCATAAAATTGGTCCATAGAAAGCTCTAGTGCATCTGGAGGAAAACAGAAAATAGTGAAATGCTTTTGCAGCCTGTAAATCCATCGCGTTGGGGAGACAAGAGCAGCAGTGGCCCCTGTGGGCAGCAGCGATCACCGAGGCACTCCTGTGGCTGCTTTCCAGGTTGGGCTTGAGCCCCAAATTCTGAAGGCCCGTCATCCTAGAGCTCACTGGGAGTCCCCACCCAGGCACCCCAAATCATGCAACGTCCACAAATCTGGTTACAGTTCAAAGCAGTGAAAGGCCTTGCCTGGGCCAGCCCCCTGGGCTGCATCCTTGGCCCTTCCCATTCCCTTGGCCCACCCTTGGCCCTTCCCATACCGTTCTAGTGAATTCCCAGAAGCTCAGTTACAGCAAAAAACCGCACTCCTTTTTTTTTAATTTTTAATTTTTTAAAGCTTTTATTTATTTGACAGACAGAGATCACATGCAGGCAGAGAGAGAGGAGGAAGCAAGCTCCCCGCTGAGCAGAGAGCCCAATGCGGGGCTCGATCCCAGGACCGTGGGATCATGACCTGAGCCAAAGGCAGAGGCTTTAACCCACTGAGCCGCGCAGGTGCCCCAGAAAGTGCACTCCTTTAAATTACAATAATTGTTTAAGTTTTATGTCTTAGTTTACTCTCCCAAATATTTATTGCTTCTACACAAACCATCCTGAAATTTAATAGATAAAATAGCAATTTATTTGCTGACAGTTCCACAGTTTGATTCGGGCTCCACTGAATGGCTGGGGTCTCCTGCCCAGCGGCACGTGGCCATCCACTGCAAGGACCCGCCCACCTGCTGGGGCCTGACCTGGATATCCGGATAACAAAGGAAAGGATACAGCACAAAAAGAACGAGCCTGTCAGCCAGCCAGTGATTACACGGGAGAGGAGAGGGACAGTAACACAGGCAGGCAGGTGAGACTCTGGGAAGGACCTCCCGTCACCTCTGAGGTCTCCTGCCAAAAAAAACATGGCTTGAACCTAATCTCAAGGAAGAATCACATAAACTGAAGTTGAGGGACAATTCGCCCCCAACCTGACTTCTCCCGTGCTCTTGATTTCCCGTAACCCTGTCCTTCTGCAGAAAAAGTCCAACCCTACGTCAGTACCACAAATCACCTTTCAAACACCTATCCTAGACTGCTGACAGCTTCTAGAGACAAATCATCAACAGGGGCACAAGTCATTGCCACCGTGGCCTCGGCATGTGGCCTGGTTGTTCCTATCATCCCAGCCCATCATCATGTGTGAGCCCAGCCAAGACCAGGAGAGCTTCCCCGCCAAGTTCAGCCTAAACATGTCAAGTCTCATGAGCTCAATTGCTTTGGCTGCTGGGGTGATTTGTTACACAGCCTAATTGTGACCACAAGATGACTGACAGTTTGCTTTCAATTAATGACAGGAAAGCCAACCCAAATGAATAGAGCAGAGAAGAAATTGATTGACTTGCTAACAGGTTAGTTTAGTAACAGTAAAGGCTTCAGGTCCAGCTTGAGGTGGAGCTCAGTGTTACATTGTCATCCGGCTCTCTGCTCAGTTCAGCTCAGCTCCACTTCCAGTCTCATGTTGTCCCTGTTACAAGACAGCCATAATCCTCATGCCTGCAAGATGGCTGCAGCAGCTCCAGACCTCACAGCATCTCATCTTGTGTACTTAGCGCAGAAGAAACAGAGCTCCTCGGGTTACCTGGGTGGCTCAGTGGGTTAAAGCCTCTGCCTTCGGCTCAGGTCATGATCCCAGATCGAGCCCCGCATCGGGCTCTTTGCTCAGCAGGGAGCCTGCTTCCCCCTCTCTCTGCCTGCCTCTCTGCCTACTTGTGATCTCTGTCTGTCAAATAAATAAAATCTTTAAAAAGAAAAAAAAAAAAAGGAAAAAAGAAACAGCTCCTCTCCAGAAAAGTCCTGAGTCTGCATCTCAGTGACTTAGATAAAGTCATGCAATCATCTCCGGACCAATTGGTGAGACTAGAGGGTGGGGGTTGGGTAGAATACACTGATTATCTTAGATCTTCCAGAGGAAGGAGGATACCCCAAAGAAACGTGGGGTGCAGAGGTCATCATCGATACCTCAAGTGCCCCAATCAGGTCTTTCCCCAGCCCTTGCCCAAGTCCTTCCCTGGCATGCTCATCTGCGAGATGAAGATCTTCATGGGACAGGCCTCCGTAGTGGTTGTGAGTGCGCTCAGAACTTGGAGCAGAGCCCAGAGCATCGGGAGAGCCTCAGAAGTGTGAGCCATCATCATCACGACCAAGGCCTCACTCTCCATTCCCTCACGTGGTGTGTCTGACACAGGGACAGGCATCCCTTCTCTGCACTCACTCAGCCTCTCTGGCTTCCTCTTCCCCCTTTCTGATGTTCCTTCCTGGTTGCCTTCCTGGGATCCTTTAGCCCCCTGTACCCCTTTAATAAGGGGGCTCCCCAGTTCTTAATCCTGGGCCCACTGCTCTACTCTTCATGATTCTTGCCCAGGTGCCAATGGCTCAGTCTCTCCAGGGAATCCTCCCTGCTGGGCATCCAGCCCATGGATTCAAAAGCTTGTTGGATTAGTCCTCGAGGTGTCAAGGTCACCTGAAACACCATGCGACCGAATGAGTTCAGCTTCCCCCCTACCCCCACCAAGGCTCTTCTCCTTGTTCTGTATTCTCCATCCCGCTGATGATACCTCATCTATCCATTCGCCAGCCAGAAATCTGGGTGTCATCCTTGCATTCTCCCTAATACCACCCAGGGTCCAAATCCCAGATCCCCACTTGCTAATCACCTGACCCTGGATGTGTTCCTTAGACTTAAGCCCTCCTTTCAGCATCTGTAAAGCAGAGATGATGACTCCTACCTCCAAGCATCGAGGGGGTTAAATGGTGCATGTAGATCAAAGCAGAGCTGGGCATGCAGTGGGCACTCAGTAAATGCTGGCTGCCGTGGACATTTGCAGGCGCTCTTCTTGGGATCTCTTCCTACCAGAATTTCTTAATCATGCATTTTGGTGGGACCGACACACGTACACAAATGTGCACACTCAGAGAGGCACATACCCAGCTCCTGAGGAAGCCCTGAATGGCTACGCCTGTTGGTACAGCCACTGCCTGGTCAGGGCAATTACTTTAGGATGGACAAGTGAACCGATCCAGGTTAGTGATACAGAAGTAAAAATGGCTGGAAGCTCCTGGGAAAGGAGTGCTTTTCTTCCAAGAATGATGGGAAAAGAGCACCCACTACCGGAAATAAGAGAGAGGAGCCTATAGCTTATAGCATTGGCTACTGGGTAGAGCCTCACCCAAAATCCACAGTTGGGACTTCTCAATTACAGGAGCCCATAAATTCCCTTTGTGAGAGACACTTTGAGCTGGGTTTTCTGCTACTTAAACCAAAAGCCTTCTAACTCCTCTAAAGAAAACCTTCCTGAGTTAATGCACACTATTCTCTTGGCCCAGAACCTTCTGCCGCCATTTTGTACCTGTTAGGGTCCGTAACCAAAGGAGCGAGACTGATACAAAGCGAAGGTCAAGCAAAGATTTATTTCGCGCCGAACATCGAGAATTAAACTGACCGGTCAGCGCCGTCTCTTGCAAAGAGGCGACCCCTCCCAGCCTCACAAACTAACTTTTATAGAGGTAGTTTAGCCGGGCTATACACAGGTGGCCAATGAGATTGCAATATACAGAGAAAACTACACAGGCCTGCTAAGTCTGCCACACACAGAAAAAAACTGCTAGGTAACACCCGGGTGGCCAATTGAATTTCAATTTACCCCAGTAGATATATGCGTGACCCACTGATTGGATGTCTTCACCTGGCCTGACCCGCCCTTGTATCTGGGCTTTGCAAGTAAGTTCCTCTGGGAGGGGCAGGGGCAATCTAAGTTTACTGCATAGGGTCAATTTAAGTTCACTACATAAACACAAAATGACCCCCTCTGGCCAACCAGGCCCTTAGATTGTACCTAACCCTTCCCAGGAGACCTTGCTGGGAAGGCCCCCACTTCTGCCTCCCCATGCCCAGGTTAGGGGCTGGTCCTCTGGGCTCTCATGATGCCTCCAATGTCTGCAGCGCTGCCCTTGCCACACGGTTTCCTGATCGTCTGTGTTTGTCTCCCACACTTGGGAGCCAACAATTCCCGGCCCAACTCAAAGGCTATTTATGCAATGAATGCTGCCAGTAAGGAGAGGCACTGGGATTTGAACCCAGGACCGTCTCCTATGCTGTCTAATGGCCCCCACTTCCCAAATACCCTGCTCCCTGAATGTCCCACTCTGCCTGGCCACACACTGGGCTGCTGTCGCATACAATCTCCCTGCCCACCTAGGGCAGTAGGGATTCTACAACCAAACTTCGTCCTCTGTAGGGCCTTGCCCACAGGATTAGCTGCGCCCCCACTCCCTCCCCCACCTCAGTTACTGGACCAGCCCAGCCAAGATTTGCCCCTCAGTCCCCATGGCGTAATGAGAACCTTTGGTGTGCCCTGCTGGGCAGCCTTTCTGAGGACCCAGCATGCCTCACACCAGGCCTGTTTGGATGCTCTGCCTTCTAGAGATTCACACGGGACAAGGCCAGGCCCTCGTCCATGTGACTGCACATCACATAGTCAAAAATAACTGTCTCCATCCCCTGATATGCTCTGCCAGTCGGTCCACGGCTGTCCAGGAACAGGACTTCTAGACGGTTTCACCATTTGGTTCTACCAAGAGTGGCCAGGGTCTGGGGAGCAGGTTGGTGGAAAGAAAACACAACATTCTTGAGATTTGTAGGAGGCAGAGAATTTCCTGACTCAGCCAGTCCAGCCTATTGTGACATCCTGAGGCAGAGGCTCTGAAGGGGGACACTCATTCTATAAAGCTCTCAAAGGGTTCCCTTGAGCACCAACATTTAAGGCAATCTGATGAGGATGCTTAGAAGCGATTTTGGTTTTGCAAATTAAATTCATCTCTCGGGAAGCTCCCAGGCTAATGCAGTTAGGTGCGTGACCCCACTCTATGACAATTAGTCTTTTTGGTCAGACACCCTCAGTTCCCCATCTCTCCCACTCCATTCCATGCCACCTCTTGCCACCACCTACCTTTCAACTCAACCCTGTGTTCACTAACTCACTGCGCACCATGACGGGGCCCAGGGAAGATACAGAAATGAAGACACATTTTCTGCCCTCTTGGAGCTCAAAATCAATTGTGAGTAATTGATTGTGGGTTTCTTGACCTCAGCACGAGCGACAACGTGGCCAGATAATTCTGTGTTGGGGGGCTGTCTTGCACATCGCAGGGGTTAGAAGCATCCTTGACCCTACTTACTAGATGAATCCACTCCCTCAAGTGTGACAACCAAACATGTCCCCAGATATTGTTAAATGTCCCCAGGAGGATAACAGCATTCTTGTGGTTAAGGACAACTACAGGAGGTGTATACAACCATTGAGCACCTACTGTATACATGCCAGGCACTTTACATACATTACTTCATGTAATCTAAATGTAAATCTAAAGCTTTTTTTTTTTTTTTTTTTTTTTTTTGACAGAGATTACAAGTAGGCAGAGAGGCAGGCAGAGAGAGAGGAAGGAAAGTAGGCTCCCTGCTGAGCAGAGAGCCCGATGAGGCTAGATTTCCCCCTTACCAGCCTGCAAAATTGTGGGGGTGGGGAAGCTAGGATTGGGGGAGATTAAGGGTGTAAGTAAATTGCTCAAGGGCAGACAGCTCCCAGTGGCAGCTCGGACCAGGGCCTCTGCCACTCTTCTCACGGTGCCGTGCTGCCTCCTAGTGGGGGAGTTAGGAACGGCCAAAACCAGCAAGGCAGATTTGAGGCAGCGTAGACAAGTACATGACCCAAAAATGGAAGGATGGATATATCTAATTAGAATCACAGAAAATCGGGGCGGTGGCTCAGTGGGTTAAAGCCTCTGCCTTCAGCTCAGGTCATGATCTCAGGGTCCTGGGATCGAGCCCCGCATCGGGCTCTCTGCTCAGCGGCGAGCCTGCTTCCTCCTCCCTCTCTGCCTGCCTCTCTGCCTACTTGTGATTTCTGTCTGTCAAATAAATAAATAAAATCTTAAAAAGAATCACCGAAAATCACAAAGAAAAGAGAAAACCCAAACTAGGAAAAATACACAAGGGCGAAGGCAATGCTAGGGGAACGTGCACGTGTTGAAGGCCTACAGGGCAAAGGGGTTCCTGCTCTTCTCCCCTTTTGCAGCCGAAGAGATGAAGGTTCCAGAGCTCGCACAGGAGGGGGCGGAGCCTGGAGGACAAACACCTCTGGAGCATCTGCTGCCAACACTGCGTCTTCCTCACCCGTGTGTCCCCCAGCACTCTGCCCAGAGGGCAGGGCTCCCTCAATCCCACTGAACTGTGCTGATGCAGTGCGCCCATAACAACTCAGCCCTCCTCCTCCGGCTGTCTCCCAGACTCCACTTGTGTTAGTAATAGATGCTGACACATCCCCAGTCGGGCCCCAAAGACCCCTGCACTCTAGCAACTGGAGTCGGGATTCCTCTGTCCCCCTCTGAGTCCCCGAGCACAGAGGCCCACTGTTCTGCATCAGTGGGAGGCTCTGCCAGCCAATGTCATCCACACCCTTAGAAGTTACTAAGCACAGACCAGGATGGCTCCGCGCTATGCCTCCCTGATCTGTTAAGAGGAGCCTCAGGCCTGCTCGTTGCTGCACGTTCTCCCGGCGGGTAGACGCTTCCTCCTCTGCTCCTCTGATACGAGAAGGTTGTGAGAATGGCCTTCCCATTAGGGAGCCTTGTTTAGAGAGGGTCCCTCCCCTACTCCAGCCTGTCCCCGGTTGTGGGACTGCAGAGACCCCTGGGAGAGGAAAGGCTCTTTTGCCAATCAGCGGAGCATGAGGACATTGGGGGGTCAAGTTCTAAGACTCAAAGGACCAAGAGCATGTACAAACATTACAACTCATCTTCTAAACTGCGCTCAGGGTCCTCTGACGCTCGGTGCGTCATCTGGAATAGATCTCAATTACTCTGTTGCCATACACCCCAGACTCTGAACTGGAAATGTAGAAATCTTACCTCGCTCTCCCTCTTCTCCCTCTCCCTGACAAATCCATGCTCAAGGCAGGGCCACTGCCAGCCCATGCAGGCTTCTGTGCAAATTGGGAAAGGCATCCCTTCCCCAAGACATTTTATTTCCACCTGTTGTTAAACTGCCGTCATGTACTGATTTCATTAGAACAAGACAATTCACTGCCTTCCGCCGAAGAAATGTCATAGGAAACCTACAACTCCACAAGGTCTATGATGTGAAAGGCGCCCCTTGGATGTGGTGCCCTTGTGCAGTGTGTAACATGAACCACCACACCCCGCAGCCTTGCCTGTGCCTTGTAGATCCGATCCTATCACCACCCACTCCCAACTTTAAAATAGTCTCTGCCTCCCCAAACAGTGCCAGGTCAAAGTTTTGATGTGGCTCCAGGAAGTCTTGCTCTCTCTTCATGCTTCCTTGTCCCACCTCCTTGGACTGGGGTAGAAGCCTTACTCAAAGGCCACCCAATCCACCTACAGGCTCAGCAGCGCTATTCATGACCTGGCTTGGTTTGAAGAGGTGAGCTGGGCCAATCAGAGGAAGCAGGTTGGAAAGGGGGCAAATGGCACAGGTGCAGAGAGAAGCAGCCATGAGATCAACCTCCAGTAACTGGCTCTGGTCATCCTTAGGACAACCCAACCGAGTTGGTCTCAGCAGAGCTCTGACCCACAACTCACAGAAGCCCCATCAGAGCTGTGACTTGGAGGAGGTCACACTGACCCAGGAGTCAGCAGATTTGAAGTGGTCATGAAAATGGGGTCTTCAAATACACACAGGAATTTAGCATATAATATAGATGACACTGGAGGAAAGAAAGATTATTTCATAAATATCTGACAGCCATTGAGAAGAGAGACTACAATCCCTACCTCACTCTTTATCCTAGAGTGAATTCCAGATGCATACACCAAAGATAAAAAAAAATTTTTAGAAATACAATTTGGCCAGTCTCTTCTCCCTCTAGGTGTCTGTACAGGTGTGAGTGTGTCTATGTGTGTGTATGCATGTGCACATGTATACCTGCACCCTGGGGCCAGCAGGGAGGGGCTGAACTGGAAAAACTCTCAAGTGTCCAAAAGCTGTGACCTTCACGAGGGCTCCGGTCTTTGCAGACTCAGCAGATCACAGGAGCCCAAGGAGCAACGTTATGTAAACGACAGAACACCTGTGGATGAGACAATAGGGTTTGGTGGGGATTGGGGTGAACTGGGGAGCTCAAACCCTGTCCAAAGGTGGCGGCTGCTCTTTCACATAAGTAAGGAACCCGGTGCTGCCAGATCATCAAGTATTTGAGCAAACCTGGAAAGCTGTCTTTTCCACTTACCCGGGTCTTGCAAAGCTCTTTGTGGAGCGAGGAGAACAATTCTTGGTCCAGTCCAGCATTTCGGCCTTCAGTTTGCCCCTGGAGGAGCAGTCATCAGCCTGATCTGTGAAGTGGGTACACTGCTCTCCAGCCCTCGAAGGACTGTGGGAGGGCTCAGTGCGTATAAATAAAGGACGGAAAGGGACACTGACATTCACTAAGCGACTGCTCTGGGCAGGGCACTGTGCTCAGCCTAGCCACCCTTCTCCTGGGTTCTGCAACTCACAGAGGGGCCACCTGTGGGCAGAGGAGGAGCTGGGATCTGGGCTCCAAGCCCGTGCATCTGCCAGCCCAGGCCCCCGCTCCTGCACCTGCCAGATGGGGGCTATTTGGTGAATGAGCTTACATTCCCCATGCCCTGTTCAGCACCCTCTGGCACAGCGTGGGCAGCAAAGCTTTCACAGGCTAATGGGGGAACCTCACGCTTGTCCAGGGATATTAGATTTTAGTCTGGTGAATACAGGATCAATGGCCTCTGATGAGAGCAAACGCCATGAGGAGGGAGGCGGCAGTCTCTGAGAATGATTTCCAGGTCCCCGACCAGCTCACATCCTGGAGCTTCGCTGATCCGGCTACAGCCAACTCTTCCACTATTCCATCTGCCCAGGTGAAAGGGTCTCAGTTTTATAAGGCATCTTGCTGCACAGAGTAAAGGGGATGAGACTGGTAAGACCCTGGTCACAGGGACTCATACTCTCTGCCTTCTGTCAGGAAGCCTGAGGCTCCCCTGTGTGCCCCTTCCTTTCCCTCCCCCTGCCCACTGGGTGAGGAGTGTAGGTGATTATGCTCCCTTGAGGGCTCACTCTCTGGGCCTCCCGGCCCTTCGGCCCTCCTCCAGCTGGAATGCTGGAGCATCCACTCCCACCCCACCCCACCCCACCCACTTTTCCTCCCTCCAACTGGCCTCACCTCTCACCCTTTCCCCTCCCAGCAATGTCACTGTCTCCCTTACTACCTTCCCATTTACTCCTTCACCCCTGCGCTCTCTCTTAAGGGAGATAGTCTGGGACCAGCCCCTAAGTGGGCAAGGCTGGTCTCAGACAGGCTGGAGTACTGGCCTCCTTGGCTATGGCGGCATCCTCCTCTCCCCAAGCTTCTAGGACGCCCCCTCCTTCTGCCGTGTTCTCTCTGCTTCCTCGGACTTAAGACATCAGCATTCCCAGGTCTCCCCTGTGTCCTCCTCTTCCTCCACACCTGCCCCCAGTGACTTCATCTATCCCCAGAGTGGAGCTCAGATCCTAGTCATGCTGTTTATGGCTATTGGAGGTCCTGGTTCCTTGGATGTAACTGGGGAAGTGACAGTCTTATCCCCACACAGCTGTGCTGAGGGTCAGGCAAGAGTTGGCACACAAGGAGCTGTGCTCATTCCTACTATCTTCTGATGGCGTTCTCAAGGTGCACTGCGGTGGCCTGGGGACCGATCTCCTGCAGGTCTCAGCCCATCAGTCCACTCCCTGTAAAGAGACCAGTCAGCTCTCTCCCAGACAACCTCTGAGCCTAGCACGAACTTTCCCCTTGTTGTTGGCTCAGATCAGATTCCTGCCTGAGGCCTGCTGGGCCATGCCCTCCTCCCCAGTCTTATCTTGGACTCTCCTTCCTGAGTTCTCTGGCTCTCATTCTTTGAACTCTGCCATGGGCAGAGAACCCCCACCTTGGGACCACTCCTGCCCCCGCACCATCACCTGAACTCCCTAAGGCCTCAGCCATAGTTTTATTTCTCATTACAGATACATCCTTAATACATACCCAGATATATTCTGCTTTACTCTCCCTCCATCTTAGCATGAGTTGATTTCAAGGTCAGATTGCTTAGGTACCTTAATTAATCCCCATTTAAACCAAGACACAGAGCAGTTGAGAACCTTGCTGAAAGTTTCCCAGCTGTCAGGTAAGTAGGCGGGGATTCAAACCCACGACTGACCTCAGACTAACGGCGCCGGCATAACAGCCCGAAGCACACCTTGCTGGCTATTACATCCTCCCTGGGAAACCTCAGCATGCTCGCTGTCCAGTATTTATTTATTTGACAGAAAGAAATCACAAATAGGCAGAGAGGCAGGCAGAGAGAGGGGGAAGCAGGCTCCCTGCTGAGCAGAGATTCCCAATGTGGGGCTCGATCCCGGGACCCTGAGATCATGACCTGAGCCGAAGGCAGAGGCTTTAACCCACTGAGCCACCCAGGCGCCCCTCGCTGTCCAGCTTTGGGTCTCATCCTTTCACCTCCCTTCCCAGTCGGTGCCCACCCAACCCTGCTTCTGCACTGGGTCACAGGATCTTCTGGTTCCCACAGCACCTGCGAAGGCTCCTCTCTGAGCACCTGTCTGTGTACCTGTCAGCCTCCCCTCTTGACCCTGGCCCTCTTGAGGACAGGAACCGCCTGTTTTACTCTACACTCCCACCTTTAGTCCCGGCTCACACTAGGTGCTCACTACATGCTGAACGATAGACTGCTTGAGAACAACAGTGTCGATCTTCATCGGTCATTTTTTTTGTTCATTTCGTTCTACTATCCTGCCTTCACCCTCTGGGGCCCAGACCCTTGACCACAGAGGCTTTCCAGGACCAGCGGGCCACAGCTTGAGACTTGCCCGAGTTTCTGACCTGGAACTGGTATCCTGTGTTTCCAAAATCTGTTTGTGGGCCAATATTCCCATGTCCCTATCCATGCATGAGACAGAGAGAGACAGACAGACAGACACACCTCATAATACAAGCCTCCACTTACTCACCCAGTGTCAGGCTCCCGATGACCCCTTGCACACCTTCTCACATTTAATCCTCAACAGCCCAAGGAGACAGTCCTTTTATCTCCATCTCCAGCTCACAGATGAGGAAACCAAGGCACACGAAGCTTAAATCACTTGCCCCATGCCCACCACCACCCCACTGCCTTGTTCAAATTCAACTGGATTGGACTGGCCTGAGTCAGGAAAATGGTCCCTCTCCCCTAGGCCCTGTCTTTCTGGAAAAGATTCATTCATTCATTCATTCATTCATTCATTCATTCCATAATGAAAAATCTGCTACTGGTGTGAGTCACTGCTCTGGTGAACAAGGGCTTCCCACTCACCCTCCATACATGACCCCATAAGACACCACAGCCAACATCCACATGTACGACTGGGTTATGTCAAAGCTTCAGTATCCGAGAGATCCCGGAGGGCCCCTTGTCCCATCAACCCGGTGGGGCCGACATTTGGATCAGTGCTCCTTGCGAGGGTCTTGGGCCTACAAAGTCACCATGGATGCATGTGGGTGCCAGATGCCTGCCTCACTGCCCTCCCCCATTGTCATGGGAGTGCTGGGAGCAGGAATGAGTGCTGTGAGTCTGGAAGTAAAGAAAAGACCCAGAAGAGTTTAGGGAGAGCTGACCTGAAAGGCAAGCCCCTGGGGAGCCTCTCCCCTTCCCTCCTAAAAATAATATTCTATAGAGCAGGAGGGTCAGGAGGGATATGAAAGGTCACCGGGTCTTCCAGCTGGAAATGTCACCAATTAGAATTATTTGGGTCACAAACTTATTTTTCTATTGAGCAAAGTAGGGCAGCCCGGAAGGGTAGAAGGAACACGTTTTGGGGTAAGACAGACATGAGTTCTACTGTGAGCTTCTCAGCTGCCTCAGTGTCAGAGAAATGGGCAAACCCCTCTGAGTCTTGGATTTCCCATCCATAAAATGGGGATAAAGATGCCTACCAAGTGGGACCGCTGGGATTAGATATAATACAATGTTTGTAAAGCATTCATTCCCAATGTCTGGCACACAAGAGGTGTTTCACAAAGGCACTGTAAGTGCCCAGGGCTGCCACACTGTGAGTGTGAGGGGAGAGAATTGTCGAATTTCGTCCTGGTCTCCCTATGCCAAGCTGGCCCCGGGGGATCTAGACCCTAGCCTAAGAGCCTCAACTTCACACCACCGTTGCTCCTAAGTCTTAAGCTTCCCTGCTTGAGGCCCCCAACTGGACCCTTCCTTTCCCAGAAGCCCTAGGGGTTCACCACCTCTCCAGTGTGGCCGGGCTCTCTAGAACACAGGGTAGTCTCCCCTCATCTGAGCGGAGACCTGAGGTCCCTGGAAAACAGCCTTCTGCTAGCAATTTGGAATGCTTGGAACATGCTCCTAACTAAGCTGGCGGAGGGAGGCAGCAGGGCAGCTGCTCACGCGGAACCCCAAAGCCACAGTGACCCTTCTCTCTCATACACCACATGAGCAGTGGCTCTCCCTCCAAAGACTTCCGGGATCTGACCACCCCTTCCCTCCACTGCCGCCTCCCTGGCTTGAGCCCCTGTCCTGTCCCCCCAGGGGCTTCTGTCACAGCTTTCTGACTGATCTCCCTGCTTTAGCCCTTGATGCCTTCAGTCCTCCTCCAGCCAGACTGATCCTGTGGCAATGGCACTCAGGGACTCTGCACGAAGATGGACTTGAAAGTGAAGAAAGCGCCTGCTTCTCCTAAAGCAGAAGCCATAGCAAAGGCTTTGAAGGCCAAAAAGGCAGCATTGAATGGTGTTCACGGCCACAAGGAAATGGGAAGTTCCACATGTCACCCATCCATGTAAGACAGCCGCCCCTGCCTGCCGGCCCACCACACTCCCTTCACCCCATCCTCTCACACAGCGGCCGTCCTCCCAGCTGGTCTCACAGGGGTCAGCCCTGGCTAGAAGACAGGACTCCATCTTTCCTTGGCCTGCAACACCTGTGGCAGTGCCTGGCCCATTAGAGACGCCTAACAAGGATTTGTTGCAGAAATCAATGGAAGTGGCCAGGAAACTGCTAAGTACCCACCAGTATCTCTAGATAATTTTCAATTCTCCTGAGTCCCAGGCTGAGGTTAGGGAACTTGGCAAACGGCAGTCCTTAAGTGGTGGAGCTGGAACTGGGAGTCCCCCGGGGCTGGACTCCAAACCTTCCTTGCCTGGCCGCACTGGGCACCATGGAGATGCCGTGGGGAGGGGACGTAAAGATTCTGTAAGACATGGGTCCTGCCCTCGAATCTAGTGAGAGAGAAGCAAATGGATAAATTAAATAACAGCGCTCGGCACATAACTGGTGCCAATAAATACATTTTGCCCTTGAAGGGGTTCCTCCGCCCTCTCCCGCCCACCGCACCGCGGTTCTCCGGGTGGGCAGGCCCCGAACCGCCCCCCGCGAGCCTGTCCTTGGTGACGTCACGCACGGGATGGAACCAGCCTGAGGGGGCGTGGCCCGGTGAGGCTCTAGGCCCCGCCCCGAGAGTGGTCTCGGCAGGGTAGAACGGAAGTCCTCCCGCCTCCGCCCGCCCCCACGCTCTTCAGTCCCTCCCCTCAACTCCGTGCGCAAGGTCGTGTCCCGGAAGTGAAGGGGCCATGTTGGTGGGTGACCCCGGGAGAGGTACCGGGCGAGAGGCGAATTCCGAGGAGTGGTAGCGCGCGCAGTCTGCGGGTGAGTGAGGGGAGGAGCGGGGTCAGGGGCCCGGGGCTCGGCGAGCCTCTGCTCGGGGCCGCGACCGGCGCCCCCCAACCTGGCCGCCGGGTGTCTCGCCCCAGACCGCTCAGGTTTTCCCCTGGGAGGCCGCTCTGTGGCCCCGCCCCAGCCTCCGGAGGCCTCCCGGGGCTCCCGAGCCGGCCTGCCCTAGCCCGGGGTCTCCCCATCCCGCCTCGGCCTGGCCCCCCCAGGGTCGGGGCAGGAACTGGGAACCGACCAGGGCACAGTCGCCCAATTGCCGAGCGACCTTATAGTAACAGCCTTCGCGTGACAGTCGCCTCAAACCTCATAAAGCACTTTTCCTATGGATTTTCTGGATTCATGTCTCCCACTCCGGGGGGCCCTTGGGGCTGAGGGGAGCTCTTCTACAGTGGAGGAAAAAAGGACGGGGACGGTGGCTTGCTCAGGCTCGCGCAGGAAGTTAGTGAGGCCAGACACTGATGGCTGACCGACTTTGGGCCCAAAGTTCAGATCAGATACCTCCTCATTCAGTCTCATTTCTTTATATCTGAAATAGAGGTGATCATTTTTTCCACATAGAGACGTTAATTCTTTCATCCAGCGTATTTTGGGGGGCCCTTATATGTGCTGGGAGAGTTTGTAGAGCACCTGTGCTTTACATGGTAAGGCCCGAGCAAATGGTAACTATCCTTACAGCTGCAGGCAGAGTTGGGGTCAGGAGTGCAGCCCTCCTTTCCAGTTGTGTGCCTGTGGGCAAGTTACTTCCCTCTGGGAGCTTCAGTTTCCTCCACTTAAAATGGGGATAATGACATGGGGTTTGTTGATAGAACAAGGTGTGACATTCTGTGGGATGTGCCTGGAACTCCGGTGGTATGTAGTAATCAGTGAGCATTCGTTGTCATTGTTGGGAGCCCTGACCACCTCATAGGTTCCTTAATTTAAACGTGGTAATGGATGACAAGGCATTTTATAAATGACACTCTGTACCTGTGTGAAGATTCATTGTTACTGAAAGGAGATGGTGGCGGTTTTTGTGTAACTAAATCTAATATTTATTGAGTACTTACAAACCAGGCTAGGCCCCACTAGAAATAAGTAACCCTGATCCAGTATGTGCCAAGCACTATTCTAAAGATTTTTTATTTATTTGACACAGAGAGATAGAGATCACAAGTCAGCAGAGAGGCAGGCAGAGAGTGAGAGGGAAGCATGCTCCCCGCTGAGCAGAGAGCCCGATGTGGGGCTCAATCCCAGGACCCTGAGATCATGACCTGAGCCGAAGGCAGAGGCTTAACCCACTGAGCCACCCAGGCGCCCCATGCCAAGCACTATTCTAAACACATTTACATACGTTAACTCACTTAATTCTCATACCAACCATGTGGGCAGAATATAGTCGTAATCCTCATTTTGCAAATGGAGAACTGAGGTGAGCACAGAGAGGTTAAGAAACTTGCCCAAGGTAATCCTTTCATGAGTGGTGGTGCCAGGATTCAAGTTTGGCTGAGATCCCTTGCCTTCAGCCACTCTGGACCACCCCTTGTGGTGAAGTTCTATTATAGATGCTTTCCGTGCATTATCTCTTGCCGTTCTCAAAATAACCCAGAGTGGAAGGTAGGTACTCTTTAACATAGTACCATCTCCATTTTACAACTGAGGAAGCTGGTGCTCAAAAGGGTTAAGTACTTTGTCCAAAGTCATATGGCTGGTAGATGGCAGAGCCAAAATTGAAGCCCTAGCCCTTCAGCATAACCTGTACTTTCCCAGAAGAGGGGATTGAGAGGCTGGGGTTTACTCCTCGACCTGTCACTAAGTCATAGTGTGACCTTGGCCCAGATTAAGAAGTCCTGAATTTTAGATAGTGTCTGTAACCCCTTCCATCATTAATTCTGATTCTAGGCTTCTATTTTTTCCCTTCTGCTTATAGCTTGACGCCCACCCCCTACCTGTCCCCCATGGCCCCATGGAGCCGAGAGGCGGTGCTCAGTCTCTACCGGGCCCTGCTGCGCCACGGTCGAGAGCTTCGCTACACTGATCGAGACTTCTACCTTGCCTACATCCGCCGTGAGTTCCGGAAAAATCAGAAGCTAGAGGATCCTGAGGCCCGGGAGAGGCAGCTGGAAAAGGGCCTGGTCTTCCTCCACAGCAAATTGGGAGGGATTATTTAGGATCCCCTCCTTTTCCCTCTCATTCTAATTCCAAGGGAAAGAGGACAAAGGTGTCTTCCGTAGACACTCCTGCTCTTTCCCATCCCTACCTCACAGATGCAGTAAGAAGCCTCAGGTAGGTAGACACTTATCTTTTTTTTTTTAAATATTTTATTTATTTGACAGAGATCACAAGTAGGCAGAGAGGCAGGCAAAGAGAGAGAAGGAAGCAGGCTCCCCACGGAGCAGAGAGCCTGATGTGGGGCTCGATCCCAGGACTCTGGGATTATGACCTGAGCTGAAGGCAGTTGCTCAACCAACTGAGCCACCCAGGCGCCCCAGTAGGTTTCTTAAGTGAGAAAAAAATAGGCTGTGAGTTTCAAGCCCCACCGGAACAGAATTATTACCATCATTTTATTTCATGGAACATTTGACATATGAAAATTTTAGAAAAGATACTGGTTAAAACTATTGGAGCTCAGTTCTAGGCTGGCTCATTCTCCAGTGGGTTCAGTTACCTTGTGCGTCAGATCATACTCCCCAGACATAACTGGGTTCTGTTACAGTCTAGAAAGTAAGTATAGTGTGTTGACTGCGAAGGACTGTGTCTGGGTTCAAAACCTGGCACGGCTGCTAATAGCTGGGATTTAGGGCAAATCACTAGACTTTTCCAGGCCTCCATTTCCTCATTTGTAAAATGGAGAGAATGCTACCTTTATCCAGTTATTTTGAGAATTAAATGAGATCGTGCACACAGCACTTGGAATGGTGCTTAGTAGGAGGTTTGTGAGCCCTGTTTACTCCTGATAGCATGTTACCAAGAAGTCCCCCTCTAACCTAATGAGTATATTTAATCCAACAGCTTTTCCAGAGGGCCTTCTGTGGTCCTGGCATTCTGGCAGGCTTTGGGATAAAGAGAAATGATATGGTCCATCAAAGACTCGGTCTAAGGTGGAGATCAACAGGAAGTAATCACAGTGGGAGCAGCTCTGTACTAGAGGGTCATATAAAGAGTTTGGAGATGGGATGAGGACAGGATTCTGCCTGAAGTAGGGTGGTAGGAGGACCATAGGTGGCCATAGAAAAGGGGATGTTTGAGGACTGCCTCAGATGAGAAAGAAAAGCTTGCCAGGCAGATGGGCAGGAATAAGCAAGTACGCCGGTGGAAACGGCATCTGGTAGTCCTGAAACCTGAGTCTGCTGTGGCTCGAAGGGCAGACCTGTACGGCAAGTGGCCAGAGTTGAGGCTGGGCCAAGTCAGCAACGATACTGATTCCCCTATTGAAGAGATGGCGACATCTGAGAGGAGGGGCACTGTCACAGCTTTGGGAAGCAGGGGATGGGCACGGAAGAGCGATTGTGGCCATGAAGACATTGGCGAGAGATGCTAGAGGCAGCAGATCTGTCCAGATGACACGGAGCGAAGGGAGGGGGTGGGGTGGCTGCCCGTAAGTATATGTGCACAGCAGTGGGGCTTGGTGACCAGTTGGCTGAGACTAGAGGAGGAGAAAGGAAAAGGAAGACTAGCTGAGGTGGCAGGCTTGCCAGCTGGGGGAGGGTGCTATGTTTGATCGAGAGGGAAAGTGGGCGGGGGGGAGCGGGGAGCCTTATGTAAGGGCTTTTGGTTCGCCTCAGCCACTTGGGTTGCCTGGCAGACTGGCCTTCAGCGGTGGGAGCCGGGGGAGGGCTGACACCCATGGGAGCCTTCCTGCACAGGGAGGGGTAGCAGATCTGGCAGGGAACTCATGAGTTACTGATTCTTTGTGTTCTTAATCTAGTTCTCAATCTAGTGGGATTGAGTCCCACGTCAGGCTCCTTGCTCAGTGGGGAGTCTGCTTCTCCCTCCTCTTCTGTGAGTTGGGTTACAAATCGCCATCACCATCTCCTCAAAAAATCAAAAATAACCCCATAGGGTTAATAGGTCAGTGGTCCAATGAACATGTACTATGTATCAAACACTGTTGGCCCTGGGGATGTGGCAATGAGTGTGCCAGAATGCCTCCAAGAAGTGTGTTGTCTCCTGGTTAGTAGAAAGGGGATGTGAGTGGGTGGGGCTACAGGCTACTTGGGACTCCTTAAACTACTTCTCCCCAGCAGCAGGAGCTCCAGGTTCCAATCTTGGCTGCACAGCTAACTGACCCCATAAACTTGGGCCGGTTACTTCCCCTCTGCCTCAGTTTTGTCATCCATAAGTTGGCAAGAATGCTGTGACTGACCTCGTGATGGGGGTGGTGGTGGTGGTGTGAGGAGATGTGTAAAATGCCCAGCCTGGGGTACACACTTGGTGCATGTTCGCTGGCCTCGTGTGTACTCCTGCCGGGCAGGTTTAAGTCCTGTGATTTTCTCAAGTAAAATAAGTTGGAATTTTCATAGTTCTGGGAACTGCTGGGCCACCATGACTCGTCCTCCCCACTACCTCGGGGTAATGAGTATTGCTATTCCCATTTTTGTATCTGGGTAGACAGGTTAAAAACTTGCCTGAAGTGGCGGCAGTGCTGAGACTGTCCGTCCCCAGCCCTGCCTGCCATGTTGGTGTTCCTTCTCCTCCTCCTTCTCTGTCGTCATCCTTTTTAAAAAAATACTTTGACCCTTTTTTAGTGTACAGTTCAGCAGTGTTAAGACTATTCATACTGTTGTGTCACAGAGCTCCGGAACTTTTCCGTCTTGTAGAACTGAAACTCTGTACTCATGAAACAACAGTGCTCCTTCTTGATCACACTGAGGAGCCGGGCTCCCCCTCCTTGCCAGGTGGATTTCTGTGTCCAGATCAGCAAGCTAGTGCAGCAGAACCTGAGTGGACGAGGTACAGTGGATAAGCAGTTTGAGCTGGAACAAGTTAGTCTTATTTATTTATTTATTTATTTTTCTAAAGATTTTATTTATTTATTTGACAGACAGAGATCACAAGTAGGCAGAGAGGCAGGCAGAGAGAGAGGGGGAAGCAGGCTCCCTGCTGAGCAGGGAGCCCGACACGGGGCTCAATCCCAGGACCCTGAGATCATGATCTGAGCCGAAGGCAGAGGCTTAACCCACTGAGTCACCCAGGCGCCCCACAAGTTAGTTTTAGAACAAGAACTTCTAGGGACATCTGGGTGGGTCAGTTGGTTAAGTCTTCACCTTCAGCTCAGGTCATGATCCCAGGGTCCTGGGATTGAGTCCCGCGTCAGGCTCCTTGCTCAGTGGGGAGTCTGCTTCTCCCTCCTCTTCTGCCAGTCCCCCGCTTGTGCTCTTGCGCGCGTGTGCACGTGCTATCTCTCTCTCTCTCTCTCTCTGACAAATAAATAAAATCTATTAAAAAAAAAAAAAGAGCGAGAACTTTTATCTCCCTGTTGAAGCTCATGGAAGCACTCTCCTCTCCCGGGTCACCAAGTGTTGACATCACCTGGGCCTTGGATGGAGGGAGCACTTTGCTCTAGAGGAAGAAAAGTCTTCTCTCAAGCCTACACAACTTAATAGTTTTGGTCTCAAGTGCAGGTTAGCATCAGTGCGTTTTAGAGGCCATCTTTAGCTCCATCTCTAAAGGAAAAGTGTAACTCCGCATGGTCTGGGTTGCTGCCTGCCTTCTGGAAGTTGACCTTTTGTCCTGTTCATAGAAATCATAAAAGACTTAACGATAGCCAGTATCTGTAGAGTACTTTTACTGTTTATAAAGTGCTCGCATATAGTATTTTTGTAGATGTTGTTTCCTCACTACAACCTTATGATTCAGGCCATGTAGGCGTAATTATCCCCTTTTCATTGTTTTTTTGTTTTTTTTTTTAAAGATTTTATTTTATTTGACAGAGAGAGAGATCACAAGTAGGCAGAGAGGCAGGCAGAGAGAGGAGGAAGTAGGCTCACTGCTGAGCAGAGAGCCCGATGCGGGGCTCGATCCCAGGACCCCGAGATCACGACCCGAGCCGAAGGCAGAGGCTTAACCCACTGAGCCACCCAGGCGCCCCTCCCCTTTTCATTGTTGAGAGAGGAAGTAACTTATGGAAGTCACCAGCTAATAAGTCAGGGCTCAAAGACAAATACTTATCCACCAGATTTCCGGCTCAAAAACTCAGGCTCTTTTCTGTTAAGCCACATCACTGCCTTGTTCTTACCAGTCATCACATGGGCTCACATGGGCCCAGGACTGCATGGCCCAGGGAGGCTGCTTCTGGCTTTTGCTTGCAGGGAGGATGTTTCCTGGTCCTGTTGCCTCACATTCAAGGAGGTGCCTGCATCTGGGGGTTCTCTCTCTTACAAATACATCAGTGAAGGTTCTTTTGTTGTTTTAAAAAAATAAAACAGTGGTCGTTTGTTACGTGTGGGGAGCTGTGTAAAGTTCTACTTTGTCCTGTGGCCACTTACTCAATGCCACTGGAGAGAGGATGAGTAGCATTCTCGCCTGACCCCACCTGTAACATAGTTGAACTCTTGTCCCTGGTCTTTCTTGCTCTTTGTATATTATGAAATGGGAACCTGTTTCGCTGGCCAAGTAGTCTCCCATTATGTCCCTAAATCGGAAACTAATACTGACTGTAAGAGGTAGAGAACAGTGCCACCGAGGTTGTGAACTCTAGTTAGGGAAATATATTTTTGGATTTGACAATGACTCTCCCTTGATAACTTAATTGCTGGAATAAGTAGAGTCAAAAATCTTTCTTTCTTGGGGAGGGGAAGGATAGAGGCAAAGGGCAGGACATGTGAAGCTGGCAGTACACAGTTGCAACAGTAGGGAAGGTTACTTACACTGGAAAATGCACCCCGGTATCCTTTCTGTCTCTCCTCCCATTCTGGGTGTGCTGGGGCCCTGGTTGGTGTACAGCTGGTTTTCTCTGTGTAACTCCTGGTGAGCTGGCCATGGGAGGCCAGGGAGAGCAGCAGTGGTGGGAGCAGTACTCAGATCTGAGCCACATGGCCATCCTTTTTCTGCGTGCGGCCCAGGGTTCTAACTTGCTGGGAATCGGGCTTATTTGGGGACGTGGGGAACTTCATCGGGATGACTCCATTGTTGCCGGGGAGCATGCGTGTGTACCCCTTGCTTGAGTGCTGGATGAGAGGCCAGCCTCTTTAGTATGGTGCCCATGAACTCCCTTTTTGATGATCACATCTTTAGTTCATTTTCGAAGTGCATTTGGGCAGAGGGATTTTTCTCCCAAGTTAACGGCCGGGTTAATGGCATTTATTCTCAATGTCACAGTGCCGGCCTCACATGAGTTTGTAGCCCCCCTGAACACTTTCCTCAAGAAGTGGGTAAATGTAATAAGATGTGGTAGAAAAAGCATTGTACTGGGAGCTGGGAGCCCTGAGTTCTGGAGATGGCTCTGCCATTCTCTGTCACTGGGACCTCTGGCAAGTCACCTCCCTATGTGTGGAGTGATGGCATGGGACTGGACGAGCATCTTCTGTCTTAATCTAGTAGATGAGCCCTTCTCACGCCTCACCTTATAGGAGGTAGTAGCCAAAGGATCAAAACACGGTCTACATTATACTGATGGGACGGGAGAGGGTTGAATTGCATGTCGGGTACTTCACGCTAATATAAGGAAGGATTAAGGTGCCTCGTTAGCGTAGTAGGTAGCACATCAGTCTCATAATATAAGGAAGGATTAACAGTGAGCTAAGGCTTTCTAGTTCTATCATCTCCGTAGATTGGTGGGGAGGTTTTTTGGCACAATTAGCGCCATCCTTTCTTCTCCCTTGCATGCAGCTACCTCGTGGGACATGATATCTCTGTCTTGACCTTAGAGCCCGCAGTGCTATAGGCAGAAGGATTTGGGTTGCTGGAATTCACAGAACACCCTGTACTTGTTGGGAGCTGGCCTCATGGCGGAGACGGGGAGGGATGGCTCTCGAGGTCCCAGGCAGCGATGGCTGTGTTCTGCCTTTGTCCTCAGGTGCGCGATGGCAGGCTCTGGTGAGCGCAAAGGCAAGAAGGATGACAATGGCATTGGCACAGCCATTGATTTTGTGCTTTCCAATGCCCGGCTGGTGCTGGGGGTAGGTGGAGCGGCCATGCTGGGCATCGCCACGCTGGCAGTTAAGCGGGTAAGTGCGTGCGGCCGGGGCTGGGGCAGGAGAGCGGGTGAGGCTGCCTCTGCGGAGTGGAGCTGATCTGGAACGAGACTCCAGTCCTGCCCCTGGGCGTGTGAGCTGGTCAGGTGGCATTATAAGGTGAGCCTTTAGGAGAATTCACTAGGTCCGTTTCTGGGACTCTGCCCTAAAGAAATCACTGGCAGTACAAATAAGTCTGTCCCGGTGAGGAAAAAATGGCAAATAACCAAAATATCCGTCCTTAATTACCGTATTTAAAATGGCAACACTCCCACCACATTACGCTTCCTACTTCCCTTTCCTACTTTATCTTTCTTAACATTTATCTCTGTGTGCATACTTCACATTTAACTTGTTAATTAGGTACTACCTGTATCCCTTCACTGGACTGGAAACTTGGTGAGGGCAGGGTTGGGTCTCTTTGGTTGACTGCTTTATTCCACACTTGGAACAATGCCTGGCACACAGTAGCTGCTTGGTATCTAGTAAATAAGTGAATCCGTGTTCAACGGTATGGGAGGTTCATAAGGTACCATGTTGTATCGTCAGAAAAAGTATCGTAGTGTTGAACACTGGTTCATTTTTAGTGGCATGGGGGAAATGATAAAAGTGATCAGTGAAAAAAGTCCAGTTCCAAAAGTATATGTAGAATCAGATCCTAATTATATAAATGTATGTTTCCAGAAAGAACTAAACCAAAATAGCAACAGTTGCCTCTGTGTTGTGATACTATGGTAGATCGGTTTCTTACTTGTATCATTTAGTATTTCCTAAGATTTTCCACGTGGAGCAAAGTATTCCATAATCTAGGATAAAACAGTCATTGAAAAATAGAAGTTGAACTCCCGAGGGCAGAGCTGCTGGGAAGGGAAATAGGCAGGAAGCTACCTCTGCTGGTCCTCTCCTCTTGCAGATGTATGATCGGGCGATCAGTGCCCCTACTAGCCCCACCCACCTGAGCCATTCAGGGAAAAGGAGCTGGGAAGAACCGAACTGGATGGGCTCCCCCCGGTTGCTGAATAAGGACATGAAGACAGGCCTGAGCCGGTCCCTGCAGACCCTTCCCACAGACTCCTCGGTCTTTGACACGGGTGAGGAAAAGGCTTTTACCCCTCTGGGACTTCTCTCTGGGCTCCCAGTACTACATCTGCCTTCAGCAAGTGTTTCTCAAGCACATGTGTGCCAGGCTCTGTGCTAGCACTTGCCTTTGGTGCCAGGCCCCTCCTCCTTTCCCGGGGCCGAGGCAGCTGTGGTCTAAGAAGCATGGGAAGAGCTCACATGCCTCTCTCTCTTGCCTTGGCAGATACATTCTGCCCATCCCGGCCCAAGCCATTGGCCAGGAAGGGCCAAGTAGACTTGAAGAAGTCACGACTCCGCATGTCCCTGCAGGAGAAACTTCTTACTTACTACCGGAACCGGGCAGCCATCCCTGCTGGCGAGCAGGCTCGGGCCAAGCAAGCTGCCGTGGACATATGTGCCGAGCTCCGGAGCTTCCTGCGGGCCAAGTTGCCTGACATGCCGCTTCGGGACATGTACCTGAGTGGCAGCCTCTATGATGACCTGCAGGTAACAGGGTGGTTCCCACGAAGGGCAGGGCTGGGTGCCGACCAGGATGCTTCTCGAGAGTGTTGTTGGTACCGAAGATCAGCATCCCAGGCTTGCCAGAAAGACCGAGGTCTTCCTGCTTCTGCATTCTGCCCACTGCAGTAGTACTTGTTGGGTCTTCTTACCCTTTCTTGTTCTTTTTTCTTGTTCTGACAGACATGGTTTTTTGTTTTGTTTAAGATATTATTTATTCATTTAACAGAGAGAGAGAGAGAGAGAGAGAGAGAGAGCGAGCGCACGCCCAAGTAGGCAGAGTGCAGGCAGAGGGAGAGGGAGAAGTTGGCTCCCCACTGAGCAGAGCACCCGAGCCCGCTGAGCAGAGGGCTCGATCCCAGGACCCCGGGATCATGACCTGAGCTGAAGGCAGACACAACCGACAGAGCCACTCAGGCGCCCCTGACAGATGTGGGTTTAAATCCTCACTCTGTTTGAATTGGTAATGGCGACATGAATGAATTTGTAGTTTCCTTTATTGTTGGGGGCAAATTAGATGGTGGGACTTGTGTTTCAGGATGCTTGTCTCTTGAGCAGATTAAGTCCCTCAAAAGCTTTTTAATTCTGCCCGAACAGGTGGTGACAGCAGACCACATCCAGCTCATTGTGCCCCTCGTGCTGGAGCAGAACCTGTGGTCGTGTATACCCGGTGAGGACACCATCATGAATGTCCCTGGCTTCTACCTGGTCCGTCGTGAGAACCCAGAGTATTTTCCTCGTGGTAGCAGTTACTGGGACCGCTGTGTAGTAGGCGGCTACCTCTCCCCAAAGACAGTGGCAGACACGTTTGAGAAGGTAGTGGCTGGCTCCATCAACTGGCCAGCCATAGGGTCTCTCTTGGACTATGTGATCCGACCAGCACCACCCCCAGAAGCCCTGACTTTGGAAGTGCAGTATGAGCGTGACAAGCATCTTGTCATTGACTTCCTGCCATCAGTGACCCTTGGCGACACTGTCTTGGTAGCCAGACCACACCGGCTGGTGCAGTACGACAACCTGTGGCGGCTGAGCCTGCGTCCCGCAGAGACGGCACGCCTGCGGGCTTTGGACCAGGCCGACTCGGGCTGCCGATCTCTGTGCCTCAAGATCCTCAAGGCCATATGCAAGTCCACTCCGGCTCTGGGCCACCTCACTGCCAGCCAGCTCACCAACGTCATCCTCCACTTGGCCCAGGAGGAGGCTGACTGGTCTCCAGAGATGCTGGCCGACCGGTTCTTACAGTCCCTGAGGGGGCTTATCAGCTACTTGGAGGCCGGAGTCCTGCCCAGTGCCCTAAACCCCAAGGTGAACTTATTTGCAGAGCTCACTCCCGAAGAAATAGATGAGTTGGGATATACTCTCTACTGCTCGTTGTCTGAGCCGGAGGTGCTGCTGCAGACGTAAGGGCAGGTGAAGGCCAGAGTGGGCGTCAGGTGGTCAGACCCTGGCTTCTCCGTTAGAAACATGTGGCTGCAGAGTTGGTGCCTCACAGGGTCCCTAGGTGCCTCCTATCTTGCTGGTCATCGCCCGGTCACTTCATGCTGATCAGAATGCCATCTCCTTGTCTCCTGTTTTCTCACCGGACCCTTTCTATTTTTGTTACCAAACACTGTGCTCCTACTCCTCCCCTCCCCCTTGCTCCAGGCTCATTTATCTGGAATGAATTGAGAAGGCGGAGCACTGGCCTGAGCTGGTGTCTAACATTGTGGCCCAGGTTTTCTGTCCCTGTCTGCCCTGCCCTTTGGCCTTTTTGTTTTCAGTGTCTTCTCTGTCTTTTCCTCTTGTTCACGCCTTCTGTTATGCTCTATCCCCGGGAGCCTATCTGCCTCGTCAAGATGTTGCCTTTTCGTTGAATGTCACGGAAGAGTTCTGATGGCGTGTTCCAAGCTGAGCTCTGCAGACTGAGTGCTCAGACAGTATTTAGAGTTTCTGGGGGCAAAGCTATCGAAAGAGCTGGCCTTTGACCCAGGTTCCTGGAGAAGCAGCCCGTTTCCTCCGCCTCCTGACTAGCTCCGATTCCTGAGTGCTGAGAAGGTCTCATGGGAACACAGTTACTGACCTGCACAGGAGTGAGGTCAATATAAGTCGGGTGCAAAGTTGCTTGGAGATGGTGTTCCTCAGTGGCCAATGTGCAGTGGGGGAGCTGGCTTGGTGCAGAGGGCCTAGGGGAGGGTGTGTGTGCCCCGTGTCTGTGCCTCACCCTGGGCTGGTCCAGATCCGAGCTGCTGTGCGAGAAGCCGGGGTGGGGCGGAGGGAGAGACGAGGGAGGAGGGAACGGGCTGTCGGGACAGCACAGGTGCTGTGCACAGGTGCTGCTGGTCGGCCCCTTCCTTGCCTTATTGCCAATCAGAATGAGGCCTTCAAGGACACAGCCTCTGCGGTAGAGGTGGAAGAGAGGTTGACAGGTGGCAAACACCTGCTGAAAAATCCAGTCACCAACGGAGGCGTGGCCACCCTGTTTCTTCCCCATGAGGCCCTGCCTTTCCAGGACGTTGCCTTAGCGCAGGAATAGGACCACAGCCAGCCCTTCATTCCCCACTGTCTGCCATGGGAACACAAGGGGACGTTGGCTGAACTCTCCAGGCACCGCCAGAGGCCAGAGGGCGAGCAGACATGCGCTGACCTCTTTCCCATCCTGTCTCACCCCGCACCTGGGGGACTGGTGCTACCCAGGAAAAGCATGCGTGGATAAGACACACAGGAGAGGGAGGCGGGGCTTCCTGCACTCCCTCTGGTTTCCGCTGCTAAAACCGTGCTGTGCACCGTCACAAGTATCCTGAGGGTGGGGAGGAGGGTCTCACGTGGTCAGTGAAGCTTCTTGCTTTGTGCTTTCTCCTGTTCCTGGCAAGAAGCCAATAATAATTCTGTTTCTGATCTGCCTATCCAGTATTTTGTTCTCCCATCAAGTTTTATTTTTTCCTCTTCTTACTACCTCTCCATCAGGGAGATTCCGGTGACGCTCTCCGCAGCTGTCTCATTCCTTCCCCATGACAGCAGCATGAACTGACTCTCTAAATAGCACTGAAACCTCAGCTACCTTTCGGATTTAGGGTAGAGATTCCTGTCCCCTTTTTGTCATCGATTAGGAGGTTGTGAACTAGGGTTAACCTTAGCTACGTTTGGAAAAATTTCCTGCTTCTCTCCTAGATCTGCAGCGGTTCCTTAAAGTGGCTCAGTTGCCATTTGTATGAAGCTATTCAGAGAGAATGAAAAATACAAATCCCAGAACCTTGAGAGCGATTCTCCATCCTGGCTGTTCATCAGGATCAAGTTAGAGTTTAAAGAAAATCTCTGTGCCTGACTGCTACCCTAGGTGACTGGCAGAGAGGGTATAGGGGAGGACCTGGCATCGATGGCTCCTGTGTACCTGTCTGGTATCCATTAGAGGGAAGGGAGAGGGTTTCAAAAGCATGGGTTAGTCTTCACTGAGATAAAGGATTTGGTTTTCCTAATGTATTAGAGGACCTAGTTTTCCCAAGCTGGCATCTCTGACCAAATTCCATATAAAATACTGGAAGGAGAGCTGAAAAAAACGGTTTTAAAGACAAAGACCCCAGTTATCAAAGCCAAGTGTAATTGTGATTTGGTTTTATCTCCTTTCTTAAAGAGCATCTTTCTAAGGGCATCTCTGTCTCTTAACTATGTTTCACAAAACCAAAAACTGTAACTTTCCCATTTCACAAGCAAGAACCACCCAGAAGTCCTCAGAACTAGAAGCAGTGGGAGTTCTTGGCCCTGGTCCTGGTGGGTTTGCTGACTGAGGCTGGGCCAGCCTTGTAAAACATGGAAGGTTTCCAGTGCTTGGAGACTTGGATGGAAGAGGGCAACATTCTGACCTACCCCCCACCCCCTCACCCCACTCTGTCCAGTTTTTTAATCTTTGGGGAAAGATGTTGTGCCTTTCCCTGCCATTCTGCCTTTCTATTCAGTAACTCCTACCTTTGCCTGAAGTAATGGCATCTGCTCCTACTTCTACACCTGGACATTTTTTTTTGCACTGTCTGGGTTAGCAAACCATGAGTTAGCCTAATGCTTAAAAAATATACTCATTGTATTGAAAGCCTAATCAATTCCGAAGTATATTTTGTTTTTTTCCCTGTTATCCCTTCCTAAAAAAATGAGTTCAGGATAACAGTATTTTATATGCTTGGTTGTGACTTTTTTTCCCCTCAAATAAATAATCAAAAACTAATGTCTGGAAAAGCTGTGTTGAGGCCTATAGTCTTTCTTCCTGGGTCTCTGCTCCTGGTGGTCACCCTGTTCACACTCCAGATTAGCTGATTTTGCTCCCCTGTACTCCACTCAAGTTGAGAACTCATTTTTTTTTTTCTTTAAAGATTTTGAGAGAGCACAAGCAAGGGAAGGAGCAGAAGCGGGGGAGGGGGGCGGTGGTGACAAGGAGATTCCCCACTGAGTGGGGAGCTGGACGTGGGGCTCAATCCCAGGACCCTGAGATCATGACCAAAAGCTTCTTTTTTTTTTTTTTTTTTTAAAGTAGGTTCCATGCTCCAGAATGGGGCTCAATGCCGGGCTTGAACTCAGGACCCTGAGGTTAAGAGCCAGCCATTTAACTGACTGAGCCACCCAGGTGCCCCCTAAGAACTCACATGGTTTTGATAAGGAATCAGCTTCAGGATCACAAAGTCCTGGAGAGGGCCCAGGAAGGGTTATGCATATAGGGACCCCCCCCCCCCGCCGCCATGTGTCTTAGTCCTTTGCCCTGGCACACTTCCTTGATACTGTGATTCTGGCTGAAAACTGCTCACAGGGTTGGTTAACACTCTGCCCTTCCTGCTAAAGCTCAAGGCCAAAGAGAATAGTAAGGACACCTGGCACTAGGACTGTCAGGCTATGGCCCTTTTACACACTGCTGATTCTGAGTGGTCAAAACACCAGATGTGGCTTCTGAGGCATGTTTGCCTTTTCATTCGGATCACCAGGGAGTCTTTAAATTCTTGGTCCCTGAGGCTGAGTCCACTACTTGCCTTCCAGTCACTTGCCTGCCCTTCAGCAGCAGTGGATGCACTCAGCTGGTAGATCTGGGATCCGTCACCAGTCCTGTCCCACCTTTGCTAGGTCCACATGGAAGCAGCTTAGCCCCGAGACCTGGAGAACTGCTATCTTTTTTCTCCTTGAGGGAGGAAATAAAGCTGGGGAACATGAGGACCTTGCACAGCATAGAGAGAAAAAAATAAAAGTCTCCTTTCCAAGAGTTGACTTCTGTGTGTGGTGTAAAACATTTTCTTACAGGAATGATCCTGCTTTTCCATTTTCAGCCAGGAGAACCTTTCAAGTGCTTGATCTGGGTCTCCATGATGGAACGGATGGGACAAGCTGCCACTGGAGTCAATCATCTGTGGCTCTGAGATGTCAAAACTGGGACAATGTTACTTTAATTCTCAACCTTCCACATGGTCGTCCATAAGGAGGCACTGGCAGGTCTCCTGATACAGGAAAAGGAGGACGTGCCCCGTGGGTCCTTAGTCACACCATGGAAGACTTGTGTAATGGTTCAGAGATAAAGATCAGAAAACTTTGTTATATCCTGACATTTGTGATTCTCCAAGGCAGTAGAGAGACCGTTCTTGTCCCAGTAAGCAGTGTGCTTTTGCATGTACCAGTTGTTGCTGGTTTCATCCTCGTCAAGAATAGGCGGCCTCTGAGGAAGCAGGATGATGTAAGGAAGATGTGGAATGGGGAGTCCACGATCAGAAGACCTGAGTTCTAATAATGGTAATAATAGGCAACCATTAATTGAGCGCTTACCTGCTCTTCGCTCAGTGCTTTCCATCTATGAGCTTCAGTCTAAGGATGAGGATACTCATTAGCCTCATTTTACAGATGAGGAAACTGGCTCAGCAAGGATAAATTGCTTAACCAAAACGCCTCAGCTACTAAATAGAAGAGCCAGGGTTCTTGAGTTTGCCTCAAAAATCTTCCAAGGCCTGCCCCATACTGCCTCCACTGGCAACGGTGTGACTCTGGGCCACACACCTAGTCCCACTGGTTCTAAGTTTGGCCTAAAAAGATCTTTGGACTACCTAGACTAAATCAAAGCAACGAATGGTTTGTAGTTATCAAAGACAGTGTTTCCCCAATTTTTTGACTTCGCAGCCCTCCCACAGGTATTTCCATGGCCGACTGAAGCACCACAGGGCCCGACTGTGAAGGACACGGGAGAATGATGGAGACCTTTCCTTGGCACTCTTCACAGCTCCCCACTGGAGAGCAAGTTGCAGGCCTTGACCTGAACTGCTGCTTCCAAACGTGAACTTCCGCGAGTGGGCTTGGGTTCTCAAGCTTCTCCCCCATTAGCGCTATTATGCGGACGTGCTGGGAAGTGGTTACGATACTCCGGGCAGTTACAGAATTGGGAGAGTGACGGCTACCAGTTTAACAAAAAAATGTCTTCACGGAACTGCATCTGCATAAACCAAAAGAGGTTGCCCTGTGATAGACTTTATACTCTTAATAGCAAACGTTTTAGCAGGCTGGGTATGTAGAAGTACCCAAAATTGGACTAGAGATTATGTACCTTCCCGACTGGACTTGAGAGTTGGCCCCTGACCGTAGGTGCGCACGGAGCGTCTGAGATCACGACTGAGGTCCTCAGTCTCCCCTTTCAGCTACTGAAGGGCTTGCATGTGGTGGAAACGCACACGAAATGTCACTTCCTTTGCCTAGTTTCATCTCGGGCCTGAACTTGGTGCTAATTCGGAGCCTCACGGAGGGTGACAGGGATCACAGGGGCCATGGCCTGACGCCACCGTCTGGGACTACCCGGGCTGAAGGAACCAGGGCAGTCACGGACGACTACGGGTGTGCCGAGTTAAGGAGGCCAGAGAAAAAGGAATTCGCCGAGAAGTGGCTGTAAATGCTACAGGCTCGCGGCGGGAACCGCACTGGTCGCTCCGCCCCTTCCCGCTCAGACCCGGCCTCCCTCACCGAGCAGCCCGCCCACTTCGGGGTCTGAGCCAGTAGAAAATCGAAATATATATGACTCACCATGACTAACCAATCAGCTCGACGCTCGCTCTCCACAAGCATCTCGCGCGATAACCAGGCGGCCTCGGACATCACAATAAAGACCTTCCTTGGGCTGAAAGACTTCTCTCCCCGCCCCCCAAGCCGACACCGGAAACGAGGTGTGTCCGAAGAATCCCTCCGCGTTCTCAGCCCTCAGAGGGAAGAGTGACTCTTTTGATCTTAGTAGCCTTGCAAAGTAGTGCTCCTTTTCCCTTTCGTGAGACCTTGAAAATAACTCCTGTTCTCTTCACAGCTACGCCCTGGACATAAGAGTCGTGGGTTGGACGCGGTAGGGGCTCGGATAGGATAAAACGAGTGGGTGGGGCGCGGGTCACGTGACCGCGGCGGAAGGATGTGCAGTGTGCTACGTCCTCATAGAGGCAAAATCTATAAAGGACCCTCGGGCAGCACAGCACGGCCATTTCTTTTCCTCCCGCTCTCGTATGTAGGTCTTTTCTGCAAGTGCGCGCCTTCCCTCCTCCAATCCCCGCAGGGTCCGCGGCCGCCATGGCGTATTAGAGGCAGCAGTGCCTGCGGCAGCATTGGCCTTTGCAGCGGCGGCAGCAGCACCAGGCTCTGCAGCGGCACCCCCCAGCGGCTTAAGCCATGGCGTGAGTATCGGGACCAGGCCGCCCCGGCCGTGCTCCCCTGGGTCGGCGAGGGCGGTCAGCTCACTTGGGCGCGGCCTGCGGCCGGGCGGCGCCGCGGAGGGGGAAGCGGTTTTACGAGCGCCCGAGACGCGTGACCCTTGTTTGGGTGTCCTTGAGACGCCGACGCTTTTGGCTGGGGAGGCCGCGGCCCGGCGCTGGGTGGGGGGCGGGGAGATGCCCTCGGCGGCCCCGTCCCCTGAACTCGGCGGTGGCTCGTCTGGCGCCCCGCGGAACGTGGCAGGGGCCAAGATGGCGGCTGGGCAGGGCGGTGGTGGCGCGGCGTGAGTCACTGGCCGGCGTGGGCGGGGCCGGGCGGCCCGGGCCGTATTTGGACATGAGCCGAGCGCGCCTTTCTCTGGCGGTGGCGGGGGGAGGAGCGGCCCAGCCCCGCGGGCGTCCATCTTGTGCAGCCTGAGCGGGCCGTGGGGAAGGTGGACGCCATGGCTCGGGGGCCGCATGCGCTGGGTTTTCTCCCAAGTGGAGTTCCAGTTAGGTCCCCCTCCCTCCGGGACGGGGAGATGAACTTGATGGAGTGGCTGAGGTCTAAGCGGACCTGGTTTCTGATTTCTCAGGCTTCTCACGGCATTCAGCAGCAGCGTTGCTGTAACCGACAAAGACATCTTCGAATTAAGCACATTCCTCGATTCCAGTAAAGTCCCGCGACATGGCCGAGATGAGTTTCCTGAGCAGCGAGGTGTTGGTGGGGGACTTGATGTCCCCCTTCGACCAGTCGGGTTTGGGGGCTGAGGAAGGCCTAGGTCTCTTAGACGACTACCTGGAGGTGGCCAAGCACTTCAAACCTCATGGGTTCTCCAGCGACAAGGCTAAGGCGGGCTCCTCCGAATGGCTGGCTGTGGATGGGTTGGTCAGTGCCTCAGACAACGGCAAGGGTGAGTGAGAGGCCTTTGCCCCTGGGGTCTGGTATGGGGCTGGCTGCTGCAGTGTGCCTCTGACCTCACTGGTTTTACCTTAAATCTTTTGCAGAGGATGCCTTCTCCGGGACAGATTGGATGGTGGAGAAAATGGATCTGAAGGAGTTTGATTTTGATTCTCTGTTCAGCATAGATGACCTGGAAACCATGCCAGATGAGCTTTTGGCCACGTTGGATGACACGTGTGATCTCTTCGACCCCCTAGTCCAGGAGACAAATAAGGAGCCCCCCCAGACGGTGAACCCAATTGGCCATCTTCCAGAAAGTTTACCCAAAACAGACCAGATTGCCCCCTTTACCTTCCTGCAACCACTTCCTCTTTCCCCAGGGGCCCTGCCCTCCACTCCAGATCATTCCTTTAGTTTAGAGCTGGGCAGTGAAGTGGATATTTCTGAAGGAGATAGAAAGTCAGACTCTACTGCTTACATTACCATGATCCCTCAGTGCATCAAGGAGGAGGATGCCCCCTCAGATAATGATAGCGGCATCTGTATGAGTCCTGAGTCCTATCTGGGGTCCCCACAGCATAGCCCCTCTACCTCCAGGGGCTCTCCAAATAGGAGCCTGCTGTCTCCAGGTTTCCTCTCTGGTTCTGCCCGCCCCAAACCCTATGATCCTCCTGGAGAGAAGACAGCAGCAAAAGTAAAGGTTGAGAAACTAGATAAGAAGCTGAAGAAAATGGAGCAGAACAAGACAGCAGCCACTAGGTACCGCCAGAAGAAGAGGGCAGAGCAGGAGGCCCTCACTGGCGAGTGCAAAGAGCTGGAAAAGAAGAATGAGGCTCTGAAAGAGCGGGCAGATTCTTTAGCCAAGGAGATCCAGTATCTGAAAGATTTGATAGAAGAGGTCCGAAAGGCAAGGGAGAAGAAAAGGGTCCCCTAGTCGGGGTAGTCAGGAGTGTGTGCTTGTACATAGGCTTGCGCTGAAGCTGTGTTGTAATAAATTATTTTGTAGTGAAAAGAACTTTGTATTTTGCAGTGTGCCTGCTTTCTTGTCTCAATCCACCTTGGCCTGGCAGTTGTGACCAAGGCAAGTGGGGTTGGTTCAGAACTGTCTGGACCATAGGTCAGGACCGCTGGTGCTTTTGTTGGACTTCTGGTTGGGAGGGAGTTGGGCTTAGGACCCCCACAGGCAGCCGAGGCAGCCAGATGACCAGAAGTAACAGCTGAGGCTGTGGCCTGGTGAGTGGTGTGATGTGTTTTTAAGTACCCAGATGAGACCCCATCTGGGCATAAGGTGATTTAAGTTTCACTTCTGGTTTTTTATAGTTCAGTAGAGTCATTCCCAGAACTTGAGAAAATCCCGTTTTTGCTTGGATGAACTGTATGGAGTTGGAAGTTCAAGACAACTTGAAGTTCGTGGCCAGAGCTGGTTGCAAAGGCTGGCAGGTCTGCCCATAGGGGTGATAAGAGGAAGCCTCGTTGAAACCCAGGACTTGAGAGTGAAAAACCAGTCCTGAGTCCCATCTGGGCCAGTCCCTTCTCCCTTTCTGGCCTGTGGGGCTACCTACCTCTCCAGGGAGTCCGTTTTCATGTTCATCTGTAGCTACATGGATGCCGCCGACTGCGTGACTGCACTGAGTGCAGCACCGGATAGTGCTGTAGGCTGCCTAGGCGTGTTCTCCCAGCCCCTGTGGTATTTGGTGGGGCATGGAAATAGGTGCAGGAAGAATCCTAAGGTTCTTGACCCATTTTGCCGTGTGAATATTAGTTTCAAAGATTTTGATTTGACAGATCACGAGTAGGCTGGTGGGGGCGGGAAGCAGGCTCCCTGCTGAGCAAGGGGAGCAAAGGCCAACTCCCTGACCTTCCCAATGCCCAGCATGAAGTGACTGGGAGGGCAGGCCTGGTTTTGGAATACAACAAGCTGTGACCCAGCTCTCCTTAGGCATTGGAGGGAGTGGGGGTCCTGCCCTGAGATTGCAGAATTCCTTACAAGGCCATGGGCCTCTCCTACATCTTGCTCAGCAGGGACCACCCATCCAGGTATTGAAATTACTGCAGACAAGGTCCCCCACCTCTAAATGGCTGAACAGTTAGAGCTGAGGGTGGGAGTTACTGGTGGGGAAAACAGCACCCACTCAGCTACATGCATTGATGTTGGGGGGGACTAAGTACTATTGAAAGTACTTTTTAATTTTTATTTTTGTTTAAAGATTTTATTTGACAGGTCACAAGTAGGCAGAGAGGCAGGCGCAGGGAGAGGAGGAAGCAGGCTCCCTGCTGAGCAGAGAGCGCGATGTGGGGCTCGATCCCAGGACCCTGAGATCATGACCTGAGCCAAAGGCAGAGGCTTTAACCCACTGAGCCTCCCGGGTGCCCCCAAAGTACTTTTTATTTTTTTTATTTTTTATTTTTTTTTTGTCAGAGAGAGAGAGAGCGCGAGAGTGAGCACAAGCAGAGTGGCAGGCAGAGGCAGAGAGAGAAGCAGGCTCCCTGCTGAGCAAGGAGCCCGATGTGGGACTCCATCCCAGGACGCTGGGATCATGACCTGCGCCGAAGGCAGCAGCTTAACCCACTGAGCCACCCAGGCGTCCCCCAAAGTACTTTTTAAAAAGACTTAAGTCCTCACAATGTGGGACTCAACCCTAAGATCAAGAGGCCCAGCAGGTGCCCCCCAAATGCTTTTCTCATAAGGATCACCTCATCCCCCTCTTACAAATGAGGAACTACAGCTTGGAGAGGTTGGGTAACCCGTGCATTGCCAGGTGGGTTCAGACCCAGGCAGTCTGACTCCTGAGTGCACACTTGGTGTGGCTCCCAAATTCCTTACAGGCAGGACTGTAGGGGGACCCTAGACTGTCGGCAAAGCTGGGGGTTTGGGGAAAAGACGTGTGGGTGCTAATTTGTGTTAAGAAATCAATGCAAATGTGGAGGCTTAAGATCACATCAGTTCCCCATGTGGCTCATACCTGGTGGTTTGGGGGAGGAGCTGGGGGAGAGGGGAGCCTACGGCCACTGCCGAAGGCCTGCACACCAGCACAACTGCCATCTGCGACTCCTGCTCTATTCCTCACTTCAGTGTTGTGACTTTAGTTTTTTTTATCTAAGTAGTAAATAAAAATTCTACAACCACAAACACTGCTTCCTTCTGTCTACCCCCAACAGTCTCTTATGCTTTGCACAATGGGCAGCTGCCGGAGCCTGGGGCATGTGGAGGACATGGAGAGTTGAGAGGAGGCGAGAGAGACCGCCTGGAAATGACCCAGCCACCTTGCCACATCTGGTGCCAGTGGGACCCTCTGCCCTTGGAGCAGACTCTTGGAGACAGTGGTCTGCTCCTCCATTTGACAGAAGGGAAAACTTTCCCTGGGGTGTCCTGAGGGGCAGTGCTGGCTGGAGGCCAAAGGCCAGGATGCTGGGCTCTGCCCCTTCCCAGGCCCCTGGGGATAAGGACTCCCCAAACCCAAAAGGCAGGAATGGGATGGGCAGCAAAAGTCCCTGTAGAGTGTGTGGCCTCAGACTACACAGCCTTTACCCTCCTTCACTGTGCTCCAGCCACTCTGACCTTTCTGCTCTCTGCTAAGCCCATTCCTGCCTCAGGGCCTTTGCAATTGTTCCCTCTGCCTGCAAGATTTTTCCAGGGCTCCTTTCCTCTGTCATGTAGGTCACCCCAAAGGCCTTCCAAGAAAGAGGACTCTGCTGATGTCCCAGCCTCTCTGCTTTACAGTTTTTTTTTTTACATACTTATCTCTAGTTGAAACTACAGGCACACACGTTTATTTTCTCCTTCCCATTCCTCAATGACAACATAAGTAAGCTCTTTGATGGCAAAGATCTTGCTGTCTTGTTGGTTCCCGTATTTCCGACCTAGAACAGTGCGTGGCAAGTAATAAGAATCACAACTAATAGTTACTTAGATTCTGAAGCACGGCTCCGAGTAGTTACTTAGATTCTGAAGCACGGCTCCGAGTGCTTTCCAGTTAGTAGCTCATAATCCGCAGTGGGAGTGGTAGGGAGGCTCTCATGACTGCACCTTTGTTAACATGGACGCTGGCCCAGGGGCAGCTGGTACAGACCATGACAGAGGCCTTGCTCAGCACACGGGCTCCCAGTGCTTGAGAGCCCCACACAGGGAGTGGGAATGAGACTGAGCTCCAGGCCCACTACTGTGTGGCCCAGCTAGGCCTCGGTCAGCCCCAGGGCTGGGCTCTACCCCTGCTGCAGGGTGGGGGAGGAGCTGCTCCTGGTTCAGCGCCAAGCCCTCCGCTGCCCTCACCCGGAGGCTGGATCCTGGAGCCACTCGGCTCTCCGCACTGCACGCCTCTTTTAACCCCCCAGGATGAGGCTGCAGGTCCTTGGAGATCAGGAACAGACCTTTGTGTTTCTCTGCAACAATTCACGAGCACCCACCGCAGGCTAGACGTCGTTCTGGGTGCTGAGGACTCAGCAGTGAGGAAAACAGACAAAAATCTCTGCTCTCATTCTGGCAAGGGAGGCGGCCAAGAAGACATCGGACATGACATGGCAGTGGGTGCGCTGAGCGCTGGGGTGGGGGGTGGATCTGCCCATTTAAGATGGGTGTTTAGGGAGACCCTCTCTGGGAGGCAAAGCCGGCAGGAGGGGAGGGAGTCAGCCCACAGTGCCTGCAGCCTTGTAGCCGTGATGGGACTCGAAAGCCTGTGTGTGACTTGGGGAGTCCCCGGAGCAGGCGTGCTGCTCTGCTCTCTGAAGAGGGTTCCTGCAGGGGGAGAGGCAAAGAGGAGCGGGCTGGGCTCAGCACGGGTGAGGAGAGCTGGTCAGGGCCTGGATAGATTCTAACGGCCAAGCAAGTCAGGCTCTGATGGGGAGTGTATAAGAAGGGACAGAATGGTGGCTGAGTGACTAGAAGGATGGAGTTTCCATTTCTTGAGATGGAGGAAATCAGGAAAGGAGCAGGGTTTTCACTTCAACCCTTAACCAAATGAGCCACCAGGTGCTCCTGTCCAGGGTGACCATTGAAAGTAGGTCCTAGAGTCCTACCCTGACGTACTGGGGCCAGAATCTCAGGAGTGAGCACTAACTTTGGTTACTCAAGGGGAGCACGGACACCCACATCACCAGTGCTATGCAGCACAAATGGGACGGAAGAGCTACTGGAAAGCCCAGCAGCAGAGAAGTGCCAGGACCCCAGCTCACACACCTGCCTCCCTGCACAGGAGCCGGGCCTGTCCTTGCTAGAAAGGGGCCCTGGAGCTCCAGGCCTGGTCAGCCCCTTTCCCTTGAGGTGAGCAGGAGGGCGCCCGCATAGCCCAGCCAGCTTCTCGCTGAGCGGCTGAGATGGAGGGACGGAGTCTCTGAGGATACCCAAGTTTGCCTCTCTCCCCACAAGGGTCACAAGAGCTCAGCAGGCAGGAGCAAGAATGAGAGAAATACCAGCCTTCCCTTCTTTGGAATAAGCCCATCCGAGGAAGGCAGGTGCGTACAGGTCTGGTCACAGTCCCTCCTCCCCTGCCCGGCTGGCCTCCCAGATGGACGCCTGCATCCTACTGCTGGGATGGAGGCCACCTACAGACAGGACAGGCTCCAACTCTGCCTCTGCCAGCTTCCCTGCTGTCTGCGCCTAGGACAGAAAGCTAACAGCCAGGAGCAGACCCCGGGAGCAGTGGGCGGACTGTGGCGCTCTCTCCCCTCTGGCCAGGACTCACTGTGGGGCAGGCAGACTGGGGCTCCCCAGTGGGCCCAGCCACAGGGGGGTTACCACACACGGGGAACAGAGGGTTGGATGGAGCTGCCCACAGCCATCCAGGGCCCTCTTCTCCACCGGGAAGAAGGGGCTCCTGGACTTCCAGAACTCAATGTCTCCTCTACATCGAAGCCCCATCTGGTCAACACATCCACTCGCTCAGACATTCGCTCACCATGTACCCATCGCTGGCGCGTGCCTGCTGTAAAGGGGCCAGCCCGCCCTCTCCTGGTGCCGCAGCCCAACCCCAACCCCAGCTCCCAGCCCGGGCACATACCTGAGTGTGAAACCCTGTTTCCTGAGGTCACCCCCTGAGTTGCCCCCCAACAACAGCACAAGCCTTGGGCACCAGGGCAGCTGCACCCCCACTTTCTGAACCCCGAGTCAGCTGCCCTGGAACCAACGGATATACTTCATCTTAAGGGGTTCCTTGTTGGCTGCGGCCGCCTCCTCCAGGGCAGGAGGCCTGACCCAGAGCCCTAAGAACCACGGGGGACAGTGAAAGGTCCCTTGGTGCCAGAGGAGAGGGGAGACACCCCATAAGGCAGATCAGCAGTACACACACTGCTATTGGGTTCACATTTATTAGAACCTGGAAGCTGGCCTGGCGGCCTTCCCACTCCTAGCGGTGTGGCCCCAAGGGCCTAAGAACTGGCCTTTCTGGAGCGAACAGCCCAGAGGCCCTACTTGGGGCAAAGCAAACAAAGCAGTCAGAAATGTCTTCTAGCAGGTAGATGGCTCTTCCTGAGCCTGCAGATGTCGGCTCTGGTCTGAGAGCATCTCCGCCCCAGGGCTTCCAGCTCCGCAGCTCCTTGCCAGCCACCCTGCTCTGGCCCCCGGGGCTAGCAGAGGCCGCGAGGTCAGAGGAGGAGACTGGGCCTGAGTGCCTTTCCCACTGTGTCCTCCTGGGAGCCTAGCTGCCGAAGTATTCCTGCTGGAACTTCTGGAAGTCTTCCTCAGTGAACACAGTGCCCTCAGCCTTCTTCTTCTTTTTCGTCTTGGCTACAGGCCGGTCACAGGCCTTGCGGCCCCGGTTCTGCCGCACAATCTGGAGATGGGGGTGTGTGTGTGTGTGTATGTCAGGATCCCTGGGTGGTATCTTCTGGCACCTGAAGGACTGCCCCTTGGAGCTGCACAGCCTAGCAGAGTGGCGTGCTCTCCACCACTCACCTGGCTCCCAACTGTCCTGGGAGGCAGGGCGTACTTTTTCCACTTACAGAGGAACAAACTGAGGCCCACAAGGGTCACAGAGGAGTAAGGCCAGGCCCAGCCTCCCAAGAGCCCTGCTCTGCTCTTTGCCATCCAGAGGGGTGGCCCAACCTCTGCTTTGTGCTTAGGGCAGAGACTCCCATGGGTCTCAGAAACAGCTTCGGCTCTTCCCACCCGGATTCTGCCCCGGAGCCCACCCCTCTGACAAACCTGCCGGGTGACTGACTCTGCCACGGTACTTCTTGCACTGGTCATGAACTTCAGGTTTACTCCGAGGTAGCCTCGACACTCTCGCTTCTTGAACTCAGCTGTGGATGGCAGGCACGGGGGCATCATTTCAGAAGTACTCCCTGGAAGCCACTGGGCCCCCTCCTGACAGCTTTCTCCATCCCCCCACTAGCCATGCCAAAGGCCCTGCGTCCCCTCCCTCGGTTAACTCCAGCACCCTGCGCTCTTTTCTGTCAAATCAACTCTCCCTTCGATCATACTGAAAGCATCCCCCACCCCACCCTCCGCTCCCAGATGCTCAAGTGACTTAAGCAACAAACAAGTCTTACTGCATGGCAGACACTGTGCTACGTGAGGGACAAACAGCAGAAAACAGAGCAAAAATTCCCACCCCGTGGAGCTTACACTCCAGAGCAAGGAAACATGGTAAATGAGAGAAACAGTATTTTAGAGAGTGATGCATTTTATGAAGAAAAACACCACAGTAGAGAGAAATGAGGAATGCCAGGGGTGAAGGGCTGCAATTCTTTTTTTTTTTTTTTTAAAGATTTTATTTATTTGACAGAGAGATCACAAGTAGAGAGAGAGAGAGAAGAGGAAGCAGGCTCACTCCCTAGCAGAGAGCCTGATGTGGGACTCGATCCCAGGACCCTGAGATCATGACCTGAGCGGAAGGCAGAGGCTTAACCCACTGAGCCACCCAGGCAGCCCCGGGCTGCAATTCTCACAGGAGGTTCTGAGTGGACCTCAGTGCAGACGTTTTAGCAAACACTCATGGGAGAGGGTGTGGATGTTGGGGAAGAGCATTCTAAGTAGAGGGAACAGCCAGTGCAAAGAACCTGAAGTAGTGCGATTAATGTGTCTGGAGAACAGCAAATGGCTAGAATGGCGAGGGGAGAGCAGTAGGAGGTGAAGATGGAGATGGGACAGACCACGTGGGGCCTCATGAGGTAGCAAGTCTGATGGAAGCCACTGGAGGGTGTGAGGCTGGGAGAGACTGGTCCCACTTACCGCTTCACAGGATCACTCTGGCCGCTGTGGGGCGAACAACATTACCGGGTGGGGGAGTGGAGGTGAAGAGGTTTTTGAAATAATCCAAGCAAGAGATGATGAGGCTCACACCGAGGTGGCCCCAGAGTCCCCTCATCGTCCGTTAGGCAGCATGATGGGATGTGGGGACAAGGGCTGGGACATGGGAGGTGACCCCTGGCCCCCCATGCTCCTGTTTCACATCAACACCACTGCTGCTTACATGCACCTCACTTTTCTGCCTCCTTATTCTTGCTCACGCCGTTTCCTGCCTGGAATTCATAGTTCTTTAAACAAATACCAGAACGCCTTTCATGTACCAGGCTCTGGGTACACGTTCAGAGACACGCTAGGAGCTCACCGAGCCCTGACACATGTCAAAAGACCCCATCGTCCAGCCCACACCTGTCCCTCCTCAAGTCTGTCCCTCCTGTTATATGGCACCCTATCTCCCAACATGCTCTACTAGAAACTGGGCTGTTCTTGTGTCTCCCTCTTCCTCCATCCCAGCAGCCAATTCACCGCTGAAGCCCAGCGACGCTCCCTCTCTTCACATCTTCCCCCTGCAGCATCGTGGCTGCCCAAGCCACAGCGTCTCCCACCCGAACGGAGTAGGTGACAGCAAATCTCCGCAGACACACTGCCTGGTTTCCACCTGTGCCATCTGGACCGGTGCCTGTTTCTGCATCTGACAAATGGGGGTCATGACAGTACCGACCTCACAGGGTCGCGGGAGGACCAAAGAGGGAACATTTACGTATGCAGGGTTTAGAACAGCACCAGGCACGCAGAACATTCACGGCTTGTTAAGCGATCCATCTCTGGCTCTTGGCCACTACGTCACCTTTCCCAGGCCAATTGCCACAGCAACGAACTTCTACCTACCTCCGCATGAGCTATCTTCTCTAGAGCGCTCTTGCCCTGGCTCAGTCTTAACACTTCCTTCAGGTATGGGCTTAAATGCCGCTTCAGCAGGGCAGTCTGATTTGGTTTTTTATTTTAAGGCCCTCCCAGAGCACGCCAGTCTTACTCCACAGGCCTCATCACACTTAGTAATTACTCTCCGCCTCCGAAACTCTTTGGTGCTTCTCTTCCCACTGGGGCAGTAGCCCATGAGGGCCGGGACCATGAGTTTCGTCCAGCCCCGTACTCCCAGGACCCGGATCCGCGTCTGGCGCACACCAGCTATTCCAGAAACGGCCGGCCACCCTTTCAAGCTCAGCCTCCTAGCGCCCCCTCCTCCAGGGTGCCGCCCCCTTCTCGAGCTCACCGAGTGCGGACTTGGGCACCTTTCCCTTGGCCGAGTTCCGCAGTTTCTGGGCCTGGGATGCCTTTGCCTTCCGGGTCCGCTTCGCCGGGGCCCCGTTCTGCTTGGCCGGGCCTGCTGCGTCCCGGGGGGCTACACGGGAAGGGAGAGAGGGACTGACCGGGTCGGAAGGCGCGCAGGGTCTCCATCCCACCAGGGCCAAACCTGGCTTGGATCGTCCCGTAACCTCTGGGATCTTCCCCGCCGCCCCTGCCGACCCACTGCCCGCGCTGCGCGTCCCCGGCCAGGACCTCCTCACCCTCCGGCGCCCCCAGCAGCTCCAAGCCGCGCCGCAGCAGGGCGGCCGACATGACCGCGTTTAGTTCCGCCCACACACCACGCTACTTCCGCCTTGGCCGCCCTCGTTGTCTCCGCGGAAACCCAAGCGGGAACAGAAGGTTCCGGGGTGACCGGGCGGAAGTGCCCGCCTGCCTAAGGACGCATGCGTTTGGGGTCGCCACTTTACCAAGGAGGGAAACAGAGGCGGGGACTGGAGGCGGGGCCAACCTGCAGAAGGACGCATTTGTTGTCCAATCCTAAGAAGGCCACGCCTTCTTCCAGAAGCCGTCCGTGACCAGCCGTGGCTGGTTGCTCGACTTTCCCGAGTACCGAAGCTTCGTAGTGGGTGAGGCGGGAGGCGGAGCGGAGTGTTCCAAGTACAAAGTTTTTCGATAAAGGGAAGTGTAGAATCGGATTCTTTTTCACATACATCGACCAAAGCAACGTATCGCACAGGTGGAGTGTGGCATGAGAATCCAGCTTTTCTTCCATTATGTCAGATATGAGAGACATTTGCAAAAAAAAAAAAAAAAATGCAAAACCGTATCAGTGTTTTCCCGCTCTTTTGTTTGCCTTGGAAAATACAGCCATTTTCATTAGAAATATTTATTCAGCATAGAGCAGGCAAGCAGAGCATGTCTGACAACGTCACTGGGCCACAGGGCCCCCCACGGCCCTTTATTTATAACATTCAATGAATGGGTTTGCTGTTGTTTTAAAAAACGAATCAATAAATACAATGTATTAACTTACCAAATTTTAAAAATTAAGAATTTCTCAGTTTTAGTTTCGAATAGGGTAAATACCAGGAGGTAGTTACACACCGTAAAGCTCTTTGGGATCATGAACTTTTAGAAGTGTGTCAAGAGTGTCTCAAATCGGGGCGCCTGGGTGACTCAGTCTGTTAGGTGATGCCTTTCGGCTCAGGTCATGATCCCAGCGTCTGGGGATCGAGCCCCGCAACCGGGCTCCCTGCTCGGCGGGAAGCCTGTTTCCCCTCTCCCACTCCCCCTGCTCGTGTTCCTGCTCTTGCTGTCAAATAAACAAATAAATAAAATCTTTAAAATAAAAGTTTCTCAGACCAAAAAGTTTGATAACTTCTGGGCTTGAAATTACTCTTTTTACAGTGGGGAGGAATCCTGCCCTGTTCACAGCTCCACCTGCAGCTCCTAGCCCCTTACCTGGCATGCAGAAGGCACTCAATAGATGAGTGGTGAATGTCAGGGAATGTGATTTGAGGGCCTTTTGTATGCCCTGTGCTGTGGAGGGGGTCATGGAGATGACCTTGCTGGATGAGCCTCACTGTCCAGCCTTCCGGAGCTAGTCCAGGGGGGAAGAACACCTAAACGGAAGGCAGTAATAGAATACACTATGTTCAGGTACTGTTCGCATTTGTTAACTCATCTACCCCCCTACCATCCATAACTCTGGGGTAGGAGCAACCCCACCCCCTCCCCACCCCCAGCCCCGACCCCATTTTACAGATGAGGAAACAGTAGCACAGAGCCAAGGAGCCTGTCCAGGTCTCACATGTTGGTGTTGGTACTGGGAATCAAGACACAGAGCCTGAGTGTGTGTGTGTGAGTGACTGTGTGTGTGTGTGTGTGTGTGTGGTGTGCTCTGCCTCACAGGAGAATAGTGGGGCGGTACTGGGGTGGGTGGTGGCTGACAAGCCCACAGGAGCAAGAGATCTCTGGAGAAAAGGAGCCGTTCTTGTGGAAGGGGAGAGTCCCAGGAAGGAGGACCCCTTAGCGAAGGCATCATATTCCCTGGGACAGGAGTGGCCCCAGAGGGGTGACCAGGGAAGGGTGGGTATTTTTTGTTGTTGTTTTTAAAGATTTTATTTATTTGAAAGAGAGAGGGAGAGCAAGTGAGAGAAAGCAAGAGCAAGAGTGGGGTGAGGGGCAGAGGGACAAGCAGACTCCCTGCTGAGCAGGGAGCCTAATGCAGACTCAATCCCAGAACTCTGGGATCCTGACCTGAGCAGAAGTCATCGCCTAACCCACTGAGCCACCCACGTGGTCCAGGGAACGATGTTCTAATTTGCATCCAACTCCATGAATTTGCCTTGAGGACTGTGGGGGGTCATGGAACACAGTTACATTGTCAGACATGCTCTTTTTGTCTGCTTCTAAAATAGCCAGAGTGTTTTCTTATGATGTTTATTGTTTATTGTCTTTCCCCCCAACCACACCCCGCTACAAGGGTAGGAATCTTGGTTTTGTTCATGGTTATATCTCTACCTCCCGGAACATATAGTAAGCACTCAATAAATGTTCAAATTGGTTGGATTTGTACAAACTGAACATCGATTGAGTTTGGGATGCCTGTGGGAGTCTAGGTAGAGATGTACAGGTGATTGTAGGATGTGTGAGTCTGTCTCTCAGGAGGACAAAGGACCAAGCTCTTTGTATTGCCTTCTTCCTCTCCATTGAGGATGGTCAGCACATGGTCCCCAGGGTGTAGGAGTTCTCTGCCTTCCAGTGTCCCAGCGAACAGGGATGAGCAGTCACGGTGGGATTCCTGCAGCGTCCTCAGGTCAACCCGCTGCTCCGCGGATTCTGGAGGGGGACAGGCGGCTCCTTTGGCTACTAGGTGGCGCCGCAGGACAGCTTTCGTGCACAGCGCGCCTCCGGGATCCTGGTTGGGATTTCGGGGTAGGAGTGTGGGGTCGGGGCACCCTTTGGCCTCAACTGGCTCTTTGCAGCCAGCACCGCGTGGCCCCGACCTCTTGCCGCCTCTATCTTGGGACCTTCCAAGACCGGGCTAGACTAACCCCTCCTGGTCCTGAGGTCAAGCAAACAGGCTGGGCTGGGCGGAGGCGGGGCTGGAGGGGGAGGAGGAGGAGGAGCCCCCCCCCCCAAAAGGGGTGTGAACGGCAACAGGTGGGCACTCACTGTGGGGAAGGCTCCAGTGACCCTAGCCAGTCCCTTAACAGAGCTTCATTTTCCTCATCTGTCAAATGGGGTTTAGCTCCCTAATCCGGTGGGAGTGAGGAGCTGGTAAAATTAATACTGGTAAAGCATCCAGAACAGGGACTGGAGGGTAAGGCCCCAGTGACTATTTGGGATGAGGCACACTCCCATTCTGGGCAGGAAGGATGAGCCCAGGAGACTGCCGTCTTCCTATCCCCTGTTGCCCACTTACCCCATCTCTGCCTCCTTCTTGGAACCGGCTTCAACTCACCAGGTCTCAGGGGGACCAGAGACTCAGAGGGCAGCAAGGTGTTCTGCAAGGTCACACGGCATTTCAAGAGCAGAGGTAGGACTAGAACCCGGGTCTCCCAGTCCTGAGCAAGAGTGTGTAAGTACATATGAGTGTGGGGGGTGTGGGCTCATGCCAGTGTGCAAGTGTGTGTGTGTTGTGGCAGGGAGCGGGGGGCACCGGGCACCCTGTGCTTTGCTTTTGTTTCTCTCCATCTTTCTTCTGTCTCTGTGTGTCTCTGTCTCCTTGTCCTTGTCTCTGGCTCTTGTCCTTCGCTCTGTGCCTCTGTCCTCCCTTCTCTGTCCCTGAGTCCTCTCTCTTTCCATCTCTCCCACGGTCACCCCCCAGCCCCCAAGCTCCTGGCCTCTCTCCACCTTCAAATTGAAAACCCAAATTGGAATTTCCAATTGCCTTTTCTGAGTGGTGATTGCCAGTCTCCGCGTGTCCAGCCCTCCCTTGTCTGTGCCCACGGCCCTGAGTTATTGCTGAGTCCCCTCCTCTCGCCTCTGCCTCCGCCTCTGACTCCTGCCCTCTGTGGCTTTGAAGTGTGTTTACCTGAGAGCTCCAGAAAGAATCCATTTCTGCCCTGTCTGGTTCTCGGCTGTTGTGTACGCATGGGGGGTGGCGTGGGGGGGGATCCTTTCAGGCTCTGGTCTCCCCTGTCCCTCTCGGGGTCTCTTGGGCTTTCTTTTCTAAAAGGTAATGGCTTGTGTGTCATGTCTCGTTCCCTCCTGACCACGCTGTCACCAGGCAGTCACTCCTCAGTTTTCCCAGATCAAGGACAGAGCTGGGAGAGAGAGCATCCTCAGGGGTCCGAGGCTGACACTCTAGGTTCCACAGACTGGGCTCACAAGGCTGTGTGCCCACAAGCAAGTCACCTTCCTCCTCTGGGCCTGTTTTCCTCCTCTGTGAACTGGGCTTCGAGAAGTATTGTCCAGCCTTCCTCCCAGGGCTGAGGACGGGGCTGGGCCAGAGCTTCCTGATTCTTGGGTCCTGAGGTCTGGGGGGAACTTGGGTTCTGGAGCTGGGTTGTGCAGGTTCAAATTCTGGCTTTCCCCCCCTCACTAGCTGTGTGACCTTGGGTAAGTCACACGACCTCTCTGTGCTTCGGTTTCTTCATCTGTGATTCAAATATAGTAATAGCCCCTCCCTCCTGCAGAGGCTTGCCAGGAGGATTGAGTGCAAAGAGCTTAGAAAGGAAAACTGAGCACGGAGTAATTGCCGTATGTTTGTAAACAAGTGATGGCCATAGGTGTCTGCAGTGTGCATGGGGACCCGTGCCCGCATCCGTGTGTGTGACCTATGCAGGCATGTAGCCACGGGACCTCTGTGCTCTTGCGATCAGCGCATGGGAGGTTTGGGGCTACTGAGATAGGGCTCGGGAGCCCGGAATTGGCAGGTGTGCCTTCCGAACCAGCCTGGAGCACTTCTCAGCATGTGGCCTGGGGAGGCTATGTCACCTCTCTGAGCTTTGTGGGGTTTGGGGGTATGGGTGGTGCCTCCCTCCAGGTCTGTTGGAGGGTGCAGGGAGAGGCTGGGTGGAAAGCTCAGCACTGGGCAGGACACTCAATCCTGTGTTCACCCAACAAACATCTGCTGAGCCTACACCCCTGCAGCGGGCAGGGAGGTGGTTCGAGGGGAAGGAGGGGCGGGGCCATGCTCCCTCCCTTTACACACTTAGCACATGCCCCTTGACGGTCTCTGCTTATGACCCCAGGGTTTTCAGGGTTCCGAGCAGTTGCCCAGATGGAGGAGCCGAGGCAGAGGTAGAGTGGATTCTTTTTGATGATTGAAAAGATGAAATTGTTGGCATGACTGATTTTGAGAACTTAGTAGATACACAGGAAGAAGCTGCTGGAAATCCTCCATGGAGATCTGAAATCCAACGGCGAGAGTCTGGGTGGGGGTCAAAGGTCAGGTCTGTTTCATATTAGGCTTGATCCAGACCCGCCAAACACAGCTCTGCCACTAAGTTGCTATGTGCCCTTGGCACATCCTTCCCCACTTGGATCTCAGGCCCTCTGGGGCAAGGTAGGAAGGGGCCCCCAGCCCTGTCAGGTCCCCAAGGCCACTGAGACGTCAGGAAGTTACAGGAAGAGGAAGGGTGAGCTTGGAAGACTCAGGGGAAGACTTGAGTGGTCCTCAGAAAGCCATTGCCCCTTCCCCGGCCAGGGGGATCTCCCTAGCAGGAGCAGAGTCTGATGGTGAGGGGGTCGCAGATGCAGAGTGGATGGCTCCCAGACTTGAATAAGTCCCTTCTCTGCTGGACGGGGTGGTGGAAACAGGCCCCAGGATAGCAGAGTGTCAGGGCAGGGCTGGGCGGGGTGGTTGGTTTTGGGCTCCCAGGGGGAAGGGCAGGGTTCTGCCCCTTCAAGCCTCAGCTTTTTAATTCTAATTACAACCCCATTAAAATGTAAATTTCCAACAAAGACTGGATGGGTAGCCCTGTTGTTATGACAACTGGAGTCTGGGGGTGGGGAGAGGGGAACTGATCTCCATCTCCAGATCCTTCCTGACCCAGCTGGGGGCCACCTGCTCACCCGGTCAAGTCAGTATCTCACCCACAGCTTGTGGGGGTGGGGGTCTCCTACCCTGAGGCTTGGTCTTCAGGGAAGAGGAGCTGGGTAACTGCGCAAATCATTTTCCCTTCTTGGCCTCAGTTTCCCCATCTGTGGACTGGGTATAACATTATAGGCTTCTCTTGCTGGGCCATCCTGGGGACTCCTTAAGTTACTGTGTAGGAGGGGTGCCTGGTTGGCTCTGTCGGTCAGGCGTCTGCCTTCGGCTCAGGTCATGATCCCGGTTCCGGGTCCGCATCAGGCTCCCTGCTCAGCGGGGAGCCTGGTTCTCCTTCTTTCTCTGCCATTCCCCCTGCTTGTGCTCTCTCGCGCTGTCTCTGGCAAATAAATAAATAAAATCTTTTTTAAAAAGTTAGTGTGTAGGACATCAGGGAAGAGGGAGCTGCAGAGGTCCTTGATGAAGGGACTAGACCCTTCCCGGTGTGGCTCATGGTGTGTCCTACCCTGGAGTTCTAGCATCTGCTCTATCCGGGCTCAAGGAGCCTAAAGATGGCCTGGGAGTGAACTTGAAGTGCCCTGTAGGCTCGGTTCTTCGGGCTGATGCTTCCCTGAGGCTAATTCTGTCACCGTATGACTTTATGCTCTTCCTTTCGTGCGAGAACGATATGGACACCTAAAAACTGAGGGGTGTGCGTGGATCTTTCTGTCCTGATTGATTCTGAAAATAATAGACGTTAAAGAAGGAAAGGGAAGAGAGAGTTGATAAAAGAAGCAGGAAGGGATGACTATACAGAGGAAGAAGTGATTTCTCTTTTTGCCTCTGCCGCTAAGAAGCTCGGACTGAAATGTAGGATTACTGTGTTGCTGCGATAAATGCTACCGGTTACATCATTGTCTTACATCACTATATTATTCAACTGTCATAAACGTTCGTTTTAACTTTCCAATACATTTAGCTCCCTTGTGTTCCCTAAATTATTTCTGATCTCTTATTTTACTTTTTAAGAAATCCTCTTTAGAAAGAGCTGGGAATATAAATTATAAATGAACAATGATGACAGAAAGAATGAGGTGGATTGTTCTGGGCGAACCTTTCAGTCCTGAAACCTCTGGGTCATTGTGGCCTTTTGCTAAGTGCCAGGAGGGGAAGAGTGGGGGCTGGGGGTCATAGCTGTGAAGGGCTGATGATTGATTCTGAGTTCTTCACAGCAGGCTGGGGATAACCCAATCCCGGCAAGAACAGGGGTGGGGCTGAAGGGGACGGTCTTGGAGACACCCGTTATTGAACAAGATGGGGAATCAGTTCCCAGAAGAGGCCAGAGAACGTGCATTAATTCCCTCACTGCTCAAGACAGGCTCGAGCTCTGTGTTTACACCATCTCCCTCCCTCTACCGCAACTTCCTTTGCTATTAGGCAGGGCAGAACCCAGTGTCCGCTGATGGAATGTTGGTGGAGGGGATGATGCTGCTCTGGGCCTGGCCTGGCTCTTGAAAGCTCACCCTGTAATCTCCAGCTCTTTTTTTCTTGCTACCATGACCCGGGTGCAATGTGCAGCGGACGGCAGGCCACCATGCAGTTGGACGATGGCGCATATAAGCGATAAACTCTTGTTCTGATGAAGCTCTGAGATGTTGGGATCTATTTGTCATGGCAGCGTGGTTTATGGTACCCTGACTGAAACACCTCCCAGCTCCCCTCCTGAGAGTCCCCCAGGACCTCCCAGGAGGTTGGGCTAGGGCTCTGGGATGACCTGTGTCATCCCTTGTTGATGTAGGAAGGATGTTGGGGTTCGGAGCCAATGGCCACGAAAGAATTCCTGAGACGTCTTTGGTGCAAAAAGGTGGTTTTATAAAAGCCCGGGGACAGGACCCTTGGGCAGAAAGAGCTGCATTGAGGTCATGAGGAGCGGCCCATTATATACTCTCAAGTTGGGAGGGGGTTAGAGATAGTGGACGTCTCAAAGGAATTTTGGAAGCAAGGTTTCCAGGACCTTGAGGGGTGAGCTGTTGTTAGGAAAATGTCATTTATTACCATCTAATAAAACCTCAGTCATGAGACCCTTCAGATGTAGATTAGTGGGTGTTAGGCTTGGGGGATGATTGCCTGACATGTATCTTGGGGAGCAGAGACAAAGGAAGTTTCCAAAGGAATTTTTACATGTTAAAGTAGACTTACAGGATCCTGGAGGTCGGGGTAGGATCGCCTTTTGGTCTTAGTAAAGTTTTAACATTGAGGCAGCTGAGTTCCTAGAGGAAGGTCACTCTGCCTGTTTCAAGGACTTGTCAGTGAGTGGGCTGTACGTAGTCAGGAAATTTAATTCTTCTTTTGCCTTTTTCCCCACATCATTGTGAACACCAGTCCCCTGAGCGTTTAGGCTTAAAGACTGCAGAGGACCATGGAGCCTGGGTCTTGGATCCTCTACTTCCCTGGCCAGGATCTTGAGGCCTATGGGTGTACTAAATGTCCAGCCAGGCTCCTCCTCAACCAGAAAGGAGGAAACCTGAGGGTCCCAAAATGGCTTGGGGAGGCATAGAGCGGAACGAGGATCAGGGACTGGGGCTTTCATCACGCTCCCACAATGTCCTTGCTGGCAGTCTACAGTCAGCTTCCTTTGGGCTTCCTTTGCCAACCCAGAGAAAGCATGGAAAGGTCTGGATGTGTTCACTGCACACTGGTGGAGTTGAGGGTGCAGAGGACAGGGGCTGGGCAGGTGTGGGGACTTCTGTGGACCTCAGAGCCCCTAACTGGGTATGTCCTAAGAGGCCACATCTAGGTGAAGAGCCCTGGACCAAGTCAGGAGGCAGCCAGAGGGGATCCCAGGATGTCAGAGGGAGAAGTAAAGTTAGAAATTGCCCTCAAGAGGGGCCAGCTCCTTCCATCCCATCCCAGCTGGTCCAACCCAGCCAAAAGTACTCTGCGCGCACCCCATGCTGGTCTTTAGAAACATGGAGAAGCATAGTTCCATCCCTACTGTCAAGCAGTCTGGTGGGCAGATGGGCCAGCAGTGCCCCTTGTGTTGGTGTGATGAGGGCTGGCAGGCAGGAGGGCGAGGAGGGGAGGGAGGAGGGCTTCTGTGGGAGGACTTACTTCTCCCAGGGCAGGACTGGCTGCATATTTGTAGAGCCCGGGGTGAAATAAAAATGAGGGGCCCCTTGTTCAGAAGTTATTAAGACAGTGACAGCCGAGCATTAAACTGAATATGCAGCCTTTCAGGGGGTGTGTATGTGGGGGGGACCCTGTGTGACTACAGCGGTCACACCCCACTGCTGCTGTCCTGCCCCAGGGCATAGAGAGCCTTGGGGTGTCCTCTTGGCTACACATCCCACATCCCCACCGCACCCCAGTTAATATGGCAGTGGCCAGTACAGTTTGTGGGCCCACGCAGTCTGTTTCAGAGCCAGCTGGGACCAGGGGCTGGAGACTCACCCTGCCTGTGCCTCAGTTTCCTCATCTGCAAAATGGAAAGGATAATAGCAGTGATAGATAATAACTCACCTTCAGGGGTTGTTGTGAGGGTTCTGTGGGCTGATGCACCTGTTACCTGGTGGTGGCTATTTAAATTATTGTCCCCTCCCCTGTCCCTCCATGCTGCTTTTCTCTGCAGTGCTTAGAGAGAGAGAGCATGAGTGGGGAGTGGGGGGGGAGTAGAGGTAAGGGCAGACCCCTCAGCTGAGCAGGGAGCCCTATGATGGACTTGATCCCAGGATCCAAACCCTGGCATCATGACCAGGGCTGAAGGCAGATGCCCAGACCTACTGAGCACGCGGGCATCCCTTATATCTTATTCTTGTTTGCGGTCTGTCTTCTCAATCACAGTATAAGGACTGCAGACCTTCTCTATGTCTTGTTCTCACTATAGCTGCAGAACCTCCAATGGTTTCTGGCACATAGTAGATGCATGACAGATGTTTGTAGAATGAATGAATGAATGAATGAATGTCAAGCCATTTGTCTAGGCAAAAAATTATTGACCCACTGTGAGGTGCCAGGGATCTTCAGGGAATTCAGCTTGAGTGAGGTTCAAGGCACAAAGCAGGGGAACAGGGAGGCAGGGTGTGTGAGAGGGGGTAGAGCCTGGAAAGGCACGTCGAGGAGCAGCTGCAAGGTGGCCACAGACTCCAGGACTGGAAGAGGGGCAGAAAGGCTTGGTTGGGAGGTTGGTTGTGTGGCTGTAACCCATCACAGGGAGCTCACTCTCTAGTGGGAAGCCTGTTCCCTGGCAGGATAGCCCTCAGATTTGGGAAGTTCTCTCTGAAGCTGGGGTGAAGGCTACCCCTGGTGCCCACAGTGTCTGCCAGCTTCCGTGCTCAAGTTCATGTCCCTGGAATTGCCCTGAGGGGAGGCACCACCTGGTCTGAGGACAGTGCACCTTGGCAGCCTTGCTCCAAGAGGGAGTCCTAGAGTGGCCCTGGCTCAACCCAGGTAGAAACTGGGGAGCCATTCTCCCCTTTTTATTCACCCCACATGAGAGGAGTCATTTGTCCCGTAGAGTGATTGATTGATTGATGATTGATTTAAAGATATTATTTATTTATTTGACAGAGAGAGATAGCCAGAGAGGGAAACAAGCATGGGGCGGGGTGGGGGCGAGTTGGAGAGGGAGAAGCAGGCTCTGTGCTGAGCAGGGAGCCAGCTGCTGAGATCATGACCTGAGCCAAGGCAGACACCCAAAGATTGAGCCACCCAGATGCCCTATCCTGTAGATTTAAACTTCTAAATCACCCTCCAGGGGTGCCTGGGTGGCTCAGTTGGTTAAGCACCTGGGATGGAGCCCAGCATTGGGTTCCCGGCTCAGCCTAGAGCCTGCTTCTCCCTCTACCTCTCCCCCCTGGTTGTGCACACTCTCTCACTTGCTTTACCTCAAATAAATAAATAAAATCTTAAAAAAAATTGCACTCCAGATTCTCCCATCTCTCCACCCCAGGACCATGCTCCCAGCTCAGATTACCAGCCCTTCCCAACACCACCTCCCCTCTGCCACCAGGCTTGCCTCCTTGAGATATCTCCTTGGGGCAGGAGTTGCTGGGAGGCGCATTTGGGGAGCAGACCCAAATAGAACAGACCCAAATAGAGGGACCAGGTGTTGGTCTACATGGCCTTTGGGGCACCTGCTGCCTCATCTGCCTGCCCTTGGGTTGGTAACACCCCTTCTGCCCCATACAAAGCAGTAGTACTTGGAGCCCCATGGCTTCTGTACAGACGGGCTCACAGGTCCCATCAGTCCTGGAGGGGGGGGGTTAGGCTGTGACCCCACCGTAGGTCTGCTCCCAGGATCACTCCTTCTGACTCAGCCCTCCCTCTCTCCCTCTCTCTCTGACAAATAAATAAAATCTTAAAAAAAAAGGGCATGACTCTGGAGTTAGCTGCCAGGATTCAAATCCTGGCTCCCCCACCTATGGGCTATGTGACCTTGGACAAATTACTTAAACTCTCTGTGCCTTAGTTTCCTTATCATATTGTTGTGCTTAATGATAATGCCAACCCTGTAGGTTATTGTGAGGGTTAAATGAACACATTCTAAGTGCTTGATGAATGTAGCTATCATGTTTTTGGTGCCCATGCATTTACAGAGCAGTTTTCCAGTTAACATCTGGTCCTCACACTTGATCCATGACACAGGTGTCAGACCCATTTGAGAAATGTGGAAAATGAAATACCCACCCACTCAGTGCAGTAGAGAGGCTGGGACTTGGGGGTCAGACCTGGCTGTGAGTTCAAGCCTGGTCCTTTCCTATGTGTCTTGGAGGGGAGTGTCCTCCCCTTTTTGATCTGTTTCCTGATCTTTAGAATCAGGGTTTAAGCCTTACTTTGCAGGATTTTGAGAACCTACCACTTCCTAGCTGCGGGACCTTTAGCCAAGTTACTTGCCTCTCAGTGCTTCAGTCTCCCTCTCAGGAAAATGGGTCTAAAGCTTTTGGGAAAGTTAAATGAGTTAATATGTGAAAGTGCTTAGAATAGCGCCTAGCACATAGTAAAGACGCTGTGTTTGCTACGATTATTATGATTATTATTCATTGAGGAATCTGCACATGAGCACAAGATTTCCTCAGCATTTCCAGGAAGTTTATCCCGGAGTGTCAGCATCTTGGATTAGACACCCCATGGGATTCCTTGTCAGAGATGTGTGTGTGTGTGTGTGTGTGTGTGTGTGTGTGTGTGTGTGTGTTAGAGACCCCTGTGGGAATAGGGCTTGTGGGCAGGTACTTGAAGCCAGGAAGCCAGGAAGACCACTATTGAGTCCTGGTTATGCCTTTTACCCACCTTGTGGCTTTGGACAAGTTACTTCCTCTCTTTTGAGCCCTTGCTTCCTCTTTTGCAAAAAAAAAAAACAAAAAAAACAAAAAAAAACAAAACACAGCAGATGGTAAAACTGTGAGGTTAAAGTTAAGTCAGATAAAGTGTCTGACGAAACCCTCAAAAAGTGATCACAGTAATTATGGTGGGCCAGAGCATTGCATGGCAATCTACCACCAATTCCTTGTCTATGTGGGTGAGGACCGACTTTTAAAATTACAGGACAGGGCTTTCCCCTCTACACCTTGGTCCCTCCTCCAGCTGCCTCCCGGACCTCTGCTTAGCATCCTGCTTGTCCCAAAGCCCAAGTCTGGTGGAGGGATTCCATGCAGGGGAAGTAGGAGGCACACTCCGTTTCAAAGGAAAATGGGACCCTGGCTTCTCCTTCTTCCTTCTCCAAAACAGGAAAGGAAATCCTCTCTCCCTCTTGGGAACTACTGAGCATTTCCTCAGACTCCAGCTCAAAGCTCCTCAGAGACCCAAATGAATTAAAGATGTAATTAAATTAGGAATCGTTCATTATTCGAAGGCTGGGAGCCTCTGGCAGGTGGAGTGGTGGAGAAGGGGAGGTGGGGCCATCTTTCTGCCAGGGCCCAAAGATTCTCTCCTGAAGGATGTGACCAAGCTGGGGCCTGGGGGCCTGGGTGAGAGAGCTAGCCTCTTCCCTGCCTGTTCCCACTCAGAAGGAGCTCCCCACAGTCTCAAGCAACTTCAGGATGCCCATGAAATCTTCGGACAACCTAGCACAGATCCCTCCCCACATTGTCTCATTTTGCAGCCTCATTTTCTCATCTGTACAGTGAGGCAAATGGGAAGGGAAGATGGTATTAAATTGTCTTTAAGGTTGCCTCAGGTAGTAAGTTTCTATTTAAGAAATTGGAGACCTCTCCCTTTGAACACCTATGACACACTCCTTGCTCATAGATTAACTGAAGCATTGGGGGGCAGGTGCGTGCCAGGGAACTAGGCTCCTGAGTCTGGCATGTGATGGGGGAAAGAGAGGGTTAGAGCTCTTCTACATTCCCAGAGGAAAACAAAGATTTTGAAATTGTCAGAAATGTGATGAAGCTGTGAGGAGTCCATGAAACAGCTACGTACCCTGGGAAACGAGTCACGGCTGTTTGTTCTGACAGTGTGAAAACTCACAGCCTTTTCACCAAGATGGGTCATAAAAACACAGGAAAACTAGAAGTGCTTTGGTTCAACTCTGCTGAGGATGTTACTCCCAGCCTGCCCAGTTTCCGCCCTCTGGCCTGGATTTGTTTGTGCGTGTCAACACTTGCCCAGCTTTGCAGACATCTCACTCCGCTTTGGTTCCTCGATTTGTCAGCCATCTTCACTCCCAGTGTTCTTGGTCACTGCGGTTATTTGAGAATGACGTCAAAGAAGAAATTGCGCGCTCTCTCTCTGAAAACCTCTGGCTGGGGCCACCTCCATTACAGTCCCTCTCCTTAGTCTCCTTCTCCCCCCTCCTATCCCCTACCACCTCCCCCTCCAACCCTACTGGACTGCTGGGAGAGGACTAGGTGGGAGCCTACACTATCCAGTCTGGGGAGAGGCGATGGGAGGTTCAGCACCACGGACAGCGACACAGGATCTGCTCAGTAGGAGGTGACTCTTCAGGCTTAAGGGCTGGGTGGCCTCTAATGCTACTGACTCAGGAGGTGGGGTGCAGGGAGCTGATGTTGTCACAGTAACTCTCTCCAGGGCCAGAGGTTATTTTTCCACTGGAACTCTCTCCTTTGTTCCCAAGACTCTTGAGTATCCCATTCCCCATCTTCCCCCAGCACAAACACCCAGTTCCATTTCTTCCTTGCTCAGCAGGCCTTGGCAGTGCTCTATCTCCCTCCCAGCCTCACTTTCTCATCTCCAGTCCCCTGCCTGCCCCTGGGCACTCAGCCCCACCACCCCAGGCCCTCACCCCTGGCTCCTGGGGGAGTTCCTTGCCTGGCAGTCCCAGGAGGATCTGGTGTGGCTCATCTACTTGTCTGCTGTGTGACCTTGGGCAAGTGTTCCCGCCCCTCCCACCTGACCTCCTGGCTTCAGAAAGGGGGCGTTGAGACCATGCCATTTCTGAGCTTGGAGCCAGACCCCATGGTCAGCTCTCGGCAGCCACTGCCCTGGTGGAGAGAGCTGTAGGCAAAGGCAGGATGTGTGCTGACTGCTGCAGGAGGACACAGACAGGGCCCAGTGGGCTGGATAGAGGGAGAGGCAGGGGCTCCAAGGGTGTTTGTGTGTGTGCCGGGGAGGGGAGGCGAGGGTGGAGGGAGAATGCAGAGGAGCTGCTGGACTAGAACAGAAGAACCCCTTAGCCTGTATATTTAGCTCATCGAGGTATATAAACAGAAACCTGGAGCGGACTCAATGCTCCCCCCAAGCGTGAGTCATCAGTGCTGCTGCAGCTAAAGTTAGGCTCCAATCATAGGCTCCCTCCCCTCTCCCCCTTCCCCTCTCCTCTCCCCACTCCCCTCTCCCTCCCCTTCCTCACAGCATCCCCTTACTGCCTCCTTATCTCCTTATCTCTTCTCCCCATCTCTCCCCTCCCACCTTTCTCCCTAAATCTCTCCTCCTGGATGCTTTCAACTCCATCCCTCCCTGATCTGCCCTTCCCCTTGCATGCTCTCTCTCTTTTCCTTGACCCCCCCCATTTTTAGTCTTCCCTTTTTCTTTTTCCTCTCTCTCATACTTCAATATGTCTTTCCCTCTTGCTGAATGCATTTGGGAAAGGGTATTTTTGCTCTTGCATTTGTCTTTGTTTGAACCGAGTAATAATAACATGCATGTGTCTGTGTGTACTTGAGAGGGGGTGTGCATGCGTCTGTGTGAATTTGTGTCTTGGTGAGAGGGTGTATTTAGCAAAAATTATATCTGTTTGGGTGTACGTGTGAGGGTGTCTGTGGTGTTTGTGAGTCTGTGTGAATGTGTCAGTGTGTATGTGTGTTAGTGCACACATGGGAGTGTGAGAATTGTGTGTCAGTGTCTCTGTGTGTTTCTTCCCTTTTGAGGGAAGGGCAGCTCTGTGTCCCAGAAGTAAATGCTGGGGGTTAAGCAGTGGAGAACCCCTCCCCCAGTTTCCTCTGGGGGTTTGTGGTGCTGGAGGATCTCTGGCCCTTACAGACTGAGAGCGAGGCAGCCTCAGGCTGTAAGCTATCTATGGACCCAGGCTTGGCTTTGGGGCCCTGCCACTTTCTGCTGTGTGACCTTGGGCCAGTCTCTTTGCCTCTCTGTGTCTTGCTTCTGTGTCTGCCAGAGGAATGTGATGAGCCTGCTTACCTCTCCAGGCTGGGGGCAGGTAGCAAGGGCATTCATGGGTGTAGAGGTGCAGAAGGATGATGGGGAGGACAGGCTGGTCCCTGGGATACCCAAGGCCTCTGTGGTAGGTATATGCTTTTCTGCCTCAGAGAGGCTCATGCTGCCTCTCCAGACATTCAGGCAGAACTGAAGGCTGGACACCCCCACTGGAAGTGTCCCCCCATTTTATTTTTTTATTTTTTTTATTTTTATTTTTTTTAAGATTTTATTTATTTATTTGAGAGAGAGGCAGTGAGAGAGAGCATGAGCAAGGAGAAGATCAGAGGGAGAAGCAGACTCCCCGTGGAGTTGGGAGCCCGATGCGGGACTCGATCCCGGGACTCCGGGATCATGACCTGAGCCGAAGGCAGTCGTCCAACCAACTGAGCCACCCAGGTGTCCCCCCCCCCATTTTAATCAGTGGATGTCCACTCCCACCTTCGAGACACATCTTCAAAGCTGCTCTCTGCAGGAAACCTCCCCAGGTATCTGTCGAGGTGTGCATCTGCCTCCTCCTTGGGCCTCTCTAATACCCTCACCACGGTCCCTGTTCCTGGGTGTAGCAGGGGATTCCTGGAAAGGATTTACAAAAGGGAACAGTACGGGAGTATGTTGCCAAAGGGATGGTGTAGGAGAGGAAGGATGAGGGGCAGACAGTAGGGGTGCGCTAAGGGCTGAGAGGCTTGTCGGGCTCTTAGCCCCGGCTCTGCTCACCCACAATGGAGAAACGTCTGGGCCTCCAGCTGGGTCGCTTCACTCAGACTTTGCTTCAGGGAGCAAGGAGTAGGCTGAGAAAGCTTCACTCCTTTGGCCCCAGGATGGGTGGGGACTGATGAACGTTGCCCCTCCCAGGGCAGTCTCTACCAGGCAGCCAGGGTGATCTGTCACCACCTCAAATGACCCCATCATCCTCATTCCCCACCAATCTCCCTTGCTTTATTTTTCTCTATAGGTTGATCATCAACCGATGTCCTGTATAGTTCATGTATTTACCTTCTGTGTTTTCTGACTCACCTTCTCCTATATAAGCTCCATGTGGGCAAGGACTTCATTTTATTCACAGCGGTGCCCCCAGACACACGATTGGGGCTCAGAAGGAGCTGCTGGGGGGCGCCTGGGTGGCTCAGTAGTCCGACTCTGGATTTTGGCTCAGATCATGATCTCGGGGTGTGAGATGGAGCCCCGTGCCGGGCTCCCCACACTCAGAGCAGCATCTGCTTGGGATTCTCTCTCCCTCTGCCCCTCCCCCAGCTCGCACACACATGCGGTCTTTATCAATCAATCAATCAATCAAATCTTTTTTAAAAAAAGGAGCTGTTGAAAAAAAAAAAAGGAGCTGTTGAAAGACAGAGATGCCCCGCCACACCCTCCTGTGTGATAATCATTCATTCATTCATTCATTCATTTGTTTGTCCTTTCCTTCATTCACTCAGCAGACCTCTGGTACCTACACTGTGCCCCCACTCTTTCCAGGGCTCCGAGCCTGACAAGGGCAGAGCAGAGAGACAGGCGATCAAGACTGGGCAGGGGGGTGGAGTGAGGGACCCCTGACTTGACCTGCTGTGATCCCAGAGGAGATGTCTCAGCCGGGCTGGAGGATATGAGGCTCTCTAGGTGGAGACATTTGATTATGGTTCTACCCCACCTCCTCTCCCCCTCCCCAAGACCACTGCCAAACAGAGGGCCGCTAAGGATTATTCTTTAAAACTCAGACTTGGCATTGGCACAGAGCAGGCCTCACAGCTGGAGAACTAGCTCCATGATTCTTAGCTCTGTGATCCTTCCTGAGGGTATGGGGTGTTGGGGGGGGGAATTCCAGTTTTAACAAAGATCAAAATCTGAAAAGGACGGCAGCCCTTATGGTGGGATTTCCGGCACTCTGGGAGGCTGAGGGGCTGCTCACCTGCCTCTGGGCCCAGCCAGCCTGCTCCCTAAGATGGCCATCCTGAGCCACCAGGGGTCAGAAAGTTGCAGGGCAGGGGCCAAGGCCAACCTGGGCCAGCTTCTCCAGCCCCAGAGCCAGCTCATGCCCGCACACACCCACACTCACCTCTCCTTGATGGTGACATTGAATGAAGGTGGCTCCCTGAGGCTGGGCTGCTGGGGTGCCAGCCTTTGTCCAGCCGAAGATAAAAGGAAGAGTTGCCTGTTCTATTATTCTTTGTCCAAGCAGCGGGAGCAGCTGAGAGAGAGGGTGTGAGAGCACGCGCACATGCGTGAGAGACACACATGCACAGAGCCTGAGGACAGGGATCCAGACAGACAGACAGGGAGTTGCAGAGAGGAGGAAGTGAGAGAGAGGAGGAGGATGGAGAAAGAAAGATGGAGAGAGTCAGAGAAAGGAGAAGAGAGAGAAAGAGCCTGACAGGAAGGGAGCGGCCTGGGCAAACTGAAGAAGGAGAAAGACACCCACAGAGGCAGAGGGAAGAAAGCAGCGGGCAGGGATGCGGACAGTTGACTGCTCTCCCTGCTTCTCGTCTCTTGCCCCTTGGGCTCCACCACTCCACTGTGCCTGAGCTCAGCTCCCTTCACTTCTCCTGTCCCCTGTTCTGTCTCACGCTTCCACGCCTCCCTGATTTGCTGTCTCTCTGTGCCTGGTTCACCCCACCGCAGCGCTTGCCTTTCTAGGCTGGGGAATTTTCTGGGAGCCAGGCTCGGGGAGACATCAGACGCCACCATCCACCCCGGGAAGGACGGGAAACCAGGCTCCTCCCTCCTGTCAGCAATATAGCCCAGGCTAGTACAGGCCTCTTTTGCAGTCTGCAGCTCAACAAACCTGACCTTGCCACTCCCCGCCCACACTTCCCTCATGCGGACACTTGGCCGGACCACATGGGACTTCCTCTGGTTCCCACAACAAGCCTTGCTCCTTCATGCCACCAGGCCTCTGCTCCTGCTGTCCCCCCTGCCTGGAATGACCTTCCTGCGATGCTTTGGCAGAAAAACTCTTACCTGCCCACCCCCACCCTCCTTCCAAGCCTTCGCGCTGGTGTGCGAAGTCTTCTCCAACCCTACCACACCAGAAACAATGGTTTCCTCCTCCACTCCACTTAACCTGGGTTGTCTAAACATGGCTGCTCCCCACTGGGCTGGGTTTTGTCATTGCTGTGTATCCAACACCTGGCACATAGTACGTGGTCAGTAAAAGTCACTGAGCAATCACCCGGGGTGACTGAAGGCGTGCCGCGGCACCCCTCATGTCCTCAAGTTCCTCATCAGTAGAATGGACCTGGAAATGCCGGCTCAGAACCCTGGCACTCAAGAAATGCATTCAGCAAATGTTGAGCACCTACGGGATCCCAGCTCATGCATGTGGATGTTGTGGGGCACCAAGGAGATGATGTGCACCGTTCAAACACCAGTCAAATGTGACAGGGGCTTCCGGGGTCTCTGTCTGGGGTGGGGGCTTGGGCAGTTCCCCGCTGCAGGTCTTCTGTCTGACATTTGTGCTGGAATAAGCCCACTGCTGCGCCATCCCCACCCTGGCTGGCTGTAGACTGATGGGGTATCAGCAGCTCTTCCCAGATGCACCCTGACTGGATGCTTCAAGCCCCATCCAGAAGTTTCTAGGGCATCAGAGGCCTTCTTTGGCTGAGAGTCAGGGACCTCTCCCATCCGCCAAGAACCTGAGGATCCTGTGATCTGTCCTTTTTCCCTGTCTCCAGCCTCCTTCCTGGGCAGATGGGAGAAGGATCTCGTGTCTCTGTCTCTGTCTGTCTCTCTCACACACACTCAGGCATGGGATCCTGCATCTGCCACGCATTAGCTGAGCGACCCTAGATAATTTACTTAATTTCTCGGGGATTCTGGTTCTCCCATCTCTAAAATGAGCTTCGTGTTACCTCTCACCCAGAACTGCTGCCAGGAGTAAGTGGGCTAATGGAGTAAGTAGGCACCTGTCTGTGGGGAGGGAGGCTCCCCCAGCTTCTTATCTGGTTAAGACACCATGACCTCCCCTTTCCTGCCTGGGCAGGCTTCCTGGGACCACAGCCACCCTGGGGGGAGGCTAATGTCCTCGTGGGTCTCTCTGGCTTTGACTTTGCTCTGGGCAGCTTGGTCTAGTTGGAGGATGGACTGGTTAGTCCCCAGGGCTGATCACCCACGTCGGCTCCGATCTTGACATCCGCACTAGACACCCACTTGCACTAAATCTGTGTGTGTGTGTTGTTGACTTTTCAGGGGGCTGGCGGGGGGAGGGGAACCAGCCCTCCAGCCCTGCAAGCTACTCACCCCAGAGTCTTCCAACTCTTTCTGTCCCCTCCCCCCCATGACCCCGCCTCCTCCATTTTGCAGTCCCTCCTCCCTTTTTCCCTTCACTCTCCTTTTCCCTCTGAAACTTCCCTTATTCTTCCTCCCCCAATTCAGCTACCACTCCTCGACTGGGCTCTTGGGCTCCTGGAACCCATCCTTCTGCATCCAAATTCCCTCCCTCTTTCACCCACAGTCGGCGTTTTGGGACCTTTCATCACATAATTGTCCTCTGGTCCGGGCACAGGTCCAGGACCCAGTAGATGCTTAATAAAGGCTTTCGGAACGTTGAAGTTTATTTTCTGCCATGGATTTTCTCCCCACAGGGGCTGCTCCCAGGCCCGGTCCTTGGGTGTTTAGGTTGCTGCTGAGCATGGAGAGAAGTCCCTTCCCGTGGCCCAGGGGGAATGTGCTCTGAGTGGATATAAGGTGACTCACGTGAGGTTATCACCGGCTGGGTCCCTTTCTACTCTGAGAGGTTGGGCCACTTTGCCAGTGTGGAATCCTGGACACTTTCACTCTTAGAATTTTTGAAACTTAGAATTCAGAATTCAAGTTTGGAGCACAGATTCTGGAGCCAGATGCTCTCACTTCAAATACCCATTCTGCCATTGAAAAGCTGTGTAAGGGGCGCCTTGGCTCAGTGGGTTAAAGCCTCTGCCTTTGGCTCAGGTTATGATTCCAGGGTCCTGGGATCAAGCCCCGCAGCAGGCTCTCTGCTCAGCAGGGAGCCAGCTTCCTTCCTCTCTCTCTGCCTCTCTGCCTACTTGTGATCTCTGTCTGTCAAAAAAATAAATAAAATCTTAAAAAAAAAAAAAAAAAGAAAAGCTGTGTGATCCTGAGCAAGTTACCTGACTTCTCTGTGCCAAACCCTCACCAATAAAAGAGGAGTGATGATTTACAAGATTGTGGAAAGGATTAAATGTGTTCATATTTGTCAAGGGCTTAAACCAGGGCCTGGCGCAGATAAATGCTTTGTGTTTGAGAAATAAATCAGTGTGGATTTCGAGGATATCGGCATCTTTGTCTCTGTGTGTTTAAGATCTTTGCTCCTGGAAAGGACCTCATCTCGTGTCCTGGAACAGGAATTCTTCCCCAGTTTTCTTACACCCCAGCTTGTTTATCTCCCTTCATAGATTCTTCCAACCCTTTTAGCCACTTCAATTGCTGGAAAGTTCTCCTGGAGACCGAAGTGAGCCTGAGCTGCTCTGGGAATAGGGAGGGAGGCCCTGGTTGGTCTTTAGTCCCTGGGGGAGGGGACAGGGAGCCTAGCCCAGCTGTTAGCTCAGGTGGGTACATGAAGGGACTCCGGGATGCGGTCCACCTGCTGTCCTGGCAGGCCCCCCGGCTCCCAGGGCAAGGCAGGGGTAATGAGTGTGTGCGCTGCTGCAGTCTTCTGCAAATACCAGACACAGTATAAATAGCAATAATGAATAAATGAAGCTCCTGCCTCTAGTCGGGCCTCTGGGAGGGACTGTTGCAGCCTTGCCTCTGGCCAAGACCTGGAGTGGCAATGCTGTCCCCTCATCCCCACTTCTTCTATGACCTTTGGTCCATCTGTAGCTTCCCTGTGCCCACCCCTATGCTGTGGGCAGAAGAACAGAGGAATGGACAATGAAGGCGTCAAATATTGTGGATGGACATAAAGCAGAACTTCTTGCCTGAGTGGAAGCTTAAGAGTGGCTGCAGGGGGTGGGAGGGTGTTAGTCCCTCCAGGACAGGGGAACACACTAGAATCATGGAGGGAAGCAAATTTTCTCCTTCAATATGAAAGAGAACTCTGAACGATCGGGGTGCTCAGGGAGCAAAGCGGCTGCGGGGGGAAGTGGGGAGCTCAGTGTCACCCCAGGTAGGCAGGCAGGGGCTGCGTGGCCCCTTTGGAAGGTGGGAGCTGAAGAGACCCAGTCCTGAGAATTCACTGTCTGGCAGCTTCTCAAGGTCCTGTCCAGTCTTTTGAGCTTTATGAAAATGTTGCCAGAGGACAATGGAGAGAAAGTGAGCAATGTTTGTTAGCTTCTCCCTGACTTGCTGTCCGATTGCTATCTGCTGTCACTCTCCCGGGTCTGGAGCTTTCCACTGGGCACTCAGTGGGTCAGGGCCTGGCGCGTCTGCCCCTGCCACCTTATTTCTTACCTCTGTGCCTTTGCTTGTGTCCTTTCTTCCTCCTGGAAGCCATTTCTCCACCCACCACCTCTCCTCTTATCTCAGTTAAAGGAGCATCCCAGGATCCGTGTGAGCCTCATGCCTTTGGGGCAGTTGTCCCTTGAAGGCTCCCCATCTGAAGTCCACTCCATTCTGAAATAAGTCCGCCCCACAAACGGACACCCTCTGGCCTGCTTACTCCATATTATGGGACACCTCCTAGCCTAGGTGTGCCTACAACACCTTTCGCTGTGGTCTGGTGTCAAAGGTTTGTCTCGTCTCCCTGGACAGATTAAAGGGTAGGAAGGGTTGAATATTTGCTGAGCACCTACTAGGTGCCAGGAATAGTGCCAAGCCCTTTATAGACTGTTCTCATTCTGCGAAGTGTGAACTTTTCTCTCCATTTCACAGATGAGGAAACTGAGGCTCAGACACTTGAAGGGGCTTCCTCAGTCAGGAAGCCACGAGCTGGGATCAAAGCTGAGTGCACCTTCCTCCATAGCTCTGCCCATCTGCCAGGCCAAGTGGCCCCAGGGCAGGCCTCAGTATCGTCAGTATCAACCCCCCCCCCCACGCCCCGCCGCCAAGCACCAGATCCCATGCAGGATCCCCTTCCCCCCACAATTTTCCAAGGAGATGAGGTAGGAATGGAGAGAGTGCTGAGTGTCTCTTATATGCTTCAGGTTCCTATGGCCCAGGCTACCCAGGGGAGGTGGAGGGGCTATGGACATTTGAAGCTGGAGAAAAAAGCCTCTGTTCTACTTGGGAGACCTCTTGGAAGGCTTCCTGGAGGAGGTGGCCTTTTAGCCAAGCCCTGAAGGTTGGGAAGAAGCACGGATGCAGATTAGGAGGAAGGAAGCTGCCTGGGCTGAGGAGCCGATTTGGAGTCCAGTCGCAGCCGACTCCACCATTTACGTGCTGTGGCCTCAGCTGGGCGGCGCCTCTCTTGGGCAGTGGGGGGCCCCGGGGGCCCCTTCCCCCAATCTACAGTACCTCAGTGAGAATCCAAAGTGCTACGTGGCCAAGGAGGGACCTGGGACACGAGGGTGGCCGGTCAGTAATGGGGGTAGTTCTTCTCCCTTTATACGCATGACGCAGCTCCCCCCCCCCCCCCCCATAGGCCCCCCCCCCGGGCACGACCCTCAATGATAAGGGCGTGGCCCCCAGGCTTGGGGCTTCCTGCCCTCTGGGGAAGAGTGGGGGCTCACCAGCCGCCGCCGTGAGTCTGTCTGTCGCCTCCACGCCTCCCCCCCTCCAGCGTCCCGCGCCTGCAGCTTTCCCCGAAGACATTTGGTGTCAGTATAAGGACGGCTTTGCCTCGCACGCGGCGCGGCTCGGTCTCGCCGCCGCCGCACGTCCCCGCACCGCCCGGCGCTCCGGCTCCTCCGCAGCCCCCGCCGCGCGCAGACCCCGAGCCTCGAGCCCGCGGCCGGAGGCGCCAGCCGAGCCGAACCCGGCGAGGGACCAGCCCCGACCCCGCGCCGCCGCCGCGCAGTCCTCCCCCGCCACTTGCCGGCCGCTCGGTGCCCGCAGCGCCCCCGCCCCCGGCCCCGGCCCCGGCCCCGGCCCCGGAGCGCCGCGCTCCCGCCCGCCCGAGCCCGCCGCCCGCCGCGCGCTCCAACTCCGGCGCGGTCCGCGGCTCGTCCGCGCCGCCGGCTCCTCGCCGCCCGCCCCAGCCTTGCCGACCCTCCGGCCGCCCGCCGTCTCCTCCCGCCATGGCCCGGGCCCCGGGGCCCGCCGCCCACCGCCCGCCGCCCCGCGCGCCCCAGGGGCTCAGCTGATTCTGAATTGGCGGGGGGTGGGGGTGCGGCTGGCGGGGCGGGGGGTCCCCTCGATTTCCGGCTTCGGGGGGCACGCGGCGTCCCCGCGGCTCTGACCCGGACGACCCCCTGCTGCCCTGCCAAGTCCATGCCAAGGTAGGTGGGGGGGGGGGGGGAGGAAGGGAGGGCTCCGCTCCGAGGCCAGTTTCTTAGCGCGTCGGGTGCTTTCTTTACCGAGGCGTTTATTTGTTTATTTCTGGGGACCGGTCCCCCCACCACCCCCACATGCGTGCCCAGCAGGTTGGGCCCCCATCCAGTGCTTTTGGGCAGGTGCCTTGGGGGGAAGGACGGGAAACTTTGACCGGTCCCTTCTCCAAGGCCACGAAAGTTCTCTCGGTGCCAATGCTGAAGCTGGCTGAGCCAGCGCTGCAGAAATTTATTCAACAAGTCGGGCTGCCGGCCGGGGGGTGCCCAGTGTGTGTCTGTCTGTCCCGCGGCCCCTCCATTGCTGCGGCTTTGTGGCCAGCTGGAGCAGCGCTGGTGTCAGTGTCCAGAGGGCTGAGCTGGGAGTACTTGCACAGGGAGAGGAGCGGTAGGGGGATAGAATGGGGGAATCCCAGGCAGCGGTAACTTTCCTGGAGGCAGAGGTGGTAGTGGGCCCCCTCCTGGGCCAGCCCCCCCCCCCCCCCCCCCGGGGGTACTCAAGGCTTAGCGGCATGACGCCAGGCCAGGGGCTGGAGCTGGGACTCTGGGGGGTAAAAGGAATCCTCAGCAGGTTGGGGCTGGTTATATAATGAGTGTTTATGATGATTGGGTTTTAATTGTCTGCTAGGTGGTGTGTGTGGGGGATGTGGGGGGCAAAAGGCCTTGGCAGGCTGTGGGAAGGCCTCTGGGGGGGGCATGGTGCTGGGGGAGGGGGCTTTTTGGATGGGTTCCGGCTGAAGCAGCAGTGAGTCCGTCTGCTTGGGTCTTTCTCCTTTCTTGGGTCCTGGGGGCTCTGAGCCGGGGATGAGACTGGCATGTGGGAAGACCCCCGAGCTACACTGTGGCCGTGCGAGTCTGTGTTCTGTGTCCAGGTGTGTGTGTGAGAGAGAGAGAGAGAGAGAGAGAGAGAGACAGAGAGAAGCTTGCTTGCGCCTGTGCCCGTATGGTGTGATGGGGTCTGACACGCCATGTCACGAACCCCTGAGGACTGGAGGGCTCAGGTTGGCCTGAGCCGGGAGCCCGTCCATCCTTCTGTCTCTCACGCCCTGAGGATTCACCCAGCAGATCCTGGCACCACCCAGGAACTGGGGTGCTGGGCCCATAGGGATGTGGGTCCATGGACTGGGCCCGTGGGAAAGGGTCTGGCTGAGCAGTTGGGGCCTGCTTCCTGAGGCTGCGAACCTCAGGCCCTGCCCACACTGTCAGGTCGCCTCTTGGATCAATATTTCCCCCTCGGCCCCACGGACTGGCTTTGGAAACTCCTGTCCACCCTTCAGGGTAAACTTTTTGTTCAGACTGCAGGACCTGGGCTGGGCTGGAGACGGTGGGGAGTCTAGCTACCTCCCTGTCCCCGTCCCGCCTCCACCATTAGGGCTGAGCCAGAGGGAGGGGATGCCAGTGGGTGACAGGGTAGGGCGACACAGAGTGGGGACCAATTCTGAGGCTGCAGTCGGGGGAGGAAGAGGAAGAGGGAGGAGCACATCCTGGGGCTTGGTGCTGAGCCAGTCTGGCACCAAATTCTCAAGCTCCAGGCACACACGCCCCAGAGGGCCTGGGCACCGCACGGAGACCCTGCACTCTCTTCCTGGCCGCTCACAGCAGCCCGGCCTGCCCTCCACCCCCCCCCCCCCCCCCCCGCACCCTGAGGGGCAGCCCTGGGGAGGGGCTACAGGCTTGGCAGAAGGCTCCTCCTGGTCCCTCCCCCCAACCCCCATTCCAGGTGCTTCTGAGAGGGCATCTTCTAGGCCCACCAGAGGGCACCAAGCAGCATTTCCCGAGTCCCTGAGCCCTGACTCCCCTTGACCTTGGGTGGGGAGGTGGGGACGGAGGTGGCCGTGAGAGCGGCTTCTCTCTCACCCTCCATCACCAGCTCCAGACAGACTCCTCCGGAGAGCCCACAGCCAAGCTGGGAGCAGTTCGGGGGATGGCTGGGATTATAGCTCCTCTGTGCCCCGACCCAGAGCCACAAGGAGTACAGGGCATCACCACCTGTGACTCTCCCAGTCTCCTTCCTCATGCCACCTTGCCCCCACTGCTGTCTCCACCACCCACACCCCATGTGGGACTCCCCTAGGTTTCAGCCCTCCCAGGAAAGGCGGTTTCTGGACGCCACTTGGTTCTCCCCCACCTTGGAAGAGCTCCCGCCCCCAGGCAGCTTGAGTTCTTTCCAAGGTAACAAAGCAGGCTCTCGTGGGGCTCCCGGATTCCTGTCTGTCTCCCTCTCCTCCAGCTTGTTCTCTGAGTTCCCCAGCTCCCAGCTCAGGGTGCTCTAACACTACGTCTAGAAAGATGGGATGCCAGGCTCGGGGTGGGACATCCAGGGAGCCCCCCACCCCCACCCCCGCTGCAGGGAGAGCAGGGTCCTCCTTCCCTCTTCTCCATCCCTTTCTCTCCTCCCTGTTTCCTTTCTCAGTCCCTTCCCCACTGCTCCATTCTGACCCCTTCTCTCCCCCCAGCTCTTTTCTGCAGAATGCTTCCTTCAAATACGTTCCCAGGATCTGCTCTTGCCTCGTGCCCTCAACCCCTGTGCCCACAGTGGAGGGAGCTATGGGTGTACAGGTGGCGTGTCTGTGCTCCATGCTGCACAGTCTGTGGCTCTCTGGAACTGTGCGTGTGTGGGTCTGTGGGTCTGCAGACACATGGGTCTGAGGATCTATAGGTCTGTGGGCGTATGTGTCTGTGGATCTAGGGACGTGTGGATATTGAGATCCACGGGCCAGTAGGTCCGTGGGCTCGTGGATCCTGATATCCAGGAAGATGTGGGCTGAGTCGCTCCCCCTCATGACTGCCAGCCTGGGGAAGGAAGAAAACACATCTGATTTCCTTTTCTCTCTGTTATATTTATTAAGCACCTACTATGTGCCAAGCTCTATTCTGGTTACTTGGGGACACAGAGGTGAACAAAAGGGAGCAGACCAGTTCTGCGCTGTTGGGGCTTCTGTGCCCCTGAGAGGGGGCCTGGGGCTCCCCCCTGCCGGGGGCTGTGTGGGCATACGGCTACAAGTCCTTGTTTTCTCCTGTGCCCTTGCCGGGGAGAATGGAGCTCTGTTGTGTATGTGGGCGGTGCAGATTGTGGAGGGCTTAAAAGGACCAGGTGTTTGGATGTCCTTGAACAAGTGTGAGGGGTTTGGGGGGCTCATTGAGCAGGAGAGGATAAGAGGGAAGTGGTTTCTTCAGGATGGAGGCCATGGTCTTTCAGGGCTGGAAGTCAGCACAGACCCAGTCCTGCCTTCATCTCGGGGGCCCTGCCTCTGCCAGTTCCCCCTCTTCCTGGACTCTGGCCACGGTGGTCTCACTGATCATGCATTTTGAGAACAGTGTCAGGCTTTTCTCTGTCCTCCTTACTGACTGCTGGCCCTGATGAGCAGTCAGGGTCCCAGGCAGCTCTCTGCTGGTCCAGGGACTTACGCCTTCTCCCTACACCACTCAGCTCTTGTCCCCAGGTGGGAAAGACATGAGCACGTTCACCGTCATGGGTATGGCCCAGGGAGGGAGGGCACTTAGCCTCACGGGGGGACTCAGCTTCTTAAAGGATTTTTGTGAGGCTTAGACGTGTCTCTGCAGAGCCCAGCACAGGGCCTGGTACAGTGAATGGAAGCTGTTTCTCTTTCATGAAGGTACTTTCCAGTTCTTTCCCCCTGTCTGCTATCCCTTTGGTGAGGTGGCGAAGGGGTCCCGTTCTGCATTTTATGCAAGAGGACATGAAGCTTGGGGAGACTGTATGTTGTGGTGAGTGCGGGCTGGGACCCGACCCTGGGCCCTGAGACTCCCAATCCAGTGCTCTCCCTTCCTTGCACAACTTTTCTCCCTCTAGGGACCACATCCACTCTCATTTTTTAGCTGAAGTAAGACCGAGGGCCCTCATTACTGCAGAATGAGCAAAAAATGATCACCAGCGTCGCCTGCTGGGAAATGTTCAAACACACTGATGGAGATTCAGTTACAGTCTTGCTGGCTGGCACTAGTCGTGAGGCTGAGAGCAGGCAAACAGCGACAATGTCTAGTGACAGGCATGTGGACAGGTACCGGAGTGCAGGTGGGCGGGCTGCAGTGTCCTGTCCACCGCCTAGATGGCCCTTCATATGGTAGCATGGATCAGGGCCTTCCAGAGCTGACCCGTAGCTCTTTCACCAAGCAGCCCTTGACCCTGGGAAAATCACTTAGCCTCCCTGGGCCTCAGTTTCCTTACCTGAAAAGTGGAGAGAGCAAAAACACTTACGTTGCTGGATTGTAACGAGGTGCCTGGCCCACAAGCAGCACTCCCCTATTAATGTTGGCTGTGACTCTTGGTAGCCATCGTGGGAAGGGGTTCTGATTCCCTTCATTGAACGTTGCAAAGCTGGGAGGGCTGGCTGTTGGTTTTGGTGACAGAACCAAGATGCCTGTGGTGTATGCAGACCCAGCTGGGCGGACCAGAGCAAGCTTTGCCTCAGGTCATGCATCTGGGGCCATCCTTGAGCACTCATCTTTAGGTTAGAGGAGACTTGCTTGGCTGCAGTTTCTCTGAAGAGGATCTGAGGGCACTAGTGGACCACATGCACCCTAGATGCTGCAGTCTGACTGAGTTGCCAGCCAGGTTCTGGGGCTCCCAGGCTGCTTCAAGAGACGGCCCCACTGCAGAATTAGGCACGTGATCTCCTGCTCTACTCTGGGTTATTCGGTGCCATTCAGGTCCTACCCTTGCAGGGGAACATAGGCAAACTTGAGTATGACTGGGGACAGGTCCCAAGGTGCCATTCAGGTCCTACCCTTGCAGGGGAACATAGGCAAACTTGAGTATGACTGGGGACAGGTCCCAAGGAGTAGATGATCTGGAAATATCACCCTGGGAGGGGTTGAGGGAGCTGGCAACAAGAGGCCCGGGGCAGACGAGGCTCCGGGGCGGGCGGGCTGTCGTCATGCATCTGCAGAGCTGTCGTGCGGAAGAGGGAGCAGACAGAGGGTTCCAGGGGTTCTGGGATGCTGGCTGGAGGATTCTGGGAGGCACGTGTCCCCCACATCACAAAGACTTTCCTGCAGGCTGCCAGATGCGGGCTCTGCCTTGGCATTATGTGTTTGTGAGTGTGTGTCTATGCGAATCTGATGAGTATGTGAGGGGTGTGTTTGGGTTTGTGTGAGCAGATGCTGTGTGTGTGTGTGTGTGTGTGTCCATGCCCGGCTGTTTACATCTGTGAGTGTGTGAGTGTGTTTGGGTGGGTGGATGTGTGTGTGAGCGTGAGTATGCGTGTGAGTGCATGATCTCTGGGCTGACAAGCACATGGTGACCCACTGTGCTCCTTTGGAGACCCCGTTCTTTTCAGAGACTCCCCGTGTGGAAATCTGGGGCCCACAGGAGTCGAAAACCAGGCACTGTGTCTCTGGGTCTCCAAAGTGGCGGGATTCTGGAATTCCACAGCCAACGGCACTCACGGGCGTGGGGGACGGTCACAGACCCACTGTGCATTGGCCTGGTGTCTGGTGGTGCGGCCGGGGGCTGGTGGGTATCACCCCACTCCATCCTCCCGGCAGTCCTGCCACAGCGCAGTCCTCACCCTCCCTTTATAGTCAGAGTCGCCGTGGGCCACTGCTGGGCTGCGTGGGGCGCCGGGGGTAGTGATGCAGAGCTGGGACGGCACCTCAGGGCTTGGCTTGCAGCCTGGGCTCTGAAATGCCACATTATGGAAGTCCGAGGTTATTGTAGCTAATATGTCGGGCCTCTAAAGTTCTGGGTGATTCTAAGATGCTCTGATTCTGAGATTCCTAGATTCTAGTATTCCCAGAATGAATTTGTTGCTTATTCTCCTAGCTGTGACGTTAGTTGGTATGTGGTTGTTGGTAAAGGAGTAAGCAGGTTGTCTGCTTGTGTTTGCTGGTGAATACACAAACACACACGTATGTATATGCGTACACACACACACAAACACACACACTCATGCACTCGCGCACTCATGCAGGGCCTGGGATGACCAGGAGAGCCCTCGTGTCTTTCTTCACCAACCAGGTTCTGAGCTCTGCAGACACAAGGCCTCTCCACACCATACTCCAAGGGCTCTGGAAGATTCTGGGAGGCGGATTTCCCCACAGACTTGCAGGGTCTTTGTCCACACCGGGGGTCTTGGCTGCATTAGCAGCTATGTTGGCACTGTCTGGGGATCCAGCTTGGGAGGGAAGGCCCAGTTCCAGGGCCACCTTTCCCTATCCCAAGCTGGTGTCTGTGAAGGTTTAGTGCTTAAGCTTGGGAGTGGCAGGCCTGAACTGGGACCTTGGCTTTGTCCTCTAATAGCAGAGTGACAATGGGCACTGCTGGACTTCTCTGGGCCCCAGTTTCTTTCTTCACAAAGCAGAAATAAGGATGGTTTGTACTTTAGAGGGTGATGGTAGAAATTGACATGTAAGTGATGCCTAGAAAGCCCTTTGCTTGTTACCTGGCACAGTCAGACTCAGTCAGAGCCTCTGTGATGCTGTGATGATGATGGTGGTGATGGTGGTGGTGATGATGATGATAATGATGATGGTGGTGGTGGTGGTGATGGTGGTGATGATGGTGGTGGTGGTAGTGATGGTGGTGGTGGTGGTGATGGTGGTGGTGATGATGATGATAATATTGGTGGTGGTGATGGTGGTGGTGGTAGTTATGGCAGAGAGAGGGCTGGGGTGCAGCGCCTGGGGATGGCACAGCTGGCCTCATGCATGCTTAGACATCTACCTTCATGAGTTTTAGAGAGCTTCACATCCACATGATGTGGGGCCTGCTGACACAGGCAGGATCCTGCCTGTGTCAGCAGGCAGGAGGAGGCCTGAGCTTTACAGAGGGAAAGACCGAGGCTCCAAGAGGCCAGTGGAGTCAAGAGTGGGGGTGTGTGTTCCCAACACAGTGGGGTTCTGCTCCTGCCCCTGCACTTGCTCACAGAGGCCAGTCCAGTCACCACACCACTGCCTGGTGGCCCCATCCTGGGAGTGCTTAGAGGGAGGAGGCTCCAGGACGTGGAGGCAGCTCAGAGTCTGGGGCCAGATGGACCTGAGTTTGAATCCGTCAGTGCTGTCACCTAAAGCCAGACCTCTCATCTCTGTGAGGCTCCATTTGGAGACAGGTTGGAGCCCAAGGGGCCCAGCTGCCAACCCCTCAAGAGCTTCTAGCCCTAGGCAGTGGGGCAGCTGGGGACAGGAGCAGGGCTTTGGGCACAGGGCAGAGGGAATTTGGACTATGGGGAGCAGGTGAGAGGGTGGCACCCTGAGTGGGCACTGGGGAACAAGTGAGAGGTTGGAGGCTGGGTGGACACCGGAGAGCAGGTCAGAGGGTGGAGGCTGCATGGGCACTGAGGAACAGGTCAGAGAGTGGAGGTTGGGTGGGCACTGGAGAGCAGGTCAGAGGGTGGAGGCTGGGTGGGCATGGGGAGTGGGTTGGGGGTGGTGGTCTTGGCAATTGTGGTCTCTAGGAGTCCCACAGTGAGGCAGGAAAGCTGTGAGGACAAAGGACTACAGCCTTGTGACAGCCTTAAACAGGACCAAGTGAGGCAAAAAGCAAGTTAGGATGGAGTGGGCGGAGCTGAGAGGGAGGAGAGGGGTGGTCTCATGTGGTTCCAGGGGCTGCGGCAGCTGCAGGAAGGGTTGTGGTGGCACCTGGCTGGGGTGCCATCGGGGCCAAGGTAGAGCCAGGCTTTTCCGCCCCTAAAACATGTCTCAAGTCCACCTCACTCTTCCTGCCTCCACCAGTATCCCAGGCCAGGCCAGCCCATCCTTCCCACCTCCTTTTGGCCTTCCCAGCCCCACCCCTGCCCCACGTCTCACTCTCCCTTTAGTCCTTAGAGGACTGGCTTAAAAGCACAGACCAGAGCACGCCACTTCCTGCCTAAAACCCTCCTGCGGATTCCTGTTGCACTTGGAATAAAAAGCAAACTCCTTCCCAGGCTCTCAGTGGGGCCTGCCAAGCACTCCACTCATCCCCTCCCTGCCCTCGGCTCGGCACACTGGCCTCGTTTCTCTTCCTTAAATGCACCGAGCTCGTTCCAGCCCCCCAGTCTCTACACATGCTGTTCCTTCTACCTGGAGAGCTCGTCCTACAGATCACGCATGGCTGGTGCCTTCTGCTTCCTATTTTTATCTTTGATGTCTCTTTCCTTCCACTAGGTGCCTTTCCGCCTTTCTCCCTTGTTTGCTTACTTCCCAGCACATTTTATTAATTTGTCCAAATGTGGATTTGTTGAGCCCCTAAAATGTTGCAGGCACTTTCTAGGCACTGGTGGGGGGGGGATGCAGCGGTGAAAGAAGCGCACCACAGTCCCTGCTCTCCTACAGCCTCCTTCCAGGTTGGGCAGACAGGCGCTAAATCATAAAGATATAAATACATAAATTATACGGTATGTGTATTGGTGATAAGGGCTCTGGAACCCAGAGGGAGAGAAATTAATTGACTCGTGTGTCTCCCTCCCTTGCTCGGAGCATCAGCTGAAATGAGGGCTGGTGCCAAGCCTGCCTTCTTCATTGGCGGAGCCGCTGTGCCGGCCCCGTGCCTGCACATAGTAGGTGCTCAGGAAATAGTTCCTGGACAAATGAATGCATCATCAGGCCTGGGGACCAGCGCGTGCGGCTGGAGAAGAGGGTGTTCCGGGGAGAGAGGAGGGTGTGAGCACAGGTCTAGAGGAGGCAGCTGGAGCTCTAGGACTGAGGGAGGTCCAGTGTGCTAGAAGCAAGGGGCTGGCAGAGGGACGGTGGGCTCAGAGGCTGGCCCTGTCATGGGCAGGCCTGGAGCCACCCCAGGGAAGGTGTTTTTCAGCCCAGGGGTTGACACGTGGCAGGCCGAGTCGCCTACAAGCTTATGTAAGGCCCATGGCCGTTTTTCTGGAACCAAGAGCGAAGCCTGGAGCTTGGGAGAAAACTCTGCCTCCCTGACCAGCCGGGTAAAGTGGCAGGAGGTGCCAACTCCCGCCTGTTGCCCCCGGGAGCCAGAGAAATGTCCAAACGCATCAGCTCTGGGCAGCTCGGCAGCCGCGGGCAGCAGTCCGTGGAGCCCCGGGAGCTCGCGTTCTGTCTCCAACTCCCATTGCCCAGCCCAGCCCTGTCGGGATCCTAAGCCCTGGGAGACCCCACTGCGTGGCGATTTGGGGACTGGTGGCCTCTTGGATGAGGTGGGGAGGGGGCAGGCCCTGACAAGTGGCTGTCCTTCCTCCTTCACCATTGGCTGTCTGTGCAGAGGGGGCTAGGCAAGGTCATGGCCAGCCATCACGGAATCTGGAGGGCCAGGGCTGGGACTCTGGCATCGAAGCGTGCCCTAGCCTTGGTGCGCCACTTCCTTCCCTGGCTCTGATTCTCCATGCGCAGGGGAGCGCTCCTGGGGTTGTTGGAATGATTAGAGAAGACCGGAATGTGGAAGTGCCCCCCCCCATGCTGAAGCCAGGAGCTTACCCTGTGTAGACTGTGTAACGTAATTTGCGGAGCTCGCTGCCTAATAGAAACGTGGGCCCAGATCACAAACGATGAAGAATTTCAAGTTGGTGACAGCCGAGTGTTAAACCCAGAGCAGGGCCCTTCTGAGTGGGAAGCCCTGGGTGACCACGCTGGTCACACTCCCAAGAAGCCAGCCCTGGTAGCGTTCTCCCCTGCTGTTGCTGGACTGTGTGTCTGTCCTGTCTGTTCTCTGGGCCTCAGTTTCTCCAGCTGTAAAGCAAAGAGGTTGGTGTGTAAGGTCCCTGAGTTCTCACCTTTGTGAGGTGGTGGGGGAGATCCCTGGGCTCACTGCCTCAGGGAAGCCTGCCCGGATTCCCTTCTGGCTTGCCCAGCTCCCTTGGTGTCCGGCTCCACAGCCCTCCAACCTCTCCTCTGTTAACGCCTGTCATCCTGGTGATGATGTCTGACTTGACAGTAACTTCCCTGTTTTCTTGCAAATTTTCTTGTCTTCAATGATATAGTAAATATACAACCACGGTCTCATAAAAACAAAACAAAACCCAACTAATATCACAGCTACATTCTAGATAGGTCTTATTCTCACTCTTCATCTCCCCAAACTGAGCCTGCGCGGAGTTGACCAGACTTGCCCCAGGACTCCTCCCTGGAAGTGAATTCCGACTCAGATGCATCGGGGGGCCCTCGGCTTGCTCCTAACCGTTGTGGCAGAGTGAGAGCGAGGGGCTATGGGCTGTCTGGGCTGTGTCCCCTTGTTGGGGCAGGTGGGTGCCAGGCAGCCCCAGCCACATGCCACCCTTCTTCCTCCCCTAGGGCTCCTTGCACGGCGCCAACATGGCTGAGAGCTCCCCGCCGCCCTCCTCCTCTGCCGCTGCCGCTGCTGCCCCAGCAGCTGAGCCCGGAGTCACGGAGCAGCCGGGGCCCCAGAGCCCGCCTCCGTCCCCTCCAGGCCTGGAGGAGCCCCTGGATGGAGCCGATCCTGAAGTCCCTCACCCGGACCTGGCACCCGTTGCCTTCTTCTGTCTGCGACAGACCACCAGCCCCCGGAACTGGTGCATCAAGATGGTGTGTAACCCATATCCTTTGCGTGGGGGCAGGGGCAAGCTGTTCCCTGACTGAGCCCTGCCTGCCACACTGTCCTCTGGTTTGGAGGCCGTGGTGGCAGTGGTGGTGGTGGTCGAGCTCTGATGTGGGGTCTGGGGGAACACGGGGGCACGGAGAGAGCCGACTGATGAGGACCTGGTGTCCTGCTGACGTGAGCATCATTGATGACTGTGAGGGTTGCCTCCTGCAGGGTCCCGTCAGGTGAGCAGGACATGAGCGGAGCCTGTCTCTGCTGCTGGACCCCAGCCCCCCAGCACGAAGTCTGGCCATCCGCGCATGCTCCCTCAGTGCTCGCTGGGCACATATTGGCCATGTCGGAGCTGAGCCTCCAGTAATGAGCGGTGTTGGGGAGGGGGTACATCAGGAGCAAAGGCCTGGGGAAGAGAGGAACCGAGGGCAGTTTGTTGTGGCTGGAGTGGAAGAGGGAGGGCCAGTGTGGGGCTGGATGGGGAGAGGGAGGCTTGCGGGGCCGCGAGAGGAGCTGGCCTGTGTTCTCAGGGCAAGGCGACCAGGCGAAGTTTGCAGCTGGGATGTGATGTGCAGCCATCAGTGTTTTAGAAGGACTGACGGCTCAGTGCAGTGTGGAAATGGATCGTGGGCTGAGCTGAGGGCTGGGGGCTGGTGAGGAGGTGGCTTTGGGACCCAGACATGGTGGCCTCTGGGTTTGGGGGCTTGCCCAGCAGAACAGAGTCTCTGCCAGTGCTCAAGGCTGCACAGGGTAGTACCTGAGCTCAGCTCTGGACACCTGGGCTAGCCGGGATGCTGGCTGGGATGGCGAGGTGGCCCCCAGGAAGGCTGCGGGAGGCAGCCATGTGGAGCCCAGGGTGCTGGTCTCCCTGCTGGGGAGGGGGCTGGGTGATGACCTTGGAAACTGGAGGGTCTCTGCTGGAATGGGTGGAGTGTGGGTCTGGGTGCCCTTAGCTGGGTGGAGGGCCAAAAGCCAGGTGTTCCTTCTGTAGGACGGCTGGTTAGAGGGTCTGTTCAATAACTCTGTTCACCCAGGTCTCCCCGGCATCAGCCCCGGAATCATGGAGGACAGAGAAATATAGCTAGCTGCCCCGCCCTGAGAAGCTGCCAGGAGTGGGGGGCGCTGACAGCATCCATGGGAACGGTTTTAGTACAGTATTTTCGGGAAACCTTAGGAGCCTGTAGCATGTGAGCTGGGAGGTGGGCAGGCCAGGAAAAGGGGGACCACAGGAGGTTTGAGGGAGAGAGAGGCTCGCTGGAAGACCAGGGACACAATGGAACCACGTCATGGGTACTTTGCCTGCGTGGGACTAGGGTTGATTCTGGCTCTGCCATTTGGGTGCTGTGTGACCTTGGCAAAGTTACTTTACCTGTCTGAGCCTCATATGTCCGGACTGACAAGATCTGGGCTGGGCTGGAGGCAGAAGCATGGCTCAGATGGCCTTGGTCTGAGAGTGTGACTCAGCTTACCCTCTGATAGGCTCTGGCATGTCTGGCTGGGGAGAAGCAGCCCTAAGCTTGTCCTGATGTTTTGGAAGCCCTTGGATAGAGAGCCATCTAGGGTAGACTCCTATCTACGGTAGAGTCCCACCTACCATAAACTAGATGTGTGACTTTGGGCAGCTCCTTCTCTCTGAGCCTCATAGCCTCTACCTAAAAACAAGGGCCTGGATAAGATGGCCTCCTCCAGCCCTGGGAGCCAGGGGTGCCCTCACCCCTGATCTCAGGCACTCTGGGCCCTGGTCACTGAGCAGCCCATAGAGACCCTTCCAGTTTGCCACATTTCTGGTGTGTTGGGGAAACTGAGTCCCTGGGATCCTCTGGCCTTAGTTCTCACCCTCCCTTCGTGCCTCTCCCCCACCCCGCCCAGGGCATGTGGGAGCCTGGGCTTGGAGCAACCGTGGGCCTGGCCCCTGGAGGGGAGGGAAAGGGTTCTGCTCCTGGACAGAGCTGGGCTTGGTCCTCCTCTGTCTCAGGGAGAGTCCTGCGTCCAAGCGTGTGGAAGCTGCCCAGGGGAGGAGGGCTGCCAAATTCATCCCCCGCCTTCGGGAGGGACTCCCCAACACTGGGAGCCGCTCAGAGCGTGTTGGGCTCCCCGGGCCCCGTGACAGAGGCTGCTGAGGCTGGGGCGCAGGTCTCTGTCTGAACTGGCTGCCTCGCTTCCAAGCTCCCTTCTGGACCAGAGATCCAGTGATTCCAGAGTGGAGCGGCTTCGCAAGTCAGGTCTGGGTGTCTCAGCCTGGAAGCTTTTGGGATTGAGTCTCAGGGTTCAGAGTTTCGATGTAAGGCTAACTGACAATCAAATTCCAAGCCTCTGTGATTCACAGCCTGTAAAGCTCGGTGTTTCAAAGAGGGCATGAAGGGGCGCCTGGGTGGCTCAGTGGGTTAAAGCCTCTGCTTTTGGCTCGGGTCATGGTCTCGGGGTCCTGGGATCAAGCCCGCATCGGGCTCTCTGCTCAGCGGGGAGCCTGCTTCCTCCCCTCTCTCTCTCTGGCTGCCTCTCTGCCTACTTGTGATCTCTGTCTGTCAAATAAATAAATAAAATCTTTAAAAAAAAACCCCAAAAAACCAAAGAGGGCTTGAATCCAGGATCTGGCGGCCGCGATGGTATGTGTTTGGAAGTCCAGGGACCTGAGATTCTAGGCTCTGTGAATAGAACGGTTCATCGTTCAGATTCCATAGCCTGAGTCGGGCTCATGGGAGAGAGGCCAAGGCAGGTTTCTGCAAATGCAGGCCCAGGTGACCTTGGCTGGTGTCAGCAGGGGCCCCGGATCAGAGACTTGACCGTGGGTACGCTCAGGCCCAGCTTTAGAGTCTTGCTGTGTGTGTGTGTGGGGGGGGTGTCTTTGATCAGGTGCTGAGGGCTCTAGGATTCTTCCCTGGCCAGAAACCTCCCTTCCCCCACCTCCTCCTTGGGAGGGAGGTCCTGGAAGGGGCAGTGCTCAAGCGAGTGCTCCTCCGTAGGGACATGGCTGGCATTTGGGGCGTGACGGTATTTGTGGTCCAGACTGTGTTGCATATTACATATTTGGTGTTCTTGGTCCCTAAATCTTAGGAGGTAGTGGTCCCTGATCTCTGTGGCAACCACAAATGACCTTTCTCATCTCTAGACTCTACACCATTCCACTTCCCATCAAGAACCCAAAGTTATGATGGACGTGTTGGCATCTGAGTCAGACTTGTGGGAGCAGCTCTCAGGCCTGGCAGGCCCAGGGCTGGGGCAGGGAAGGATGGCATGGTCTGCTCAGAAGGACTGTCCTGAGCGCTCGAGTCCCTGGGGCATGAGGAGCCCTGGCTGGGAGCCTCTTGTCCTTTGAAACCTGGTGCTCCCTGATTCGGCTCCTCACCCAGCCCGGAGCTCAACCCTGCGTCGCCACCCGACTCCCCAACTCACCAGAGAGCCAGAAGAGGCTTCTGGGACCGAGCGGGGCTGGCGCGCTGGGAGGGAGGGCCGCACCACCTTTGGCCAGGCCTGGGCCTTGAGCAACGCACCGCCAGCCAGGGCTTCAGCTGGCAAGTCTCCGGGTCTGAAATGTCAGGGGACCGGTCGCGCGGTTTGACTCATGGGTAGGTGGCAAGTGGAAAATGCTGGGGCCCTGAGTCAGGCAGACCCAGGGGCTCATTCTGCCTTTTATTTGCTGTGTGATCATGGGCCAAGTTTTTTTTTTTTTTTTTTTAAGATTTTATTTATCTATTTGAGAAGAAAACAGAGAGGAAAAGAAGGTATGAGAAGCGGGGAGGGGCAGAGGGAGAGGGAGAAGCAGACTCCCTGCTGAGCAGGGAACCCGGTGCAGCTCTTGATCCCAGGATCCCGAGATCACGACTTGAGCTGAAGGCGGACGCTTCCCATCTGAGCCGCCCAGGCGCCCCCACGGGCCAGTTTTTTATATCTCTCAGAGCCCCGTTCTCTCTGCTGTCAGATGGGGGTGGTAGTACCCCCTCTCAGGAGGGCACTGAAGACCAAGCAGCACACAGGGCGAGTGTGGACATGGGGTTCTGTAGATAGAGACCCCTGCGGTTCTCACTTACATCTGCGCTCACGGGTGAACAGGGCCTCACGGATAACCGAGCCAACGCTCTGCTCTGGGAGATGCAGTGAGACGGTAGGCATCAGGCCTGTAGAAAGTACATAACGCCCCCAGAGGACATTGTTTCCAGGGAAAATCAGATTCGATCTCCGTTACTTAGGGAAACCTGCGCCAGTTACGCCACCGGTCGTCACGCCCCCATCCACGCTCACGTTGTTGCCAGGCGGCCGCAGCACGACCCATCGGCCGGAAACCTACCTATTTTCTCCCCCAGCTTCCATGCGGGAGCCTTTCTGGGGAGCCAGCCCGGCTGCCTGGGGGAGAAGGGCCCATGCTGGGCTGTCTGTGCCCTGGTTTTCCCGGCTCTGTAATGGACGATTACAGGTGATTGGAGATAACGACTTGGAAGCAGCCAGCAGTGTGTCGGCCCAGGGGAGGGGCTCGGGGTGATGATAAGGGCTGGCACTCCTGGCGCTCAGCCCTCTGCTGCCTTGACACCTGTAGCCACCACCCCCCCGGGGCTGTCCCAGCCCCATTGCACCCACAGGAAAACTGAGGCTCCGAGAGGTTGACCGACTTTTCCCGCCGCGTCGCACAGCCAGGGTGTAGTAGAGCTGGGATGAAAGCTTCGATTCCTCCGAATCCCCAGCTTCAGCTTGTATCCAGGACACTGCGGACACCTGCGGAGTTTGGAGAAGCCCATGCTCCATCCTGGGCGGGGAGATTTGCTCCACGGTTCCAGGAGGCAGTGGGGAGGGTCTCCCTGGGTTCAGCACCTACATCGGACAGCCACCTCTGCGGCCCGCCTGGGGCCATCCCCTGAGGGGCGTGCAGCCCCTTCCCTTTGGGCTTGCTGCTCCAGGGCTGCTGCCTCCCCCGCGCCAGCCAGTGGGGAGCCAGCACTTCTGCGGCGCGGAGAAGCAGCCACGCGTGGAGGGAAGCCAGTGGGCTGTGAAGGCGGCCTCTCTGCTGGGCATGGCTGGGAGGAAGGAGACTCCAGCTGCCAGTGACCTTGGATAGGTCACCACCACCCCGCCCCCCTGACCCTCGGTCTCCCCGTCTGCAGGATGGGAGAGTTGGCCAGCGAGGTTGGGAAGGGGCTGGTGGGGGACCCACTTCTGGCCCTCTCAAAAGCATGTCAGTGGTGTCTTCAGGAAACCCCCCAGGCGCCGTGTTCCTTGTGGGTGGGCTCCCTTGCTCCGTGCTTGTGGCTGTGGTCCTTGCTCTCATCTGTCCCTCTGGGCCCCTTCTGTCTGCTTCTGGTCCCCTACGTGGCTCTGGCCCTCTGCTTCCTCTTGCTTCGAGGTCCAGCTGGCCAACACCCCCGCCGTGCAGACCCTCTGACCTTGTTGGTCACCAGGCCCACGGTCTCATCATAGCTCAAGCCTTGTGCTATTCAATCTGGGGGTTCAGCATGTTTGTTGGAGGTGAATGGGCCCTCCTTTATCTCTCAGCCATTCATGAGATCATTTGACCCAATCATTCGACAGCTATGACCATTTTGTGCAAGGGAAGGTGACTCTGACTCCCCGGGAAAGACATCAGTCGGAAGCCCCTCCAGAGAAGGCTCCTGTCGGGTGGTGATGAGAACTGATGATGGCCCGGGGCACTGGCGGGGCCTGGAGAGGGGGGTTCAGGTGCTGGTGTTGGTGCCTTGGGGGTGGTGTTGGGAGAGCGCTTTGGTGACTGCAGGGACTGTGGCTTGTGTGAGTGTGAACGCAGACCTGCTCCTGGCTTCTCGGCCAAGAGGCCTTTGCCGTTGCTGAACCTCTGTTTGCTCATCTGAGAGGTGGGGCCACAGCAGCAGCTGGGGGAAAATGTCAGCTGTCAAGTGACAATTCCCGGGCCGGCGCCGGCTGGGCTCCTAGGTGGGTTAAGTGGCGAGCGGCAGCTGTGGGCACACTGGGGCCAATGGGGGAGCTGTGGGGAGCCACCAAGAGTCCTGAAGGTGGCGGCAGCTGGGCCCCCAGTCTTTGATGATGGTTTGAGAAGCTTGTGGGCCAGGCTGCTTCTGGGGGAGGGAGGGCATGAAGGGTGGGCAGTGGGAGGAGAAGAAATCCTGGGGAGCCCCAAATGGATTGAAGGAGAAAAGGGGGTGTTGACTGCAGGAAGAAGACCCCCTCCCATCACCCTGTTATGCCTGATGCAATCACTTGGGCCACCCCCCATCTCTAGACCTGCTCCCTCTCAGTCTTACCACTCCAGACAGGGCATCTGACCCCCTAGATCAAGGTCTCTAGGACCTATCCGAGGGTCTTTATCAGGAAGCCCTGCCTTAATCTAACCTCCACCCTTCCTGGGCTGAGCCCATACCTGTGGCTGGGCTGTTTGGAACATCTGAGTCTTTCCATCTCCTTCTGTCTAAACACACGGCTTCTGGATCTCACCTCAAATGCCCACTGACGAGGTGGGGTGCCCTCCCTCCCCAGCACGGTGAAGAGAGCACCCGGGAGCCTGGAGCTGTGCAACATGGGCGGTCTCCTCTGCCTTGGACCCCGTCTCCCCCACCTCCACCCTCCCCAGCAGGGGCTCCTGGGGCCCCCTTCGTGGAAGGAGTTTGTCACCCACAGAGTGCTGCATGCCCAGGAGGGGCTGTTGTCTCCCTCCCTGCCTGCCTCCTTTCATTTGTTTACTCATTCTTCCCTCACTCAGAAACCTCCCATGGCTCCCTGTCACCCCCAGAATAGTCTCACTTGGCCTGGATTTGGGTCCTTCTATGGTTCCCGCAACCGCCCCCCGCCCCCCAAATGGCTGTCCTCCAGCCACCTTCCTGCACTTTCCCTTCATGCTTTCTGTTCTGAAGCCCAAACGACTGCTGATGTTTCCGGACATACCCTCCTCCCCTGCCTTGGCATCTGCTGGGTCTGCCCCCGCCCCCCGGAAGCCCTCTCCCTGCCTCCATGGCTACCAATCCCCCCGGCCCCCCAGGCCCAGCTGCCTGACCCCCACCTTCAGGGAGTGATCCTGGATCTCCAGCTTCTTCCTCTCTTGACCCTGTGGCTCTTTATCTTACAACTTTCTTCCTGCTTCAGGGGACTTGTCCGTGGTTGGCTTTGTCTCCTCTATCCGGCTGAGGCCCCAGAGGGCACGGTGCTGCAGCTCTCAGTGGACTGTGTGGCCCAACCTGGGCCTGGCGTGGATGGGTTCCTGCCTGGCTTTCCAGTTCCTTCGGTACTTCCCTGCCTGCCTTGGCCTCTCAGGTTCTCTCAGCACCTCCTGTGAGCTGGCAGGGCTGGGACTATGGTAATCTCCATTCTCCAGCTGGGGAGACTGAGGCCCAGGAAGGGGGCATGCGTTGCCCAGGGGCCCACGTTGAATCATCAGAAAGCCAGGGCAGACTGGAGCCTAGCATTCTAGACTCTGAGGGCTGTGCTGATGGCCTGCCTGTGGCTGGGGAAGGGGCTCTTTAGGGGAGAGTATCCCCTCCTCCTTCGGCCCGGGGCTAATGGGAATGCCCAGATGGGTGACCAGTGTCGCTGCCACGTGTCGAAGAAACGACACATGTCGGGGAAATTGTCTGTTTCCCTCCATCTGGTGGAGAGGAGATTTGTTTTTCTCAGAAGTCAAAGTCAGCATTGAGCCGTGTCCTAGGGAGGCTTCTCGGGGCCGGAGTGGCTGTTGCACTCTCGACAGGTCAACAGGGTGGGCTTGACGGCCAGTTGGAGGAGTCTGGCTGGGCCAGAGAGGGCCTGATCCTCAGGGCAACCTCTGGTTTCATCACATGGAGATTTCTGTGTGAAGAGAGCTGTAGGTGAAGAAGCTGCCTCTGATCCAGCCTGGGAGCATTGTCGAAGCCTGCCTGGAGGAGGAGGCATTTGGCTTGGGTCTTGCTGCGTGAGTAGGAGTTTTGCAGAAGCACAGTGGCGGGATAGTGTTCCAGTCAGAGAGAGTCGTGTAGAGAACAGTGAGTTTAGTGTGGCTGGAACAGGGTGAGGTGCGTTCCGGATAGCAGGTGTCAAATGCCTGTTGAGGGCTTGTTCTTGACCTTGGGGCAGTGGGGAGCCATTGAAGGGTGTCCAGCAGAGATGGGATGTGAGTAAATTCCTTTGTTAGAATGGTCACTCCTGGAGTAGAATGGAGGAAGCTTGAGGGAGAGAGAGGCCTGGAGACCAAGCTGTAGACTTCTGAAGCAAATATTGATTGGCGATTGTTGACTGATTGATGGATTGAACAAGTGTTGACTGCAGGGCAGCTTTGGAAGCGTTTTGGCTACTATTCCACGCTGGATGCGGTGCCCTCGGGCTGTTTAGTCATGGTGGGTGGAGCCTTGCAATACCAGGCCTGGATCCTCGGTTGTGACCCTGAGGAGGCCCTAGCCTGGTGGGCGAGGCAGGGCCAGACCCACATCACACACCTGTGAAGCAAAGTTGGGTACAGGCTGGGTGGAATGACCCTGATGGGGGGGCCGTAGCCACCGGGAGGATGGAGTGGTCAGTCTGTCTGGACTGGGGATGCCGCAGGAGCCTTCCGATGAAGAAGGAGGCTTCTAAGCCAGGGCAGCAGAGCATCTGATGGGTGAGAGGTGGGGGAATGGGGATGGCATCCCCACTGAGGTAAGTGCCTTTTCAAAGGCCCTGGGGTCACCCAGGATGCTGGTAATAGCCTGGCGTGGGGGCTGGGAGAAGAGCGGGGTGGGAGCTGAGCAGGGAAGGACAGTTGGGGTCTGGATTTGGAGGACAAAGGAGGGCACTGGCGTTCGCTAAGCACCACCTGTGTGCGGGGAGCATTCCATCTTCCCGCAGCTCAGACAGCTCTAGGGAGGCCCAGAGAGGTGGAGCGCTCGTCCAGGTGTCCAAGGGGGGCTTGGGCGGGAGCCCAGGGCGTGCGCAGCCCCGGGAGAGCTGACCGCAAGGCTAGTTGTAATTGATAGTGAGCCGGAAAATTAGGAAGAGGGCTGTCTGGCTAATGAAGTGTCAGGCCCCTCCTGGGGCGTTTAAAACATGATTGGATTTTTATTCGTCCATCCTGCCCGGGCTTCTGCGTCTGTGTCAGAAGTCAGCTTTGACCTGCCACCTCCCTCGGACCTCCTCGCCATCCTGTTGGGAGACAAACAGCCCCATTTGTTTCTCTCCGAGAGAAATCGATCCGTCTTTTTAATCAGCCAGAATGTCTCCCTGCTAATCTCTCTCCAGCTCTCCTGTGGGGCTGCCTTCCGCACTTCTGGCCCCGTCTGCCCTGTGGACCTGTGCTCTGGTCTCCCTCTTCTCTCCCCAAGTTCAAATCCTGATGTGGGTACTTCCTGCTGTGTGGTGCTGAGCACACAGCTCAACCTCTCTGGACAACAGTTTCTGTCTGTCTGAGAAAGCAGCAGGAGAAGGCTTGGCTAACTGTGAGGGGCTGTAGGAATGTGAGAGTGTGGAGTGCTGGCATGGAGAGGGCCAGGGTGGAGGTGAGGAGAGTGGGTGCCCAAGGTCTGCACCTGGATTCCCCGCAGAGAGTGGCAAGAGAGGCTCTCCACCGCACCCCTCCGTTGAATGAGGAGGTGATTGGGGATTGACTGTCCCCCAAGATCTGGTCTGGGTTCCGCTAAGTGCAAGCTTGTGAGCTCAGGCAGGTCACTCCTCCTCTCTGGGTGTCAGCTGTCTCATCTATAAAATTGTGGGGTGGGGGAAGTTAGGCTGTATCAGTGATTTTCACTTGGGATGATTTTGCCCCTAGATTTGGCCATGTCTGGAGGCATTCTTGGTTGTCACAACTTGGGGAGGGTGTTCTATTGGTTTCTAGTGGATAGAGCCCAAATAGCCTACAATGCAGAAGACAGCATCCCGTGAGGAGACAGCGTCGTGTGACAAAGAATTATCACGTACTAAATGTCAATAGTGCTGAGGCCCAAAACCCCTGGCCTAGGTGGTTCCTGGGATCCCTCGAAGTTCTGAAAGTGTGAGCAGAGCATGGAGCCCATTGGGGCGAGGAGGGTAGGGACCGAGAGGGGGGATCTCTGGGGCAGGAAGAGGAGACAGTGCTGAGTCCCAACCTGAAGGTTTCCTGTGGTCAAATAAACTTGGGTTTGAACCCTGGAGCTGCCATTTATAAGAGCATCACGTTTTCAATGCCTTCCCATACACCTACGCATCCATCTCCCCATTCCCCATTCCGTCTCTCCGTCCGTCTATCCATCCATCCATCCATCTTTCCATCTCTTCCTCCATTCATATGCCCATCAACCCATCATCCATTTACCTAACCTTTACATTCATGCATTCATTCCCCCCTCCCAGACCATGAAACCATTCATTCAACAATTGACCCAAGGCCCCACCCCCACGCTCCTATCTATCCATCTATCAACCCATCCACTCATCCATCCATTCACTTGTGTGGCTGATACTGTTTGATCAACACACCTGCCCCAGTCTCCCATCCACCCTACCACCCACCTGTTCAATGTTCACTTAATCCCTCCTCTTATACATTGTTGACAAGGCTTTTTGTACCTGACTTGTTCTCCTCACCTTCTAGACTGTGGGCTCCATGTTCCATTCATGCCTGTCTCTTCTTTAGGCCATGGCCCTCAGCCCTGCACATAGTAGGTGTGCAGCAAAGCTTTCAGTGACGTGCACCCTAGCAAGTGAGGTGGGAGGTGGAGGGTGTGTGGACAGAGATGAGGCTGACCGAGAGAACTTACACAAGGGGCCTTCAGTGTCAAGCCAAGGAGTTTGGAAACTCTCTGGAAGGCAGTGGGGAGCCACGGAAGGCTTTTGGTTCTGGAGGAACCCTCTGGCTGTGATTCAGATCAGGGGTGAGGGAGAACAGCTTGCCTGGGGCCGTGGAGGTGCCGAATTGCATCTGGAGGGACAAGGTTTAGGTGGTGATGGACAGGTTTCTGAGAGGCACAAGGGGATGAGGGGGAAGGAGCCTCTGGAAGGTTCTCCTCTGGGCAACGTCCAGCATTGGTGGTGGTTGGGGAACATCATTCACTGGGGTTGGGAAAGCAAAAAACTTGGTGTCTGGGGGAGAATAGGACCTACTCCATTATGATGAATTTGAGGGTCCCAGAGACATCCTAGAGGGTGTCTGTGTTGCTTGGCAGTGAGTGGGCCCGGGGCTGGGACAGATTTTTGGACCTGGTCGGCTTGCTGACCCTCATACTGGCAGAGTTGGGGCCGTGGGAGTAGGTGTGTGGTCAAGGAGAGGAGAGGGGGGACCAGAGGGTGGGGAGCATTTGAGGGACACAGCCAAGAAGTAGGAGGAGGACCTGCCTAGGTCCTTGTGGTGTCCTTGGGGCCCAAGAGGAAGAGAGTTTCTAGAATAAGGATCTTCACCTGGGGTTCTTGAACTTGGATGGGGACAGGTTGCACGTTTGTTTTCATGGGTGTCTGAGTGAAATTGAGCCTTTCTGTTGTGACGGAGGTGAGAGACCGCGGGGTGAGTATGGGCAGCTCCTATGACTCACTAGTGGTGATCGCCTGTCCCGCTGGGGTGGTTGTGGACTTCCTCAGGGCTCTAAGCTCGCACATATCTGACCAGCTGCTGGCTCTGGCTCTTTGTGTCGATAATGGATCTCGTGTGGTGCTCCATCCCTTTTTTTTTTTTTTAATGTTTTGACAACTATTTTAACATAACTGGCTTCCTTCCTTTCTAATTCTAGGCATTAAAAAAAATGTATTCATTGAAAACGTGATTGTGAGAAGGGGCTCGTGAACTTCCCTAGGGGTCCGGAAAAGCCTCAGAACTGCTTTTGCAGGAGAGTGGGCTGGCCGTGCCCAGGGCTGCTGGCCAGATGGACGAAGAGGAGGGTGCCCGAAGGGCTGTGGTGCTCCGTGGGAGTGCATATGTGGGGCACGCCCGTGTGTGGTCACTGGCAGGCAGGGGAGATGTGTGGTGGAGGACAGGCCCCCAGGAGACTGAGCAAGAATGTCCGTGTCTCCACCAAGTGTCTGCTTGTGTTTCTGGAGGAGAGGGACTGTGTCTTCTTCATGTGGGGTTCCCAGAGCCACGGTGGGCCAGACCTGGGGGGCGGTCTCGGTGAGGAGGTGCAGAGTAAAGGGACAGGGAGTGATGGATGTTGAAAGGGAGAAGAGGTGGGTAAAGGGTGGGAAAAGAGGCTGCAAATCCCTCCAGCACAGAAATCCCTCCTTTGGCTCCTTGATACCTCCAGGTGATGGGGAACTCACTCCTTTCTGAGGCTGCTGTGCTCATGGGCAGCTGTTCCAGGTAGAGCTCTGGGCACAGAGAGGGATGGATACCCTCTGCCCTGAGACAGCACAGCCTGGTTGGTGGTGAGAAACCAGGACAGACCACATTCAGTTCGATAGCTGATATAATGGGGAGGGTAACATCCGAGACATTGTGAGGGCTCGGGGGAGGCATCTGTACCTCCTGCCCAGGACTCCAGGAGGGTTTCTGGTGGCACACCTTCTTTGCAGGTGGGCTCTCGAGGCTGGATCAGCCCCCAGACTGTGGGATCCTGGGCCCCAGCGGTCTGCCCCGCCTTCCCCTTTTCATCAGCGGGGGCTGAAGCCTCCTTGGCTGGAGTTCCCGTCCCATGGACCGTCCGCCCTGGGTTTTCTTCCAAGCTGGCAGCCCCTGTTCCCTCGCCTCCCCCACTCCGGCTGTCTGCACTGGGCACCGAGGCCTGCTGGGCATCTGGGAATCAGAGACTTTGGCCAAATTCAATGCGTTCTCAAATTAAGGGGCCTCTAAGAAGTGGGATTGGGGGCAGGGAAGGAAGTGAGTGCTCACTCCCTCATCTGGACCCTGTAAGTGTTCTCAGCCCACCAAGACTCTAGCATATAAGCAGAACCAGTCCAGCCCAGGCAGGGCTGTGTGTCATGTGGGGAGCTCCCCACTGCTGGAGGCATGTAAGTAGAGAGGTCTAGGACCATCTGCCCAGCAAGTCTGTGCACTTTATGGAAGAGCTTTTTGTCCCAGCTCAACCAGTGTGTGACCTTGGGCAAACATCTGGGCCTTCATTTTTGTGTCTGTGAAGTGGGTGTAACAATGTTTGCCATGCCTAGCTCCCGAAGTTGCTATGGGCATGGGAGGAATGAATCTTTTTTTTTTTTTGGAGAGGGAGAGAGAGAGTCCCAAGCAGGCTCCATGCCCAATGAGGAGCCTGAAGTGGGGCTCAATCTTGAAACTTTGAGATCATGACCTGAGCCGAAATCAAAGTTGGGCACTTACCTGACCGAACTACCCAGGCGCCCCAGGAGGAACGAATCCTTAAACAAACAAGAGACAGGAGATATGATGGTGGGAGGTTCAAATCCCTCACTAGCTTTGGCCTCGGCAAATCAGTCGCTCTCTCCTGTGCAGGGTTGTGATGGCGATGGGGGTGTGGTCTGTGACAGTGACCACCCCAGCAGGTGCTTGTGTGGTTTTCATTGTTGCATTTTATTTTTCCTTATAGCAATTGCCCTTCATCATGTTTTGTTGTCCCCACTCCCTTTCTTTTTTTAAAAAAAGATTTTATTTATTTATTTGACAGGATCACAAGTAGGCAGAGAGGCAGGCAGAGAGAGAGAGAGAGAGAGGAGGAAGCAGGTTCCCTGCTGAGCAGAGAGCCCGATGCGGGGCTCGATCCCAGGACACTGGGATCATGACCAGAGCCGAAGCCAGAGGCTTTAACCTACTGAGCCTCCAAGGCGCCCCCCCACTCCCCTTTTTAAGTAGGCTCTGCACACAGCCTGGAGCCCCACTCGGGGCTCAAAATCATGCCCCTGAGATCAAGACCTGAACTGAGATCAAGGGTCGGGAGCTTAGCTGCTGAGCCAGCCAGTGGCCCCTTTGTTGCCCTTTTTAATCTTTGTGTCCAGTTCAGGGCATTTTCCCATAGCAATATACTCCAGTGACCGCACTCAGGCCAATAAGAACTTCTCCAAAAGATGGAGAGCGCCCCGGAAGCTCCCTCACGCCCCCCCCCCCCCCCCCCCGCGCGCCCCCCCGCCGTCACCCCCGCTCTGAGCTCCATCACTGCCGGGTTTGCTTTGCCTGATTTTCCACACGCTCTTTGCCCTTGCCCAGCTTCGGCTACCCAGCGTTAGGCCTGTGAGCTCCGTCTCAGCCGTTGTGCCTGTCGATGGTTTGCTCTTTGTCATGGCTGGGGGATGTTCCACGAACGGCTGTGCCACTGGCTTTCTCAGTCGGCCTCGGCACTGCTGACCCGTGGGGCTGGAGAACTTTTCCTGTGCATCATAGGATGTCCGTCAGCGTCTCTGGTCTCCACCCATTAGATGCCAGTGCCCTGCTTCCTCCTACTGGGGCGATCAAAAATGTCTCTAGACATGGCCACCTGTCCCCCAGGGGTCAGAATCATCCCTGGTTGAAATTTGCTGCCCGACTCATTCTCCCGATGACGCATACTTGGGCCATTACGGATGCTGTGAGCATTCTGCCACAGGCCTTTGTGTGGACTTCTGTCAGAATTTCTCCAGCGTACGCACCCAGGAGTGGCCCAGCTGGCTCCTAACAGGGGCCTCTGCTTCACTTCAGTAGATGCTGGACAGCTTTCCAGAGTGGTTTTTGCTCATAAGACAGGTTAAATGAATCAATTCACGAATCTAGAGCATAGTCGTCATTCAGAATGGTAGCCACACACCGCGGCCAGGCTCTAGGACAAGGACGTGCTCTGGGGACCTCGAGGGCGGGTGTCAGCCTGGTTCATCTCAGAGCCCTGATGCACAGGCCAGGATACAGCAGGTGCTCCATGGAGACCTGTGGACCTGGCCTTGGAGAAGCTGCCCTAAGAACTGGGATCTGGAACCTCAGGCCGCAGCCTTTGAGGACCGGAGGCCTGAGCTCCTATCCTGGGACACGCTGAGGACCAGTAAGGGAAGGACCCCCATGTCAGGGCTGGCTCACCTTCCCTGCCTCTCTGGTCCAGGATGCTGCCGCTTCCAGCCTTTCCTTCCACTTGATTTATTTAGACAACTGAGGTGCACCCTGGGAAATGGATTAGATTTCAGATTTGACAAAAATAAAAACAAATTTGGCTGCCTCAGCCAAACCCAGCGCTCATGCCCCCACCCCCCCTCCCAGAGCCCTCCGAATTACAGAAACTGTGACTGTCATCTGGGCCTACGGGATGGAGGGTGGTGGTCACCATGGTAACCGTGCTGGCCTCCGGCTCTGGCTCCTGGAGAGGACACTGCCCCGAGGGGCCTGCTGGGGTATCAGGCACTGTCCCTCCAGCTGGTCACTCTTCTCCCCAGGAAGTGGCAGGTTTGAGGAGGCCTTTGGCCTGGTGGGCTTCCCAGGTGACCCTGTCCCTCCAGTTTTTGAGACAGCGGCTGAGACGTGGAGTGGAGTGATGACTGTGGTCCAGCTGGACTTCTCACTGACTGGGGACCTTGAGACCAGCACCCTCCCCTTACAGGCTTGCCCTCCCAGTAGCCCTGCCTCCCAGCCATACGTGTCGCCCTTCCTGACTCCCAGCTCACCCGTGCCCCTGGTCCAATTGGGAGGAGATGATGTGGGTAAGAATTAAAAAGCAAATATTCCACTGAGCACATGCCAGTCGAGGGCCTCTCGTGTTCCAGGCTCCATGTCTGGTGGGGGGCAGGGCACAGGGCTGGGAACGCAGGATTAGGAGTCAGCGCGGGGGGTTGGGGGGAGCAGATTCAAATCCCGCCGCTGTCACATGACAGCTGTGTGACCTTCAATGGCTGTGGCAGGAGCCCTTAGAGCCACAGCTCCTTCTCAACTTCCTCCTCTCTAAGATGGGGATAATGGCAGCACTTGCCAGTTCTAGGGGACTTTGCTGAAGTTTCGGGGGGCAGCTCAGTGTTGCCTGGCCTGAACTGATTGATTCTTTTTAGAAGGCTGTTAGTGAAGATTCGGCTCTTGGGCGGCAGACACGGGTCTGAAAGTGACAGCCTCTCTTCTTCTTCACTCAGGATCATACTAGGTAGTCAGCAGGCAGGGAGAGCAGGGGATTTCAGTCCTCTGCCGGTGACTTGGCTTTCCCCCGCCACAAGCCAAAGGATGGGAGACCCTGATCCCTGTTATGGGAGAGGCTGACAAAGAGGGCTTTCCGTGCCGCCCACCGCGTGGCGAGCCCTGGGCCGGAGCCCACGGCTGCACAGGCTCTCTGTTTTGCGGCACGTGCTTGTTGGAGGGTTTAAATGAGATAGTGCGAGCTGTTTGGAAGGTGCTTTGGCAAACAGACATTACAGCGCACTTGAGAAATGTTTCATTGCTGCTGCTGACCAAGGCCAGCACACAGGAGACGCTCAATATGTGCTCATCAATTCGCTGCTGGGCTCTGAGGACCACGGGAGGCGCGGCCAGCAGAGCAGGGGGAACAGGGTGGGGGCTGGCTGTAGGGGGAGCTGAGGCTTCTGCCGGGGCCAGAGGTGGGGTGGTGGTGCCTCTGCAGCCCCCAAGAACCCTTCGTTTCTTTTGAAGGGCTGCGAAGGATGAGTAGGAGTTTGCCCCCAGCCAGGGGGTGGGGGTCTGGGAAGGTTTTGTCTGCCAAGGAAGCTTCGTTGAGTGGCCATTGATCTGTCCCTTCATCCCTGTTCCTCTGAGGTGCCCGTGGCTGCCCGTCTTGGGTCGAATCCCCTGGCTGAGCTGAGCAGGTGTGACACCTGTGAGCCTGGACCTTTGGGGGAAACATGGGGTTTTGGTGTCTGTTTGAAATTCAGCCTTGGCTCAGGGACCCCCTCTGTTGTCTGAGAGTCCCTTTTGCTTCTGGCTTGCTGTGTTGCAAGGAAGGCTCTCTGTCTGTCTGCTTCCCATCTGCGCAGTGGGGGATTGGAGCAGTTCCTTCCTGCAGACCTTGGTGGGACTGTTCTGTGACAAGGTACTCTGGCAGGCGTGGGGGTCTGGCCAATGAAGCAGGACAGGTGATGGGGTCCCTGCTGCAGGGTCTCAGGCGCTATGTGGTGGCTTTGACCTCGCTGTGAGAGGCAGCGGGAGCCACGGAAGACTCTTGGCCCTCATGGAGCCAGCACTCAAGTCTTGGCCTGCCCTGTTACCTAGAAATCCTGACTGCCCTCTTGGGGCCTCTGTCCTCCCTCAAACGGCCCCGGAACCTCGGAGTTGTGCCAGTGTTATGTTCCTCACCGCTTATGACTGATGGTGGGAACATGAGGCATGGGGCCAGGCCATGGACTTCCGCAGCCTGGAGACTTTGACTCCCTCTGACAGTCTTCCTTCCCCATGCTGCGGGGTCTGGTTCGACTGCAAGGAGGGCTGGTGCCTTTGATCCCTGAGCCAGTGGGGAGCATGTCAGGAACTGTGGGCACTAATGCCAGCTCTGGCCTGACTTCTGAACCTCCCAGCCTCTTGGAAAGGGCCCAGGCTCCGCCATCTGGGATTTCCCCGAGTGCCTCAGGGCAGGGCTGGGACTGTCCACTTCTGAATGTCTGAGCTGAGCAAGCTAGAGGTAAAACCACTCCGTCTGCCTCCTTGAGAGACTGTGTGCAGTGGGCGGCAACAGAGGCAGCACCACACAGTGGCTCTGGGCACCACTGAGTTAGGTCCTTTGGGCCGCTTACTGGCTGTGTGACCTTGGGCAGGTCACTCCAGCTCTCCAGGCCTGTTTCCCCATCTGCCCCCAGTGAGAAGTGATGAGAGCCGGGGCCATGTCCCTAGGGACTTGGCACACAGTAGTCATGGTTACTGCCAAGTTCATTACTGTGGTACAAGCTAGACCACGTGGATAGGGAGCACTTCCAGAGAGGAGGCTGAGCCACCACTTTGTGAATGGGGTAAGGTGCTTCAAGGGAAGTTTCAAGAAGAAGGGACAAATGAACAGGGCTGTGAAGGATGAGTAGGAGTTTGCCTGATAGCGACAGTAGAAGGAAGTACATGCAAAGGGTATGTTTGGGGACAGCAAGAAGATCAGTGCATGCCAAGGCCAATGGGTGGGAGGTAAGGCCAGAAGAACTCGCTAAGTTCAGGGTGTGGGCAGCCTTGGGTGTCAGGCTAAGGAGAGTGCAAGAGCCATGGAAGGTTTTGGAACCACGAAAAGGCATAATCAGAGCTGGGCTTCAGGCAGATTAATCTGGTGGTGGCCCAATGGCCCGGGGGCAAGCAAAGCAGGTCCTGGTTCTGAATCTCAGCTCTATTCTTTTCCAGCGGGTGACCTGGCAAATCAGGTTCCCCTTTGTGTCTCAGGCTCCTCATTTCTCAGTGGGACTTCCAACAGCACTCTGAGAATTAACTGAGATGATGCTTGCAAAGTGCTCAGTACTGGACACACAGCACTCGCCTGGTGACCGTGTGGGGCAGATTGGAGGGGCAGAGATCAGAGCTGGAGGCTGGGAGGTTCGGGACAGGGCCCAGGCGAGAGACACTGGGGATGGTCTGAGACCTCAGGGGAGGGAGGGGGAAGTCACAGGCAGAGACAGACCATGTATCACAGAGGAGAGCCCTGGCTTGGAGTCTAGCAGGCCTGGGGTGAATCTCAGCTCTGGTACTTCCCAGCTGTGAGACCTAGGTGAGGCCCTTAGTTTCTCTGAGCCTCATTTTCCTCATCTGTACAATGGGCCTGCTGACCTCCATTACTCAGGGCCCCGGTGAGTAGGAAGTGGGGGTTCTGGGCTCCTGGGAGATACCTGCTAAGAGTCCTTTGAACTTGAAGCTGGCAGGGAGGGCAGAGGGAGTCGAGAAGGCAGCTGGGAGGAGAGAAAGTGTGGCAGGCAAGGGGAAAAGCAAGGGGGAAGGGGGATGTTCACTGGTAATTAGAACGCTTGAACTTCAGAAAAGTTAATTAATGATGAGGCTGCTGTTCAGAGCAGTCTCAGGCTAGAAGGGGGCCCTGGCAGGGACTATGCTTAATTACAGGCTATGGCAGGAGAGTGGTGGTGGGGTGGGGGATGGGGGTAGGAAGGAGCAGGGCTGGGCCAGGAAGGTCTGAAGGAGAGGTAGGAAGGAAGGCAACATCCCAAGGTGAGCGAAGGCCCAGGGATGAGAGGGAGGCTGTTGCCAGGGAAACCAGGTCCATTCTCCGTCAGGAAAGAAGAGGTATTCGCCCCCAGTGGGTGGGGTCTGGCTAGCGTGGCTACATCCCAGTTTAGAGCAAGGGGCCAGGGTTTTCATTTGGAGACACACAAGAATTACAGGATATCAGAATGGACTTATTCATGCAACAGACGTTTACGGGGCTCCCACTAGGTGCCTGTCGCTGTTAGAGGGATGAATGCAAAACCCTCTTCCCCTTGGAATGGAGGTTCTGGTTGGGGTAAAGACCACAAGCATGCCAACAAGACAACTTTAGACATAAAAGTGCCTCAGAGTCCCTGCCTAAAGCTGATGGCTGCACGAGACTTTCTGCCTGGCCGGGCCTCTGGAGACTGAGTTCCATTCCTCTTGCTGCAGAAGCCGGTGAGGGCCTAGGCTCAGATGTTCCAGAATCTAGTGATGAGTTCTAACCCCGGTCGTGGAAGAAGAGGGAAGGACGGGGGTGTCCGCCGCATAGGCGCTAGCCCCGGCCCTGGGGCAGACACGGAGGAGGGAGGGGAGGGGAGGGGTGGTCAGAGAAGAGAGGCAATGACGGTCAGAAGGAGGTGGTCAGAGATGGACAGGCAGGGATAGCCCAGAGATGGCCTGCCAACTGGGCCTCTCTGGATTTCTCATTTCCTGGCCCCAAAGGGAACACTTAGGCTGGGGTGAGGAAATAGGGGAGGGGTCCTCGAGAGCGGGGGCTTGGTAGGATTTGGGTCCTCTGGTGGGTTCCACACCGGCAGCCCTGTCTGTTGAGAGATGGCTAGGCTGGGCTTGTCTCCAAGGGTTTTGCAAACTTGGGCATTGACCCACTCAGGGGAGGCGTCTGGGGGGCACCGGGGTATGTGCCTGCATTTGTGGTGGGCGGGGTATTACACTCCAGGGAGCATTCAGCCCTCCCTTGGCTTCCGTCTTCCCGACTGTTTTGTCCTTGACTCGGTGTGTACATGGTTTGAATGTGTCAGCATGCTGGTGATCCTGCTGAACTGCGTGACACTTGGCATGTACCAGCCCTGCGACGACATGGACTGCCTGTCCGACCGCTGCAAGATCCTGCAGGTGAGGCGGCCCACTCGGCCTGGCTTGCTACGCCCCGCCCATGAGGCCCCGCCCCCACCAGCCTTGCCCCGCCCGCCTGCCATACCCCGCCCACTAGCCTGGTGCACCACATCTCGCCCTACCTCCATACCCCGCCCACCCGCCCCGCCCCGCCTCGTCCCGCCTCGTCCCGCCTCGTCCCGCCTCGTCCCGCCTCGTCCCGCCTCGTCCCGTGTGCCATACTCCGCCCCTTCTGCCGTACATTGCTTACTTGCCCCTGCCCCGCCCTGCCTGCCGCGCTCCTGCCCACCACGTGGCCTGCTCTCGCTCAACTGGCTGTCCTCTTCATCATTCCCAACTGGTCTTACTCATTCCCCTTCTTGATCCTTTCTCCCCTTCATGCCCTCTATATTTTGGAGCCACTGCCCTAGGCTAGGGCCCTATCTTCCCAACCTAGATGCCTCCCCAAGCCTTCTCCTGGTCTCCCCAATCCCAGACTAACCATACTGTCCCATGCCACCAGAGTGCCAGTGACCCTGACACTCCTCTGCTCAAAGCCTGTCCTTAGCTCCTGGTGCTCTTGGAATGAAGGCTAAACTCTGCAATTTGCTGTCAGTTCCTGTCAGGAGCCAGCCTCCTGTATCTCTCCTGTTCTCAACTCCCGGGTCCAGGTGGGGTCCTAAACCTGGGTACCTACCATGACCCCATGCAGCGCTTGTCTACCCATAGTGCAAGGTGTTAGGGTTATACCCATTTTACAGATGTGTATAAACATCCTCATCCCATGTCCTGTCCCTGGAAAAGCCAGATTCCTCCTGGGAGGAGTTGCCTTCTGCGTCTTGTGTTTCCATGGGACTCAGGAGTTCTGAGCTGCCTTCAAGCAGCCCAGGGTCTCAGAATCACCCCCCGGGGCACTTGTTAAAGATGCAGACCTGGCCCATCTCAAATCTGCAGAATCAGAATCTCTGGGGTGGTAGTTCCTGGGTCTGAGAGGATGACAAGCTCCTCATCCAGCCCCAGGCCCCTGAGGGGAGTTAGAACCGATTAGCGTCATTGGGTACCAGGCTGGCTTCCCAACCAGCTGGTGAATTCATCAGGGACTCCTGTCTATGTCAGTGACACCCAGCCTCCCTCCCGGCACACAGTGGGCCCATTTGTTGAATTGACCACAGCCCTCAATGATCTGGAAAGAGGAATTCTACCCAGGCCCTGTGCTCAGGAAATACCTACTCCCTTGAGCCCATACTTAGGGACGCATTTGGGGTCTTCTTTCTAAACAGAGGAAGGCAGCCTGAAACCTGCCCACAGGGGCATCAGGTCTGTTTTGAGAAACCTCCTTCCACGTGGGCTTTGGAATCAGACAGACCTGAATGTCAGTTCTGATTCTGCCACTCGTGTTCTGCAATATGTTCTTATGTTCTGGGGCAAGTTGCTTGACCTCTCTGAGTCTGTTTCTGCCCCTAAAATGGGGCTATCCATGGGGTTGCTGTGGGAATTAGGAAAGAGAATGCAGGTCAGATATCTAGCCCAGTGCTTGGCCACTGTTATCAGGGAGAGCCCTTTGCCCTGCCCCTATCGGGGGCCCTTGTCAGTAGGCCTGACTTTCAGGAACAAAAGAATGGGCTGTATGACCTTAGGCCTCTTCCTTCCCCTGTCTCTTCATTTGTGAAATGACTCCACTGGACCAGGATCTCTGAGGTTCTCTTCCTGCCCAAGAGGGGATGTCTCCAGGTCTTTTCCAGGCCCTTCATGTCCATGCCTTTGTCCCCCCCCCACACTGTGGCTCCAACCCTGTGGTTCTGCTCCAGAGCCTCATACTGTCCCTTGCTTCTTGCCTTCCTCCCGTCCCTGCAGGTCTTTGATGACTTCATCTTCGTCTTCTTTGCCATGGAGATGGTGCTCAAGATGGTGGCCCTGGGCATTTTTGGCAAGAAGTGCTACCTTGGGGACACATGGAATCGACTGGATTTCTTCATTGTCATGGCAGGGTAGGTAGTATATATCACAGGTCTTAGCGTCTGGTGCACACCAGACATAATGTAATTAATCTGTGGGGCTTCTTGGTGTTTATGAGGAGGCTGCATTGGGTAGGGCCTTCCTGGACTCCTGGGGTGGGAGGAATGATGGCCCTTTGCTGAATGGCCTAGACAGACAGACCTTCCTCCCCTCTCTGGTAAGACATGTGTTCTCCTGCACTGTCTGCTGATACTGGGTCTGTTTCACACTAACTGTAGGACCTTGAGAAAGAAACTTAACCTGAGCCTCAGTTTCCTCATCTGTAAAATGGGGATAAGTATGGCTCTATCAAAATGAGCACCCAATCAATGTTAACTATTACCCTAAATCGCTCAGCGGGTCAGAGACAGCCCCAACTCAGGCACTGTGTGACTCCAAACTGTGGTTATTTCTGTCAAGACACAAACTACAGTCAGAGAGAAGCCAGGTTGCAGGTTAGCCCATTTGGAGCCTCTTGGACCCTGCTTTGTATCTTGTTCCTGCTTTCCTGGGTCAGATTGGGCTGGTGGCTACTCCTGCATTCATCTAACAGCCAAGGGTCGAATGAGCTCCTTCGAAGCACTGTCCTAGGCGTGGGGTAGGAAGAACAGCAAACACAGAACAGGCCTTGTCCTTCCCAGCTACTGTGCAGGGAGAGACATCCACCAGCTATGGAGGCGAACGTGCCACACACACAGAGACAAGAGCTCTGGGAGAAGCTCTGTGGTTTTCTGAGAGCATCTCTGAGACAACATGGTGGCTTGGGGGCTTGAGGACTTTCCTGAGGAGGTGACACACAAGAGGGGGAGGACAAGCAGGTGTTCATCATGCCCGGTAATGGGTCAACAGGGCAGAACTGAGAGGGGCAAGAGACAGACGGGGAGAGGGAAAGGCTGGAGGCCTGCGGGTGTGCACGCAAGTGTGCACGTGTGGGTGTCTGTGACAGTACGAGTACTCACGTATGTGTGTCAGTGTGTGTTGCGTGTGTGCGTGCTTGCGTGCGAGGTGCCCCTGGGACAGGGCAAAGAGGGAGGACAGGCACCCAGCTGAGATGGGAAATCAGTAGCACTAAGTGTATGCTGAAATCCACAGGGATGTCCTGAAATGAAATGATTTGTCCACCAGTGTTTAAAAAAAAAAACATTACACCTCTGCTCAGCAGGCTTTCCTGAGAACAGAGTTCAACTTCACCGCCACCCTGTCAATTACTTGGACCTTGCTGGAAGCTGTGCTGGGTTCATACGGTTTCTTGTGAACTGTGCCCCTCCTGTGGTCAAGTCTTTCATTCTCCTTCTCATTTTGCTTTGGCTGGAGGCCATCCTTAAGTCATTTGTTGTTGTTTTAAGGACAAGGTGTTTGGATAGTGTAATTTTTCAGAGTTGTCTCTCCAAACCTACATCCCTTTGATCTTCTTGTGTGAAGGACAGTTTTTGTCTGCTTCACTCTGGAATCATAATTTCTCTCCTCAGAGCCCTGCATGTGGTCCCATTGAAATCCACAAGCTCGAATTGTGGGTGAGTCCAGGACAGGTCTGACTCCTCTTCCTGGCTGCTTCCCTGCCAGATCCTTGTAGGGTTTGCTCCTCACCTTCAGAATTCAGACAGTTCACTAGGGCAAGTTTAGGCATAGAACTGCTCCCCATGGAGCCTTTTAGAACTGGTATTTCCCTTCACATCAAAAAAATATATATATTTCTTTTATTGGCTTTTTGGGTTTTGTCCATTCTTCTCTGCTGCCTGCTGGCAGTCCCATGAAGTGGGTATTTCCCTCCTGTATCTGTTCTCTGCATTTACCCTCTTTTCCCTCAAAGGTTTCATCTGTACTAGAGGAGAATTTGTTGACTTGTCTTCTGAGTCACCAACGATGTCCTTTCCTCTAGTTACTGCCCCTCCTGGAATCATTTGTCTCCCCTGTGTCTTGTTAATTCCCAAGATCATTTCTTGTTCCTGGGTTTCTCAGACCCATTCTTGTTTTATGGGTGTGATATTCATTCGACTCTCATCTTATGGATACGAAGTAGGCTTCTTAACAGTCCTTTCCTGACCTTGAAGTCAAAGTATAATCTCCAAAGAGTTAAAAAAAAAAAAAATGACCTGCACACAAATCTTAAAAGGCACGTGATTTAGCCCCTGTCTTAATGAGGAACCGGCAAGTTGGTAGTCGGCAGAATTAGGAAAACAGGCATTGGAGAGAAAATGTGGGGATGAGAGAGTTAGGTTGGAATCAAAACTGGTTAACGACCTATAGGGTCATAAAATGATAACTTGGGTTATCTTTTCTGTTGTGCAGAAATCACTTACAAAACTGCGGGTTAATGTGATTCCACAGCAGCCAGACCTTTAATTAACAGTCAGTAGTGAATGAACCAAGGGATATTCCCCCAGATAGTGAAATAATCTTTAGCTGGGTCTGTTAAGTAATGCTCCTAAATGACACGGTGAGAAATACTGCCCTCCCTGTGCCTTACTTCCAGGTTTTAGGATAATTGTTCTTGACTCCTGCTTGGGGGAAGGCATTTGCTTTGCCGGTTCCACTCAGTGCCTCCTACGAGCACCCCCACCTTGCCCTTTTGACTTGAAGAGTCTCTGTTGCTTACTGAGTTCCCCCCTCTGCTCAATTAAGACACTGAAAATCCAAGCTGAGCAGAGTGAGGACTGGTGAGGTCCCTGGTATCTTCTCTTGGTCCTTGGGTGGGGTCCATAGGCCAGCATCTGGCTGGGCAGGTGTGGGGTCGGTGGCAGGGGTGGGGGCGGGGAGAGCAAGGGATGCACGCATGCGCAGTCACGGGGGGGGGCGTGCCGGGTTTAATGCTCTGCTATGTCACCATTTTGAAATTCTTTCTAGGTTTTGAAGGGGGGCCCTGCATTTACATTTAGCACTGGGTCCCACAAATTATGTAGCTGGTCCTGGTTGGGGGGAGGTTCAGTGGAGACTTTTTTACTAGAGTCATGAACACATTTGGGTGACCCAGACCTGTCTTATTCTCAAGGTCGTCCTTGTCCTTTGTGCCTAGGGATGGTGTGGGTGCGGAGGGCAGGATGGGAAGCCACAACCCGAGGCTCCACAGCCCAGCTCCCCAGTCCCAGCCCCACTTGGTGCTATAAATGTTAGGTTTCCTGAGTAACGGGCCTGACATCCCAAGGACGTTTTCTTCCTTCCTGCTCCTCCCCTTCCCCAAATTACTGGCTCCTTTTTCAAGCTGTGGAGGAGACAGTCTCCACGCTGGAAGGTTCCTTCGAGGTCAGAGCCTTCACCTCCACATCGTCAGCCCCTGCTTGCATGCTGTCGCTGTGGGGAACTCACCTAGCAGCCGATACCAAATGGGGACAGCCCGATGTGCTAGAAAATTCTTTCTTTCGCTGAGCCAAATTTGTCTTCCTGTAGTTCCCATCTGCTGGGAACATTCACTCGTTTGTTTACAAAATCAGTATTTATTGAGCACCTACTACATGCCGGGCCTTGGGTTGAACAAGACAGATGCCGTTATGATCTCATGGTTTAGAAAACAGATGTAAAACAGAGAATTTGATGCTAAGTAAATTCTAAATTGGGATCAGTGCTATTGCAAGGAAGTGTAGAGGACCATGATGTTGTGGAACGGGGACCTGATTTACACAGGGGGGTGGTGGATGCCCCCTGAAGAAGAGAGGCCCAGGCGGGGAGTAAGAGCTGAACGGGCAGAGGATGAGGACAGAGTGTCTAAAGGAGAGGGGACAGCCTGCAGAGGGCCCCTGGGGCTGTTTGGGGAAGGTGTGTGAGGGGAATTTGGGAGCTTAAGGATCCCCAGGGGTGGGCAGGTGCTCAAAGATGGGGATAGAGAGGGAGGCAGGGGCCTGATAACAGAGTTCCCCAGAACCTGCAGGGGAGGTCATCTCTGACAGACTCATGACAGTCCTTCAGAATTTGGAAGGCGGTTCCTTTCCTCCTTGAGGCTCCCTCTCATTTTCCTTTTCCTTTCCTTTCCTTTTTTTTTTTTTTTTTTTTAAAGATTTTATTTATCTGAGAGAGAATGAGAGAAAGAGAAAGCGCACAAGTAGGGGGAGGGGTAGAGGGGGAGAAAGCGAGAGGAGTAGACACCCTTCTGGGCAAGGAGCCCAATGCAGGGCTCTATCCCAGGACCCTGAGATCATGACCTGAGCCGAAGGCAGATGCTTAACTGACTGAGCCACCCAGGCGCCCTCCCTTTCTTCACATGGAATGTTCCCAACACCTGCCATCATTGGTTTGAGGACAGCCGAGGCCACCTCATCTGCTGGGCTCACTTGAGGCTGTCACGGTGCCTGGCCTGGGGTAGGTCCCCAAACTCCCAATGACAGCTCACGGGGCAGAGAGAATGGGCCTTGTCCTTGTCCCCGTGCCACGTGGTGACCTGCTGAGTGGCTGTGCTCCCTGCCATGCCCTTTGTGTTCACTTTCCAAGCCAGGTCTCTCCCACCCTGGAACTAGACACAGTTGACCTTTTCTTAACCCAAGTACCAAACTTTGCGTGTTTTGCCATTAATTTTCTCTTACAGTGACCCCTTGGAGTCCTGATTCAATCACTCATTACACTTACTTCCTGTGCTTGATCTGCTCAGGAGAGCGAGCCTTGGGGCACCTCGCTACAGACTCTCTTTCAGTGTGGGACAAACCTCCAGTAAGCATGGGTTATGCTTGAACCCACCTTACTGTCTTATCTGAACTACACTTTTCTGCTCTTATCTATTAGGAAGTCATGAAACAGTCAATGACATTACTGTTGAACTTGAGATATTCTTTATGTCTGTATCTCTCTCGGTGCATTGTGCTGGTAATTCTACCTCCTCCCCCAACCAAAAACCTGAATGGCCATTGCCATCTGTGGGGAGGGGCCTGGGCACTTCTGTTAAAAGCTTCCCCAGGAATTCCAGTGATGATTTTCTTAGGTGAACCAGGGCTGGGGGACTGGGCTGCAGGGACCTCTCCAGAATGAGGCTGAGGCAGAGTCTTGCCAAGGGCATGGCTGGTGAGGACCCCATCTTGGATGAATGCAGGGGACAGGAGCTGCCTTGAGTCAGAAAGCCCTTGAAAACTTCCAACTGTGATGGCATCCCAGAGAGGGCCTCGGTGTAGGAAAGTGACAAAGCTAAGGGATGACCACGAGCAGACCAGGAATGGGCAACCAACCTCTCCACTCCTCAGACACATGCACAGCCTTGCCCCCCTTTTTAGTGCTCCTCAAAGTTCAAGGAGCAACAGGATCTCTGGGGGGGGTCCATGTTAAAATGCAGATTCCCGGGCCTCCCACCCCAAGGATCCAGACCCAGGGATCTGGGTATGGAGGGCCTAGGAATTTGCATTTTAACCAAACACCCGGGTGGCCCCAGTGCAGGTGCTCTGACTCATTTGACCCTCAAGATGCCCTTGACCGGGAGAGATTCCAGTGGAGATGACAATTCCCAGTTCTGGGGAAGAAGCACGAGGAGGGCCCCATTTCTGATCTGGGGCCGGGATCTGAGTATTAGGACAGATCATGACAGGCATACATACTTCGTGAACAGAAGTGTGGGGACTCCCCCTAGGAATTTCTTATCATCATTAAAAATATTAACACAGATAGCAGTAATGTCAGTAACTCAGCCCCTCAGCCGGGGAGCGAGAAGGAGGGGCTGGTCTGTGTCCATCAGACCCTGGGAACCTCTTTTCGGGCGCGAGTGAGCACACACAGGGAACAGCTTGCCCATCCTGACTTTTACAGGCTCTGGGGAAACAAAATGTCAATAAGAATTGTTCCTCAGCCCCAGACTGGAGCTTTCTAAAAAGAGCAGGCAGGCATGTCCCCTCTGCAGTTGCTTGCTGGGAGGTCCTTTTGTCCGAAGTGCCCGTCCATGGTTCTTTAGAAAGCAGAGGGAATGGAATCTTCCTCGGCTCCATCTGGCGTGTGATAAAAAGTAAGAACATCTACTGTTTGCTGAGTGCTCACGGCGGGGCCAAGCTGGGCATCTGCTGGTTTCATCTTCAGACTGGCTCTGCGAGGGATGGACCGTGGTGAGTTGCATTTCACAGATGAGGCACGGTAGCAGGGAGAGTCCTGCCCACGGTCACTGGCTGGTAAGGGAAAGGGCCGGAAGGTGAACCCAGGGAGCAAGGCTCCAGAGGCTGGAGTTGAGTCCTGGTTTTGTTTAACTTGCTGGGGAGCATTTAGCTGCAAGTAACAGAAGACTCAACCAGCGGTGGCTCGAGCAAATCCTGGGGTGTTTTTTCCAACATAACACGAAGTCCTGAAGTCGATGTGTGCTGATGATGGCTCTGTGATCTGGGGGCTAATGTCCGTGATTTTCCAGGCCTTCCTTTCATGGTCACAAGGTAGCTGCTGAAGCTGTGGGCTTCGTGCCTGCATCGAAGGAGGGAAGGATGAAAGGAAACAGGGCTGTGCCAGTCGTGCCTGTCCACTTGGATCAGGAAGACATTTTCTTTCCTAGATCTTTCCTCCGTGCTAGCACACTTGGCCAGAACTGGGTCTTGTGGCCACGTTTAGCTGCAGGGATAGCCAGCAAAATAGAAAACATCATTGAATTTGGCTCCATCAGTCAAGAATTGTTCCCTGGGGCCAGGCAGGATTGGAAGAAGAGAGAGTGCACATTACGTGGGCAACTCTCAGCGTGTGCCACATTCCTCTCCTAGGGTCTGAGTTTCTCTGTCTGCTCTTGGCCAAAGCTGTGGCCCTGTCATGTTACCAAGCCTCACTGGAGCCTCTGGAGCTCTGCCTGGGCTGACAGGGCAAGGTGTGTGATCTGTTGAGAAGTCTAAAGTCAAATTCAACCCATGCAGGCTGTGCAGAGGCCTGTCCCTGCTCACAGACTGGGCTGCGGTTATGGGAGTCAGAGTGTCATCATTGTGGCTGTTTCCAGGAGCCTTTGGAGCTGGCCTCCCTCCGGCATGACTCTGTATGCATCATCTGTGAGTCAGGGAAGCACTCCTTATGTCAACAAGACCTGGGCACCCTCCTGGTCTTCCTGTCTTTACATCCTGATTTATCCTGGGCTCTACAGGTTTGTCTGCTCCAAGCACTGGGGCTCTGAGGGCAGGGCTGAGGCTGACTCATCATCCCAGAGTCCCCAGAGCTTGGCTCTGGGCCAGCATGGAGGGGGAGTCTCCATGACTTGTTTGTTTGGAATCTGTTGTGACCAGGCACTGTGGAGCTGCAGGAGAGGGTATCTGGAACCATTTTCTTCCTTTCCTTTCTTCTCTTCCCTCCCTCCCTTTCCTTCCTACCCTTCTCTCCCTCCCTCTCTCCATCCCTCCTCCCTTTCCTTCCTTCCTTCCTTCCAAGATTTTTTTTTTTTTTTAATTCATTTGAGAGTGAGAGAGAGCATGGGAGCGAGAGTATGAGCAGGGGGGAGGGTCAGAGGGAAAGGGAGAAGCAGACTTCCTGCTGAGCAGGGAGCCCAGCACCGGGCTCAGTTCCAGGACCCTGGGATCATGAACTGAGCCCAAGGCAGGTGCTTAACTGACTGAGCCACCCATGTGTGGAGCCACTTTCTTTAAGCTGAACTGGCCTTGGGTGGGTGTGGACTGGGAAGATTCCAGTGGGAACCTTGGGATGGATGTTTTTCTCATTTGCTGTGGAGTAGAGTGGATGAGAGCAATGATAACCACTCAGGTTTGTTTCCATGGAAACAAGATGCTACACGCTATGAGGGCTGAGGGTTAAGTCGCCGGAGATTCTCAGGCCATAGGCTGACAAGCCGACCCAGTCAATCATGAATCCGGAAGGCCTCTCTCGGTTACACGGGATAGAAACCTGCCGATCCTGGTTTAGGGGAGTTTATCATTTCCTTTCCTGAAAGCCGCGGGGTCTCCAGCTTAAGGGCCCATTTGATCCAGAATCCTGGAAGAGATCACTAGACCCTGTGTCCTTCCATCTTACAGCTCTGCTCCTTGCTCTGTGCTGACATACATCCCGGCAGCTTTCCTGCCAGGGTGCGGGTGGCAGAGGGCAGCCCCGGCCTCAGAATCCTCTCTTGGACTCACTGGAAGGGGACCTTCCCTTTCACAGTCCCTCCAAGGAGTGTGGAACGTAGCTTCCTTGACTTGGAGTGGGCGTGGGTCATGTGCTCATTCCTGAACCAATCACTGCGGCTGGGATGAAGCTGTGCTCTGATTGGCGATCGCGAGTCCGGGCCCCACCCATGCCACGTGGCCTGAGAGTGGGAAGCCTAGACTTTGCAAAATGCCAGGATTCTTCGCCCAAGAGCTGGGAAGGGAGCCCGGGGTAGGCTGAAATCAGCAGGTTTACCAGAAGTGGTGTTTACTGACGGCGTTGCGCTCCCTTACGTCCTCACAATCCCGAGAACTTGGGAGAAGGGGTGCTTAATGCCATGTTGCACATTTGGAAATGGAGGTTCAGAGAGAGTAGCAACCTGCCCCAGGTCACACAGCTTGTAGGGCCCAGATCTGGGATGTGCTCACATACGGCTGGCCCAGAACCCATGCTGACTCACAGCATGAAGGGTTTTACCTTTTCAGAGGCCAAAATATTCCAGTCCACCTGCCCCTGAGGACCTGGGCAACTTTACCAACCCTCAGAGGGCTGCCGGCTGAGTCGTCCGAGAGGGACATTTACTCCCTAAAGTCTGGTAGAGCCTAGGGTGTCTGGCTCCCAGCAGCTGTGTCCACTGGTTGTACCCAGAGGAGGCTAGTGTAACGTGCAAAATTTCATGAAGCAGACATCGGGAGGCATATTTGGGACCTATACTTAAAAATGACTTGTTATTGTTGATCTGAAATTCTGATTTACCTGGGAATCCTGTATTTGTGTGGCAGCTGTACCTAGAGATGAAGTCACTGGAGTATTGTCATCGAGCGGAGGCTTGCGTGGAGAAGATGCGGGTCTCCTGCTGCTGTGGTCCCTGGGGCTACCCTTGGTCCCACCTGCCTGGGGTCTGTGTATACAGCCTTTCCTTCGACTTTGAGGCCCCAGAACTTTCTTTGGCTCTGAACTTGGCCCCAGTTGGTTTTAGAATCCCTGTTTTCTGGTTTCATAGGATTTGTGTGAGAGTGTATGGGTGGAAGTGACCTGTAAACCAGAAAGTGCTGGCCAAAGTCAAGGGTTAATGTGACTGCTCCCTAATTCTCTCTTTCCATTATTTCCTCCCTCCGTAACCTCCCTCAGCTGCACACCTACTATGCGCTAAGTGCGGGGTAGCGGTGTGGGCTAGTGGTCTAGTCACCCGCTAGAGCATGCCTGAGTCATCACAGGGCTGCCTTCTGACAGATGATCTGCCATTTCCAGGATCTCAGCTTCCTTTCCATTAGCTACATCTTAAATTACATTTTAAGAAAGCCCCCGTGGGCCCCTTGCAAAGATTGAGGAAACACCCTATTTTTATCAGCAACACACAGAAATCATCTCCTGGGAGGGGTATTTCCTGGAAAGATGTTAAATCTCAGTCATTTTATGTTGCTTCTTGTCAGCTCCAGGCTTTTTTTTTCCTGATCTTGTCCCTTAAGTTCTGTGTTTGACAAGTTGGCATGGAGAGCCCGCCCTGGGCTGGGACACCGGGGACCTAGCTGGAACTCTGAGCCAGGCCCTGCCCTGAGGAATTGGGACATGATAGAGCACATATCAGAGCCAGAGGTGCCCTCTTAGAGGACATTGGGACACAGGGCAGGCGAGCTTAGTTCAGGAGTGGGCCCTGGGCCTTTCTGGGGCCCCCGGGTAGGTCGGACAGATGCAAAGGCAGGTATCCTGGAAAAAGCCCAGGGCACTGTGGGAATGTGGGGTGTGCACACCGTCCTGGAAGGCAGGGCACGTGGCAGACGGTGCTGGGGTCACGTCAGAGCTTCCAGAAGCCCTTCCTGCTGGGCTTTCTCAGGCAGGAGGTGGGATTCAGGGAGGGGTGTAGGCGAGGGGTGTAGGCAGGCACATGCGATTCGTGGACAGGTGTGAGCTGAGGCAGGGAATGAGGCTGTGACAAAGGAAGGAACTGTCAGCGCTTCTTTGGCTTCTCCTTGGGCCAGGCCCTGTTCTTTTTTTTTAAGATTTATTTATTTGAGAGAGAGAGAGAGTGCACGCACACCTGTGAGAGTGAGAGTGAGAGTGTGTGCAAGTGGGTGGAGGGGCAGAGAGAGAGAGGGAGAGAAACTCAAGCAGACACCCCGCTGAGCAGGACCCCAATTCGGGGCTTGATCTCAGGACCCTGAGATCATGACCTGAGCTGAAATCAAGGGTCCGATGCTCAATCGACTGAGCCACCCAGGTGCCCCAGGGCCAGGCCCTGTTCTAAGCACTGACTCCATATAGGAGCCCATATCATTTTCCCCACAGCCCTGGGAGGTCAGTTCAGTGACTTGCCCAGGATCACACAGTACACTGGGATTAGGATCCGGGCTCCATGCTCTAACCACCGGGGAAAACTGCCCCCAGGGTGCTTGCCCGATTCTAGGCACTGCCGTGTGTGTGGGGCTTCCTGGCTACCTGGCCAGCTGAGGCGGGGGTGCTTGGGAGCCAGAAGGCGGCTGGCCTGATGCCTGATGAGGAAGGGGGCGGGCTGCGCAGAGCTCCCGAATCCCACGCTCCCTGGCTGTGTGATCTGGCCTCTTTCTGAGTCTCAGCTTCCAAATCTGGCAGTGGGGGCCGGAAGTCCCTCTACGGGAAGGTGTGTCAAGTGCCCGGCACATAGTGCTCAGGAAACCCTTGTGAACCAGCCAGGACACTTGAGTCGTCAGTGGGAGAAACCAAAGGCAAGTGGGGCCCAAGCCTCAGAGGGAGTGTATTGGCTCACAACTGGAGAAAGCAGAGGGCAGATCTGGGATTTGGATGGAGGGAGTGCTTGAACCATATGGCCAGGCTCCTGCTTCTCTCCAGCTCTGGACTCAGCCTTCTTTTGAGTTGGCAGAATTCTTAGGCCACCATGGAGGCAAGATGGCTGTTAGCGCCTAAGGGTTTCCAGGCGGTAACTTAGCCAGGGAAAGCCCTCTTCCCTGTCATCCCAACTTAGCAGCCGGGTTGCCCCTCACAGCCCACCTGGGGTCCCATGCCCATCCTGAACTAGTCACGGTGGCTGGGGGTTGGTGTCTGCCACATGACCCGGCCTGGGCCTCTAGGGCTCTCTTGGGAGCCAGGGGATCTGGGGGTGGGGGAGGAAGGCCCCTCAGCAGGAATAGGTAGGGCTGTGCCCTGAAGACCCAGGGTCTCCTCTCCCAGCCCACTCCTGCACATGAGCCCCTCTCCTCAAGTACAGCCCTGGAACTGGGTTTAGGTACTCTCCTCCTGGGGTGATGTCAGGACAGAAGTGTTCGCTTTAAAGCAAAATTACTTACCTAATTAGGTGCTTGGGAGCTGGCAGGAGGTAGTGGGGTTTTTTGTTGATTTTTTTTTTAGACTTTTAGCACCGAAAGCCGTGTGATAAAGTAACTGTGTAATTAGGAATTAATTTCTCACTCCCGTAAGTGATGTCTTACTTGGGGCCCGAGGGAAGCCAGCCCAGTGGTTATTTACCCATAGAGTGACCCCTCCTCACCCTCTCTTTTTTGGAAGGGGGGGGTGTCTCCCATAGCTGTCATCCAGGGTGTGGAGGGAAGTAGCTTCTTTCATCACATGTGTTATTCATGCAAAGCAGATCCCTGAGTGCCTACTGTATGCTGTGTGGGGTTGGTGTGGGGCTATGTCTCAGAAGGAGGGGTGACTGGCCAGCCCTGACCCCCTCTGGTCCCATTCTGAGGCCCACTCCACATAGTCTCTCAGGGCATCCCGATTGTGTCCCCATTGTCCACATCAGTGACCTGCTCACGAACAGCCCCTCATTGGCTTTTCTCTGTTTCTTCCCCTCCCTT
>NW_019154139.1:8894094-8937584 GCF_002288905.1 Enhydra lutris kenyoni | reverse complement strand
GGGAGCCAGAGCCTGTGCCCCAGAAAGCTGGGGGATGGATGGAGGCATTTCAGGCAAAGAAGCTTTCACTCAATTATTCTTCAAGCAGCGGGAGGGGGCGGTGGCTTCCCAACAGTTGGACAGGTTTGCCTGGTGTGTGGGAAAAGCCTTCATTTCCCTGCTGGTGGTAGTGACAGGTGGAGCTGGTGGCCGTGCTGGAGCCCCAGGGTGGAGGATGGTGGGGGGGAGAGGGTGGGAGGGTCTGCTGAGCCATACCCCGGGTCAGGCTGAGGCTGAGGGCCGAGTAGGGGGAGAGCAGGGACAGGTAGGAACTGAGCAGGACAGGCAGGATCTAATGGAAGCTGGGAAACCACAGAGGGGACCCCAGAGGGCTGCCTCCAGTGGAGATCTGGGAAGACTTCCTGGAGGAGACAAAATTCCTCCAAGGTGTTTCAGGGCCGGTTGCACGTGGTGAGGGAGGGTGGACTTCTTCTTTTTTTTTTTAATTTTTTAAATTTTATTTTTTTATAAACATATAATATATTTTTATCCCCAGGGGTACAGGTCTGTGAATTGCCAGGTTTACACACTTCACAGCACTCACCATAGCACATACCCTCCCCAATGTCCATAACCCCACCCCCCCCTCCCCCCAGCAACCCTCAGTTTGTTTTGTGAGATTAAGAGTCACTTATGGTTTGTCTCCCTCCCAATCCCATCTTGTTTCATTTACTCTTCACCTACCCGGAGGGTGGACCTCTTGATTGAGATCCTGGAGGATCGGTGAGGGTTCCAGTGTCATCTCTGCCTTTGGGTCTTTCCCTGACTTGAGTGGCTACTCCTGAGGGCGGGGGCCAGCTCTGAGTCCTTCTTGGGCCTGTAGCACCCATACTGGCTTGGTTCATTGCAGACTCTGGTGTGGAAAAACTTCCAGGACTCTAAGGGGCATCACCGGATTCTTAAAGCATGAGAAAGGTTTTAGTGGACAGATGAGAGAGAACATCCCAGGCAGAAGGGACAGAGGGCACAGAGACCTGGTGTGATGGGTGCAGTGAGCCCGTGAGGCTGGAGCCTGGGCGCCTTGCGGGGAGTGTGCCTGGGAGAGCGTAGATTTTTCCTGCAAGCCAAGTACAGCATGCCTGTCGCATCCCCGGAGATGACACCTGGACTGCTGGGAGCCCGTGTTTGGGCTCAGAGGACTGGAGAGCGGACAGGGAGGGGCAGATGTGGTGTGACCCTGGCTGGGCAACCTGGGACATGCGATGTCACCCCTGTCTGGCTCCTCTCCTCGTCTGTGACTTTGGGCATCGAAGCCAGGCTTACTGGGGACCTGGGGGCTGGGGGAGATGTAAGGACTGGGAGCCCGGCTCTAGGCCTCTGCCGGCAGCCAGGACCTGACACTGCAGCTGTGATTTTGCCTTCTGGTCACTGCCTGGGGTCAGCCGCCCCCCACCCCCACCTTGGTTCTCTCCTGCTAGCCTTCCCTGCTTCAAAGGCTGCTGGGGAAGCACGGGCAAGAGCCACCCGGCAAGTGCTGGGCTGCAGCTGGGATCCTGACCCCGTTCCTTCCTCTCCTCTCCAGGCAGCTATGGGCACGGATGGATGTGCGTGGCTGGCTAGATGGCTGTGGCCTGCTCCGTGGCCTTGTGTCCCTCCTGCTCCATCCCTCACTGTCCGCCTTTCTCTGCAGGATGGTGGAGTACTCCCTGGACCTCCAGAACATCAACCTGTCAGCCATCCGCACCGTGCGCGTCCTGAGGCCCCTCAAAGCCATCAACCGTGTGCCCAGTAAGTTGGCCCCCCCGTTGCTCCCCCCCCTCCGCAGCCATTCCTGCACTAAGACAAGACTGACCAGCACCTTCCAGCGCCTGTGCTGGGCATGGGGATCCCTCAGTGACTGGACAGATATGGGTCCTGCTCCCACCAGGCTCCTGGGCCCATTTTGGGCCAGAAGACGCGGGAGGGAGGTCCTGGTAGCTCTGAGTCCCATAAGAACTGGAACAGCAGGATTCTGGGGAGTCTGGTTTTTTGGGGACAAGGCTCCTTGTGGGGGGCGGCTGTCAAGGAGGACACACGTGTGAAAAGAAGCTGCTTAGTTTAAGGGAGAGCAGCCCCAGCTTTCGCAGGGGAGGGGATCCTCAGAGCCCTCACTGGTGCCCACTTAGAACTCAAGCTCTGTCCCCCAACCACGTGCCTGCGCACCTGCCCACATCAGGACCCAACCATCCGTCTGTCTGTCCACCCGCCCAGTGTTGAGAGGTTATGTTATGACAGGCCCTGGCATCTGCCCATGTAAGTAATCGTCAGAGCTTTTCCATCTCCATGATTTTCGTGAGCTTATGATCCCTCCGTGAGGGAGGTGGGCTGTTCTCACGGAAAACGGAGGCTAAAAGACCAAGACTCGGAGAGGCCAAGTAACTTGCTCAAGAGGCCTCCTGACTTCCTGAGCAGTGTTTTTTCTAGGACCCTGAGTTTAGAGTAGGATGGGGGATGGGGAAGGAGAGAAGGACAGAGCACCCAGCCGGCTCCTGCCTGGGGTTTAGCCCTATCAGCAAAAGGCAGGAAGTTTCGTGAGCACCTACTCACCTCCCGCGTGGCATTTGACGAACTGACGGCTGACTGAATCCTCTGACAACCCTGGTGAGGCTCAGGTCGGTGGCGAGTGCCTGAGGGGCTGGCCTGACTCTGGGCCGGTGGGGTAGGGCAGTGGAGGCCACACTTAAGGGTATTTGTGGAGCAGGCTGGGTGGCCCAACCATAACTTCATTCTGAGATGGGCAGACCGGGCCAAGTACGGAGGGTTCCCGGGGGTGCACGTACCGGGTCACGTCCCCACATGTGAAAGTTGACATGGCAGGAACCCCCAGGGAGCCCCGAGTGCTACTCTGAAGGTCTTGAGGGAAGGATGGGGAGGCTGGGGCGGGGTAGGGGTGAGTGACTAGGAGCAAAGCTGTGGGCGGAGTGGGGAGGAGCAGTTCAGCATTGTGCCCTTGGTCCCCTCCCACTGCTCTGCGGAGACTCCACTGGGGGCAGGGCAGGGGGGGGTTCCCCAGCTTCTCTCTGTGCTTCCCACCCCCACTATTCCTACAAGACTCCTTCTAGATCACCTAGTTCGAAACCGTCTTTAGCCCATTGAAAGGTCACACAGCCGGCACCTTGGCGCCCAGGCGTCTAACCAGTACACTCGCCACAGTGCATGCCCCCTCCCTGATGCCCCCCCACCCTTTCCTGGGGTGCCGGCCACGGGATGGGTTTCCTTCATGGAGTGCCCACAGCTACCCTGGTACGTGGAAGCCGCGCGAAAACTACGTGTCAGGGACACACTGAGCAAGTGTGTTGAGCAGCTGTCCCGTGCCAGGGCCACGGGGCCGTCGGTGCTCAGACACAGAGGTGTCCCGGCATCATGGAGCACGTGGGGCATGACATGGGGAAGGCGGGGGCCTGGCGGCCCAAGACGGTGTCTGAATGGAGACCCCGTGCGGCCTGGGGACTAGCCAGGCCACGGAGTGTTTCAGAAATGCCTGGCAGGAGTGGGGAGCATGGGTGGGACAAGCCGGCCTCAGGGTGTTTCTGGGACTGCAGGTCAGTGATGGCCGTGACCGTGACTGGGTAGGGCGGGACTGAGGGAGAAGATGCCCAGAAGGCCCAGGTCTCACCTTGGGGAGTGAGAGGGGAAGCCCAGTGTCTTGTCTGAGCCTCCTCAGAGGGAGGGTATGGGAGGGCCCCCGTTTCTCCTGCCCACCCCACCCCCTGGCCCTGGCCTTCCCCACTGTTGTCCCAGGGCAAGCAGGGACAGCTCTCAGGAGGCAGCCCCCCGATGACCACTGAGTCCATGGGCCGGGACCCCTTCCCAGCGGTGTGTGTGGCTGTGCCAGGGGTCACATGCAGGTGTTTGTACATTGTCCTGCATTCTGAACCTCCAGGTCTTGGGAGCAGTGACATAAGGGGACATTTGAGAAGAGAAGGTCTGGGGGGAGGGGATAGGGTGTCGGTCTCTTTCTGGGGGGGGGTTTCTGTACATCTCTGTGTGGATGCATGTGGGTCTGAGAGTCTACATGACTACAGGAGACCACGTGTGTGTACATGCGTGTGCATGTGGCATGTGTGGCGCCTGTGTCTCTCCCTGCCACCCCCCCCCCCTCAGGACTGAGTGAGGCGCTCATTAGGCGGCTCCTGGCTGTGGAGGTCACTTCCCAGTCCCCAGTGCCAGCCTGCCTGGTTCTCCAGAGAATGGCAGCGATGGGCCTTGCGCTCCCGAAGCTTCCAATTTTGGAGGCTGCATGGCCCGGAGCGCCGGGGGAGGAGTCCGGGTCCTTCCTCAGGGGCCTCCCGCCTGCTAATAGACGTGACTGGGAGGCCCAGGCAGCCAGAGCTGGGGGATGGTTTCCTGCTCGGGGAGCTGACTGTCCCTCTCAGCTGACAGAAAGAATCTCGCTGCCTCAGAACTTGGCTTGGGGGGGGCTGTTGGGAGCACAGACCCTCTGGGAGCCAAAATAGACCCAGGGCATCCCCTCCCCCAACTTAGAAACCACCCCGTGCTCCCCTTGGAAAGAAACCTTAAGATCAATGCATATTCATGAGGAATTCAGTTAATAGGAGCCTCAGGCTGTTAGAGCAGGTTGGCTGGTCCGTCCTCACCTTTGTGGGAGGGGCCGTTTTGGTCCCAGATGCCACCTCCTCTGCCCAGAGTCACTGAGGAATGGTGGCATGGCAGGGGGCGAGGCACAAGTTCTTACAAGTGTCTCCTAGAGAGATTTGGTTGGTTCCCTCCTTTTTTTCTAGATGTTTCCCTAAAACATTCCAAGTCCTTCTGTTCATTTTCGGAGTTCCTTCTGCCCTGGGACTCCCTCTTTTCAACAATAGCCTGTAGCTCTCAGTGTTGCCACTAGATGGCAGGCTAGAGACCCAGGAATGGTGAAAGGATGGGCTATTAATTGCAAAACCTTGGAGAGTGGGCAGCTCCTTGCAATTGGAAAAATATAGCAATGGCTGCAAAGCCTTAGCGCGATCAGCCCGGAAGACTTAGTTGGGTTCGCAGGGGACTCAAGGTCTGTTTGTTGGCTCTGCCAGGACCCCGCTCTGTGATCCGGGAAGTCCCTTGGTGTCACTGGACCTCACTTCCTCTACTTGCACAAATCAAGAGGAGGACTGGATTCGATGTGTAGTTCTCAACTTTGTGCATGATGGATGGGGCACCTGGGAGTCACAGTGTTGTTTACAAACCTTATAAAATATGTCCCTCCACGCTCCCATGCCGGGCTCTATCCTGGCCATTCAGCCTTTGATGGATAAAGGTAGCACAGCGTGGAGGAGAAGGTTGGGGAGGGAGAGAGGAAGGCACCAGATTGTGAGTCAGGAGGCGGGGCTCTGGCTCCTTACTGTGGCTTTTGTAAGTCACTGTCCGTTTCTGGGCCTTGGTAAGACGGGGCTCATTATCTCTAATAGTGCCCCATCCTGGCTCAGGGCAACTCCAGGCCTGCACCCCCAGTAAGCCCGTGGCAGTGCCTTCCAAAGCCCACTGGCCACACTATTTAAATATGAAAAGTGCCCTTTGTTTCTCCAGTAAGAAACTAGGGAAGTCACTGCTAGGCTGTGAGCCAGCTGAGTCTGACCTGTGGGCCCATATCTGTAGCTCACTGACCATGACGCCCCTCAGCCCAGGCTGTGGAGGGGGGCGGGAGGGAGGTCTGGGGAGCTCAGGGGCAGCTGCTGGGGATGCTGGGCCTGGCCTGGGCCACTGCCCGCCCGCAGAGTCCTGTCCAGCTCATGGTCCCTGGTGCAGTGATCACTGCTACTGTGCAGGGGCGTTTGGGCTGGGCCTGGGGTAGGGGCGAGGCAGAGAGGTGGAGGACATGCTCCCAGGGCAGGGAGGCAAAGCTGACAGCTGCGGAGGAAGCCACTGTCAGGTCCCAGCTGTGGGACCTGGAACTGAGGCTTCGCTCTACACAGACAGGCCCAGGTTCGAGTCCCAGGGCTATACTTGCCCGCTGTGGGACCTTGGGCCTCCACTCTCTTCTCCTGGCCCCCATTTCCCCAACAATAAGATGAGGCTGATAAGACCAATTTCTTTACAGTTTTGTAAGAACAAAATGCTGTAACATGCATAAAGGGCTTAGCACAGAGGTCAATGTGCTGTAGATGGTAGGTGTTAACTGTTGTGAGGAAGGTGCTGGAACATTGAGGACAGAGGGCAGGGGCCTCGGGGCATCCTGGCAGAGGCTGAGGTGGGGAGACAGTCCCCAAGCTGGGGACTGGGCAGGAGGGCTGCGTGGCAGAGCGGGGCGGGAGCTGAACTCTGCGCATGCTCTGTGGACTGACCAAGAGTGATAAATGGCCGAAATCCATCAAGGGCTTTACATGGCTGCTTTCTTTGGTTTCCTAACAGCTGTAGGATGGTGGAGCTGCTATGATGCCCACTTTACAGATGGGGAAACTGAGGCACAGAGTGGTTGAATAAATTGCCCTAGGCCGCCCAGTTGGCTGGGGGCAGAGGCAGGATTTGAACCTGCGCTCCCAAGACCCCAGGGCTTTTGGCTCCTTTCTGCCACTCCTTCCTCTCCCCGGAACTTGTAGGTGCCCCAGCTAGCCACCCCGTCTGCAGGGCATCAGGAAAGCCCCTGCCCACATCCAGCGTCAAAGCAGAAGTGATGTTGTCAGGACCCTTCCCGAACACCTTTCACTGGCAAAGCACAGAGCTCCTGGGGTACCGGGCACTGTGTGACCTGACAGGGACAAGTCAGGGTGGGAGGCAGGGAGGCACAGTGGTTCTGCACAGAGCACTGCTGCCAGGATTCAAAGCTTGGTCCTATGTTGATTAGCTTTGCGACCCCAGGAAAGTTTCCTGTCTTGCTCGTTCTCCTGCCTGCACAGTGAGGATGGCACGTAGCATCTCCCGTGGGTTTGCCTGCACCCCAGGCACAGAACAGGTGCCCAGTGACCAGCCCCCACCCTGCGTCTCACGGAGGGAGGGCCCTGGTGTTGGGGCCTCAGAGGGTGGTGTCCAGAGCAGTAGACTGGGGCTTGGACCTGGGATCTTGGCCAGTTGCTCCACCTCTCAGGCCTCAGTTTTCCCATCCCTAAAATGGGGCTCCAGCCCTCCCTTGCTAGACTGTGGGGCTGCTGTGATATCCACACAGCATCCTCTCCTGACAGGTGCCTGTACCATACGTTGATTGCGTGGGATGCTTATACTCTTGGGATATTGGAATTAGCCTTGGGGAAAGTCACGGAGAATCTTAGACTCATCAAGCCTCAGAATCCCAGACTTTTGTTTTCAGTGGTTCTCAGGGTTCTGGTCTCAGAAGAAGAAGTCTTCGAATGACCTGGTTTTGCAGGCACGTCTTTGATTGCCCATCAGGCAGAGGGGCTCTGGGCTCATGGCTGGCACCTTGTGTCTTATCCCAAGCCTGCTCTGGCCCTTTCAGCCTAGGTTCATGTCCATCTGGGTGTCGTGGTTAGGCCAGCCATGCTGAGGATAGACGAAGAAGGCCCCAGGATTCCTTCTTGGATCCTTCCTTGTGAGGCATCTGTTGGACAGGAAGCTGGGAGACTCACTTTGAAACAGGGAGGCAAGTTTACTTGGGCTTTGGGGGCGGCTGCAGGAGGGTCCTACCCCAGGCCATAACTTGGACCTCAGGGCTGACAGTCTTCGGCACCCACAGGGCCTCCCAGAGAAAGGACTGGCAGCCCCCAGGGGGAAGGTAGGGAGGGGAGGAGTGTGGCGGGGGAGAGAGGAGGGCCCAATTTCCCCGGGGCTGCTGCCTTCTCAGAAGAGATGGAAGTAGGTGGGAAAACATCTGGGCCAGACATCTAGTGAGAACCTGACTTGGGAACAAGAACAGAAGGCCAGTGTGTGGAAGGAGAAATGCCCGGGGTGGGGCAGGGTGAAGGTGTTCTTCCCCTCCCCCACCATCAAGCTCAAGGTCTCCTCTACAAATCCAGAAGGAGCAATTCCTGGATGGGATACCAGGTCAAGGGAGGGCACTACGTATTCATTCATTCATTCATTCCTCCACAGTAGCGTCCACTAAGGGGCCATGGAGATTTGGACGCAGCCCCTTCTCAGGCAGATCCTCAAGCCAGGATCTGTGGGCTGGTGGGACCCGTGCTCTAATGGAGGCAGCAGGGGCTGCAGGGAAGGGCCACTCACATGTCCTTTGAGGAGGTTTTACACAGAAGGGGTGCCAAGAATGAGTGGGAGTTCTTAGGGCCCCAGTGGGTTCAGGGACGTTCTGTGGGACTGGAACTAGGACCGCCCTCTCGTGCGTGAACTCTCCTGGGATGGAGGGTATCGCGGTGCATTCGTTGGCTGGCATTCGTTTCCCCCGAGGCCCCCTCATCAGCCCGAAGTCCCCTCCCCCGCTGGGCTGCGGCCAGCAGCTGTGTCCCCGGCAGCACGGCCGTATGCCGCCTGGCCCGGCCTCCCCGGCGCCCACTGTGCCCCTGATTAGTTGGCGTTGGCGGCAGCAGGCATGGCAGACGGCCTCTCCCGCTCGCTCAGCACCCTCTGCTGACCTAGCCAGGCCACGGAGAGGAGGGGAGCCCCTGGGCCGGCCACAGCCTCGGCCCCTCCTGTCCTCAGCCCCGCACCCTTTCTCCCGGCTGCCGGGGCTGGCGATGGTCCGACTACTTCTGCCTGAGCTAGTCCGGCGGGGTGGCTGCCCACTCGGGGCTGACAGCTGCTGTTTGTAGACAGCACCCCGGACCTCCAGGGGAGATGCCCATCAGGAAGCGTGGCCCTGTCCCTCCTGCTCCAGCTCCCCCCCTGCCACCAGGGGCCTCTGGTCCCGCTGCAGCCCAGCTTCCCTTAGAGTAGGGTCTGGTCGAGGGGTCCCCGGTGAAAGCCGGTGAATGGGTTGAACTGCTCCGACAGTTTGCCCCTCTGCCATCTGTCTCCTGCTGGCACCCGAGTTTAAGTGCCATCTAGAGACTATCTGTACCCTGAGGACACCCACCTGACACTTCTAGGCCACACTCCTCTCCCCTAACTCCAGACCCCACGAGCTTATGAAATGCCTTCACGTCGACGCCCACCAGGCACTCCAAACGCCACGTGTCCAAACCGAGTCCTGTGTCCTTGTGACAGTAGCTCCAAGGCTCTGGCCTTAGGCTCCTGACCTGGGAGATCCCCCGACTCCTCCTCCCTCCGCCCCCCACCCCTCCATCCCACCAGTCGCTTGACCTTCAGAAAGCTCCAGAATTTAGCCGTGTCCCCAGCCTCCACTGTCCCTGTCCTCTGGACCCAGCCAGCTGTGGGTTGTCATCATGGCGGGTGATCGATGGCCGGGTGGGGCGGGCTGGGGAGGAACAGATGGACGGAGGCTCCGCCCCCCTGAGAGTCCCGCAGAAGCCCGGCGTCGGGCAGGGAGGACATGGGGAGGGCAAGAGCAGGGCCACATCTCTCGTGGGCTCCCCTCAGCGCTCCCTGTTTCTGTCCGAGGGGAAGGCAGGGCTGTCCTCAGGAGGCAGCAACCATATGGCTGCTGTCACGCCCCTGGCCTCGGAGCCTGCAGGCTAGGGCCCCCATCCCAAGATGTGTGCGAGTGCAGGCGGCGACACACAGGCGATTGTACACCGTCCCGCAGGCTGAACTCTTCCACCTTGGCCCCCCAGAGTCCATGCTGCCCCCACAGCTGGGGTGATCTTTCCAACCATCGTAGGACCGCATCTCCCTTCTGCCCATGACCCTCGGGGGAACAGAGGCCAGAGTCCTCGCCCCTGCGGGGCAGCCCAGTTTCCACAACCCCTCCTCCCCCCACTTCCCTGCAGCCACACTGGCCTCCTGGCTGTTCCCTGAGCGTGCCTGCCTCACCCCCACCGTGGGTCCTGCTCTGGCTGCTCCATCTGCTGGGAGAAATCTTCCCCAGGTGTGCGCGCCGCGGATGCCCTCAGCTCCCGTGAGCCTGTGACCTGCATCATCTTGCTGGCGAGGCCTCAATACCTTCATATCGTACCTTCATATCGACCATGTCCCTGGCCCAGCCTGGCACTCCCCATCCCTTTCTCCTTATGAAAACTTATGAAAGTTTTCATAACACTTACCACCCAACAAATAAGGAAAGGGATTATTTATTATGTTTGTGGTTTTCTGTCCCCCTTCCCCCATCTAGAATGTCCCACCTCCGGAGGGCAGGGGACTTGGTCCCTGCTTATCCATTTGTTTGTTTTAACTGATGCACCCCTAGAGCCTGGAACAGTGCCCGGCACATAGTAGGTCCTCACTAAATATTAGTCGAATGGCTCCGTCCACCCGTTCATCACTCCTTCCTGGCCGACCTTCGGGGGGCCACTCTGTGCCAGACCCTGGGCTGGATTGGAGGATGCAGAACACCCACTGCGGGGGGCTCATGCTCAGGACACTGTTCATTTTGGGGGGCATGGGTGGAGCCAGGAATGGATGAAGGCCAGGAACGTACAAAGTGCTGTGACAGAGGGAGGGTGGGGCAGTGGTGCTCCCATCAGGGGGACCAGGCTGGTCTGGGGACCAGAAGAGACACTCACCCAACTGCGGTCTAAGAAAGGAGGAGGGATGGCCTTGTGAGTGTGCGTGAGGGCTTTCCAGGGGCCGGCAGGGGATCGGCCTGGCTGTGTCACAACAGCCTGGAGCCCTGCGGCCCTGTGGCCCTGGGGAGGGGACCCAGCACGACTGACTGCCCAATGGTGGAGGAGGGCCACAGAGGTGGGAAAGAGTGTGTGCAAAGGTAAGGAGTAGGGATGATGGGGGGAGGCATCTCCATTCTGGCTGGAACAGCAGGTGTAGGTGTGGCCTGGGGGACACAGGGAGGTGTGGCTGGGGGAAAAGGCTGGGGGCCGTGAGTAGGAGCTGGCGGTACTTTCCCTATGGGGTTGGATGGACTGCTAGCATCTTCTGCTTTTGTCCTCCTCAGAGGTATCTTGACCCTGTGTTTTTCTTGAGCAGCTGGCTGGACTGTCTCCTGTAGACGAGGCCGCTGGGGCCCAAAGAGGGCAAGCTCTGTGTCAAGGCTGCCCAACCAGAACTGGCACCCGCATATCCTGTCCTGGATTGGTGCTCTAGGCAAAGTAGAGACTGCACTGGCTGTTCCGGGGACTCTGGGATCCTCTTTCCCTTCTTGGCTGGGGAAACAGGGCCTTCAGCCACACTCATGGGTTGCCTGGAGCCTATTTCTGGACTCGATCCCAGGCTGAAGGCCTGAGAAGTCACACTAGAAGGCAGAACCAGATAAGCTCACCCTGAGAGATGGCGAGTGAGAGCCTGCGGGAAGTGGAGGCAGGATGGCTTCATGACTAACTGGGGGTGGAAACCAGAGAAGACTGCCTGGAGGAGGAGGGCTGGGTAGGGGATAGGTGTGGAGGAACATGAGTAGGAAGGATGGTCTGAGGCAGATGTCTCTGTCTCCTTGTCCCTTGCTCTCCATCTCTGTCCTCTGTCTCCATTTCTTGTTCTCCCTCTCCTCCTTGCCTCCGCCTCCCTTGGCCAGTGCCAGGGGAACAGAGGGCAGAGAGGAACCGGCTGACTTGCCTTAGCTAATTACTTGACTGCGGGCATAAAAGGAGGATTAGCTGGGGTCTCTTGGGGTCCTCCCTGACTCCCTAATCCTGTGGCCCCTTTTCCCTGGCACGGAAACGAGGGATTTGTTCTGAGTCCCTAATTAGCTAATTATGCCTTGGCTCAGTGGCCCTGGGACTCCCTGGGCCCAAGGGAGGGCTGTGGAGTGAGCTGGGGCCTGGCTCGGCAGAGGGAAGAGAGGAGGGGGAAACGGGCTGCCATTCAGGGAAGCCAGCCGAGTAGGTTTTGAGGAGCCTTTCAGAATTTCAATATCCTGGAGAACAAGGAAATGTAATTAATTGAGCAACAAAGGCCGGGCCCCGGGGAACAGCCAGGCTGGAATTGAGCAGAGCCACCTGCCTCCTCGCCCTCTTTCTGACCCAGCCTCTTCTCTCGTGGCCGCTGGCCGCCAGCCGCCAGCCGCCAGCGCTTGCATCCTGCCTCTGTCCCTGCCCCATCCAAGGGCTCAGCCTGCTCAGAATCTGCCCATGGGCCTCCCAGATCCGTCACCTAGCATAAAGCCTTACGCTCCTTGGACTCCGCTTTGCAGCCGCCCCCAAGCATGGCCTCTCCGAATGGTCACATACCTTTGTGCCTTTGCCATGGCTTTGCCTGGCTCAAGTCAGTCCCTCCAGGAAGGTTCCCAGAGCTGCCTCCACTCCCCAGGCTTGGTTGTGTTTCCCAACACCGTGCCCTCCCCAACCACCACTAGACTGCAAGCTCTGAAGGGCTGAGATGTGGAATGTTAGCGTTTGGCTTCCTCCGTGCCCAGTACTGTGCTGGGCAGACAACAGCATCTGGAAGTGTTTGATAGGTGAATGAATGATGGGGCCCCAGAAAGGCCTGCAACTGGCTAAGGTCACATTTGTGTGGATTTGGATGGATGGCATGGGTGCTTGACCTGTTTCCTTGCTTCCCTCCCTTGCACACCCTTGGCTACCCCCTTGGGGGTGGGGGTGGGGTATTGAGTCCTCACTCGCCCTGTCCTGCTCTCAGCTAGAGGTCACAGCCTACTAGGGAGCCCCCTGCCTTTCCCCGGAAGAGGCTGACCTAGTTTTGTGGGGAGGGAGGATGGGGTAGGCATTAATTATTGATTGGAAATCACACCACACAGAGCTCGTGATGCAAATCCCAAATTACCCTCATTAACAACCACCTTAGCATCACCCTAGAATAAGCAAAAATCTGGATAGGGTCCCTGCTCTCCTTGTCACCAGCTTTTCATCCTCCCCTCTCCAATCTTCCATTCTTTCCTCATGACCTGTCACATCATTCAGCAAATGTTGGCCAAGTCTTTGTTCTGGGCTAGGGCCCGCTGGGTTCTGAGAATGCTGACACAGACACAGGCCCTGCTCCCAGGAGCTAACAGCCCAATGGAAGAGGCAGGGGGGCAAACCTAATTATACAGTAGGGCTAGAAGATTGCCTAGTGAATGGGACCTTCAAGGTTGTGCAGTATGCAACCTATACAACTGTCCAAGGCAGCTTAGGCTAGGTCAGAGGTGCTGAGATTGCTCAGAGCAGAAGAGAAAGGGATGAACTCCACCTGGGAAGGAGTGAGAAAGAATAGGGGAAAGCTTTACAGACAGAAAGTTGAGCTTCAGCTGGGTGGTGGTGGCTGAATAGGGATTTGCCAGGCATAAGAGACATGGAAGGTTGTTCCAGGAAGAATAGCATGAGTAAAAGCATGGAGGTGTGAAATCCTATAGTATATTTAGGAAATTTGGTATTGAGAGAGAAACAGGCAAAGGTGAAGGGTATAGAGAGAGAGAGAGAGAAAGCTAGAGAGGTAGGTAGAGTCAGACCTCACAGGATCTTGGAAGGTATGCACTCAAGAATGATCTACCAGCTCCTGACCCATGTTGGGCCCGTAGACATTTGTGTGGACCTTCCCCCAAGAAAAATTCATGTTGTCATACTCGCACATTTTGTAGCAATTTCATAAGGTTCATGGACCTCCTGCAGCCCTTCCAGTCTGTTGTCAGGAATTGCCCCCGTTCTGTCCTGGGCTCTGTTTTCCCTTGGCTGGCTTCAATCACAGGCAGGCACTGCCCTGCTAAGGCAAGACAGTCCCAGCAGCGGTCCCAGTAGTTGCAGGTGTAACTCTTCCCAGCTTCTAAGCTCTGCAGAAAGCGAGCATTTCCCTCCCCGGGTAGTTCCAGCACAAGTCTCAGGGCTGACACTCATTGGTCCTGGACCGGGTCACATGCCCATCCTAGACCAACCCCTGGGGCTAGGGGAACAGAATGTGCCAATCTGCCCCTGATTGGTCAGGCCCAGGTCATGTGATCTCCATGGCAGCTCAGCCAAACCACAGGGACCGGAGTGGGGGAGTGAGGCTGTTTTTTGTTTTGTTTGTTTGTTTTTTTAAGATTTATGTATTTATTTGAGAGAGCAAGATGGATAGAGAGAATGTGTGCACCAAACAGGGAGGAGAAGAGGGAGAGGGAAAAGCAGACTGCCCACTGAGCAGGGAGCCTGATGTGGGACTCGATCCCAGGACCCGGAGATCATGACCTGAGCCAAAGATAGGTGCTTAATGGATTGAGCCACCCCAGTGCCCCATGGGGCTGGGTTCACAGGGCTGGGAAAGGAGTCTGGGTCAAACCGAAAGCAGAGATGACCCATTTGCCTGGGGTTTGTACTCCTGTGGATTCTCCAGTTACTGGGGTGGCTGGATCTTCCTCCGTAGAGTCAAGGGGGAGTGGGTGGCATACAGATGGGTAATGAGGTCGTAATGATGGATGACATCACCCAGACTTGGGAGAGCTCGTCAGTTTCACAGGCAGGGGCTGCGGGGTGGGACTGAGCCTGTGGAAGGGAGGAGGGCATGAAGGGTGTGGACAGTGGTGTGGATCAGCCCAGGGCAGGAGGGACAGAAGGGAAGGACAGGGATGTAGATGTGCAGGGTGGTAAGTGTGTGTGGGGTGGCAGCTCTAGGGTTTGCTGTGATAGGGGTGTGGCCCTGGAGCTGGGGAACTTTTGCAGGGTGGCTGCTGTCTTCTTGGGCCCCTTTGCTGAAAGGCCTCATCTTCCAAGAGGGGAAGGGACTGGCCCAAGTTCACATAGGAAATAGGGCAGGATTTGAACCTGGATCTCTCTAAATCAGAGGTTGCATGCTTTCCACAAGCTTTCTTTTCCTACCTGCTGGGGTTCCGGATATCAGACCCCTCCAGGATGTAACCAACACATTCTGCTCCCCTTCCCATACTTGCCTGAAACCCCCCTCATTCACCCTGATTCCCACCCTGCCTCCAGCACTCACACAAAGGGGCTTCTGTCTCCATTCCTCTTTCCTCTGGGCTGGCTGGTTCTTTGTAGCTATTCCTCGGGAAGGAAAGTCCTCTTCTGCTCTCTGGCCAGATCTGAGTCCACTGCTGCTGGTATGGCTCTTCTGTAGGTTGTCTGAGAGCTCTGCCTGGTTCTACCATGTGGTGGGGTGGGTCAGTGGAGTGGCTGGAACCAGTGGCTGCCCCAGCGATGAAGGACATTTGGGACACATTCATTAGACACCTACTGTGTTCATTTGGGTGGGTTCTGCGCAGAGTGAGATGAGCCAGCCTTGGTCTCAGGCTGCCAGGTAGTGGGGGGTTGTGGAGGGAAGGCCAGACTTGGTGTCAGGACCCCTGGTTTAAATCCAGACCCTGCTGCTTCCCAGCTGTGTGACTTCAGGCAAGTAGCTTTAGTTCTATGGACCTCTAGTCGCCCCTTCTATAAAATAAGGATAATATCACCAGCCTCATGGATTTGTCATGAAGGCTGAAGGAGATCATATTTGTGCATTGCCCGGAAGAGAGTTTGGCACATAAATTGTGCTCCGTAACTAAATAGCTACTTATTCATCTGGAATCTGGTGGAAGTGCGGTGGGGCCCAGAGCCATTTCCGTGGCCTCTGGGTGGAAGGGCCGACACCAAGGGGAACGTCTATTTAATGGCCACTGAGCAGGCTGGGAACAGTTAGGAGCCCCTGCCCATGTGTCCCCACCTCTCCTCCCTGGGCCCCTCTCACTGTTTCTCTGAGCCTGCTCTCCCTTTCTCCTCTGGGGCCCTCTGCTCCCAAGTCTGACAGTCTCTCCACCCACAGGTATGCGGATCCTGGTGAACCTGCTCCTGGATACGCTGCCCATGCTGGGAAATGTCCTCCTGCTCTGCTTCTTTGTCTTCTTCATCTTTGGCATCATCGGCGTACAGCTCTGGGCGGGCCTGCTGCGTAACCGCTGCTTCTTGGAAGAGAACTTCACCATGTGAGTCTGGCCCCTGCCACCCTGGTGGCCGCCAGCCATCTTTGCCTAGGGCGGCAGTGGTTCCGATGTTTGAGGGGTTGGTCTCCTCACTGAGCCCCTGGTCCCAATCCTTATTCCCAGTGGGGCAGAGAAGTCAAGAAATGAGCTCAGGTATGTCGGTTGTGGGTCTCCTGTGAATGGCTGGGCACTAAAAGGGGCACAAAATGCCAGTGAGGCCTCAAAATGGGCATCACAAAGTCCTAGACTAAAGTAGGTCCTTAGATGCTAATTCAGCTCCCAGTGACTCTTACTTAACACACAGTTTGAACTTACTCGGTAACTGGGAATGGGGCCGAGTGGAAGAATGGACAGAGTGGAAGCTGCCTACCAGGAGGTCAAATGAGAGGGGAATGGACAGTCAAGACCCAAGCAGACGTGATGTCAACAGGGAAAAGGGAGACAGAAAACCTCAAAAGCAGACACAGAACTTGGCCCAATGACAGACATTCCTCTCCATGACTCTGAGTCATCAAGGAAAGGTCATCTTTCAGTCGGCCAGTGCCCTGATGAGCAGGTGGGTAGGCTACCCCTCAGGGAGGCGGTTGTCAAAGCCATCCAAACAGAAGTCAAGCTTCGGCTCTTGGAGCAGCTGTGTTGAGTTGTCTGAGAGATCTGACATCTATGGAATGCCCATGGTGAGAGGTGAGCCGTGTCTTGGAGTGTGTGTACCTACACAGATGCGTTTGGACAGGAGCCTACTACCACTTTACTGTGTGTTAGCGTGCTCCTGCCTAGTGCCAGGCCCCGGGGAGACAGAAATAGGGAAGTGTGTTCATTCAGCCTCTCACTCGACAAAAGCACTCAAGTGGCTGCTCTTGCCAAGCCCGTGCTTAGTGCAGAGGACCCAGCAGAAGATGGACTTCCTGCCCTGGGGGAGCCGGTCACAGATGTGTCCACTGAGTGACTCTTGTGGACCGAGGACGCTGCAGGAGGCATGGGGACACTGCTTGGAGTGGGCTGAGCTTTCTCCCTCACAGCCTGTCAGTCATAGAGATGAAGTTAAACCAGAGAGCCAGGGTGAGGACTGGGGAGGGGCCTGGGTCACCTGCCCATTGCTGGGGGGACTCGCAGGACACCTGGTAGACCAGAGAAGGGGCATCCTTGTGGGAAGGGCCTTGTGGGATGGGTGGGGGGTCTACTCTTGTGTCAGTCACTCAGAAGAGGTGGGCCCTGAGGCAGCAGGAGATGGGGGCACCTGCTTCTCCTGGTCTGGGCTTCAAAGATGGAGATGTACAGGCATGAGCTCTCAGTTTTAGGGGTTCAGGACATGTCCAGACCCCTCTGTCCCACGTGGATCTTCCCCTAGGTCATTCTGTGGCCACCCCGTTCTCATTATCCCACTGCAGCCCCAGTGTCACACCCTGCTGGAGGCTTTCCCTCACCATGCCCCACTGTCCCCCACTCCCAGACACCCTATTGCATTATCTGGTTTGATTTCCTCTAGACACCATCTCTGTGTGAAATCACACTTGTGAGTTTATTTAACTTGGTCATCGAGTGTCTCTAGACCGGTTTATTTACTTGGCTAACGGTGATGAAGTGCCCCAGAGTAACAGGTGTGACTGAGGTGACGCTGAAGTTCGACCCCAGGTGGAGGCCCGGCGGCCGCGGCTGAGCATGGGGTACTGAGCTCTAGGGCAAGCCTGACAAATCCAGAGCTGGAATTCGAACTCAGGTCCCCCTGCCTGCAGAGACTGCTGTGACTGCCCCCGGTGAGCGTGCTCCCAGCACACAGAAGCCCCTGCGGAGACCCTAAATGGTCGGTCTAGGGGTTCTTGAGCACAGAATCAAGACAGTATCGCCCAGCTAGGAAGTGGCAGAGGCCAGAATGTGGACTGGTGTCCTCTGCAAAGCGTCTGGTCCCTTCTTCCAGATTCTGTCTAAGCATTAACATGCACACACACGCCCATTCCCATCCCAGGCAGGTTTTCAAACAGGGTAGCTTGAGGGTGTTTTCACACCAGTATTTCTTACTCCGCTGAGAAGCCACGGTTCATCCAGCCAGTCCCTGTTGATGGACCTTGCGTGGTTTCCAAGGTGTTGCTCCTGCATACAAGAGTGCATTGTGCACACACGTGATCCGTATGGACGCAGTGATCAATGGCTAGGCTCATAATTACTAACAAAATGTATGTCTGTTTTTTAGATTTTATTTATTTATTTATTTGACAGACAGAGATCACAAGTAGGCAGAGAGGCAGGCAGAGAGAGAGAGAGAGAGAGAGAGGAGGAAGCAGGCTCCCCGCTGAGCAGAGGGCCCGATGTGGGGCTTGATCCCCGGACCCTGGGATCATGACCTGAGCCAAGGGCAGAGGCTTTAACCCACTGAGCCACCCACGTGCCCCAATGTATGTCTGTTTTTATACTTTATTGGTTAAGATACAAATTGCATTCATTCGTGGTCACAACTACTAAGTACACAGCTTTATGAAGTTTTCCCTGTAAGGAGGCTCCCTCCTGCCCCTGGCCCGTTCCTATCCCTGTCACCCCAAAGTAGCCACTATTCTGACCTCTATCTCTGTAGATTTGTGTTGCCTGTTTTTGAGGTTTCTCTCAGTGGAATCATACAGGAAGCCACCTTTTGTGTCTGCCTCTTCGGCGTAGGGTAATGTGTCTTTGAGAGTCACCCACGTGCTTGCGGGTGGCAGTCGCTTTCTTGTTTTTCGTTGCTGTGGGTAGATATTGAGCAAATACACAAGTATTTATCTTTTTCATGCCACTGTTGATTTGGGCTGTTTCGGGTTTTTTTTGGCTCTTATGACTCATGCATATTCTTGGACATATCTTCGGTGGATAGAGCCATCCTTTCTTTGGGGTAGATACCCAGGAGTGGAATCGTGAAGGGCGCACGTGTGTTCAGCTTGTGTAGATTTTGTTGCATGCGTTTCTGGATTGATCGCATTAAACGTCTGCTGGCAAAGTCGGAGAGTTCCAGGGACCTGGCATTCTTAGCAACATTTGGTATTGTCCGTCCTTTTAATTTTAACTCTTCCAGGGAGAGGGCGGTGGTATCTTATTGTGGTTTTAATTAATACTGTCCGTATGTCTAGTGATTAGCACTTTTCATGTACTTATGGGCAATTCGTGCATCTTCTTACACGGTGTCTGTTATGGTCTTTAGCTATTTTTAGATTGGGTTGTCCTTTTATTATAACTTTGTAGTGGCTGGTTCTTTGTATGCAGGATTATGTCTCCTTTGGTGGCAGATATATATGTATTATGTGTACAAGCATACATATAATTGCAGATATTTTATATGTATATATGATATATATAGAAATTATATATTTGGTATATATATGTGTGTATATATATACATACTACATATCTATCTATATATGTATATATATAATATGTGTATTTATATATATATTGCACATATTTTATTCTAGCCTGTTCCATTTTCACTCTCTTAATGGTGTTATTTGATTTGAAAAGAAGCTCTTAGTTGTAATGATCTGGATTACCAAGTTTTTAAAAAGATTTTATTTATTTATTTGAAAGACAGAGATCACAAGTAGGTAGAGAGGCATGCCCCCCGCCGAGCAGGGACCCCCCCCCCAATGCGGGACTCGATCCCAGGACCCTGAGATCATGACTTGAGCCAAAGACAGAGGCTTAACCCACTGAGCCACCCAGGTGCCCCCCAATCATTTTTTTAGTATTGCTTTTCGTGTCCAGCTTAATCTTTCCTTAAGCCAAGGTGATGAAAATATCCTCCGATGTCTTTTCTTAGAAGCTTCCCATTTTATCTTTCACATTTAGGTCTGTATTCCATCTCAGATAATTTTCAGTAAGCTGTATGGTTTGGGTCAAGATTTCCCCTCTGTAGGGTATTCGATCATCCCAGCACCATTGACTAAGAAGTCCATCCCCGCTCTGTGGAGTCGCAGTGCTGTCTTTCTGACGTCAGGTGGCCATTTGATGTGGGGTGGGTGTGTACATGTTAATTGTTGATGGATGTTGCCAATTGCCTTCTAAAAAGTTTGTATCAGCACACACTCCCACCCTCAGCGTGTGCTCATGTCTGTTTATACTCACTCTTTTCCACACTTAGTACTGTTAACACTGATACACTTCCATTTGGTTGGGTATAAAGTGATCTCGATGTTATTTTTGTTTGCATTTTCCTATTACTAGCCAAGTGAGCAACTCTTCCTATATATTGATATATTGGTTCCCCCCTTTTTTTCAAGTACATTGGCCATTTTTATTTCTTCTGTGAATTTTTTTTAAAGATTTTATTTATTTATTTGATCACAAAGTAGGCAGAGATCGCAAGTAGGCAGAGAGGCAGGCAGAGAGAGAGAGGGGGAAGCAGGCTCCCCGCCGAGCAGAAAGCCTGATACGGGGCTCAATCCCAGGACCCTGGGATCACGACCTGAGCTGAAGGCAGAGGCCTAACCCACTGAGCCACCCAAGCGCCCCTCTTCTGTGAATTTTTTTCTTTGCATTTTTATGTCCTTTCTCCCCTAGTGGTTATTTTTCTTTTTCTTACTGAGTATAGGTGATTTTAACATGCTGCAGTTATCTTTTTTTTTTTAAGTTTATTTGCCTATTGTTATTATTATTATTTTTAGTAATTTCTACACCCAGTGTAGGGCTTAAACTCAAAATCCCGGAATCAAGAATCACCTACTCTTCCAACTGAGCCAGCCAGGTGCCCCTCTTTTATTTGTGTTACATGTTGCCAGGATTCATCCCAGGGGAATGGCAATCCCTGGTTTGTTTTTGTAAATAAAGTTTTATTGGAACACAGTCATGCCACTTGTTTACCTATTTCCTATGACTGTTTCTCAGTCATTTCTCACTCACCATTACAATGGTGCAGTTGAGTAATTGGCACAGAGACCATATGGTCTGCAAAAAATATTCTCTATCTGGCCCTTTACACAAAAAGCTTGCCTACCTCTGCTTTATCCCAGTTTGTTCCTTTTTACTTAGTATGCTCCCTCTTTGTCTCATAGAAATTTTACATTTGGGGATGCCTGGGTGGCTTAGTCGCTTAAATGTCTGACACTTGCTTTTGGCTCAGGTTATGATTTCAGGGTTGTGAGATTGAGCCCTGTGTCGGATTCCATGTTGTGCATGGAGCCTGCTGAAGATTCTCTCTCTCCCCCTCTCTCTCTGCCCTACCGCCTCCTCTCCCTCTCTCTAAAAAAAAAAAAAAAAAAAAAGGAAGAAGAAGAAAGAAAGACATTTTACATTTGTATATAGGACCTCTTGACTTTTTCCTTTGTAGCATTTGGATTTTGTTATTTTATCCAGAAGGCCTCATATATCTTGAGTTAACAAAAATGTTCCCTGTTCTCTTGTAATACTTCTGTGGTTATGTTTGTTGCATTTATGATTTTTAATCCACTAGAAGTTTATTATTTTAAATTCTGTAATATATTTTACTTAACCTAATATATCCAAAATATTATTATTATTATTATTTTAAGATTGATTTACTTATTTTAAAGATTTTATTTTATTTATTTATTTGACAGAAAGAGAGAGATCACAAGCAGGTGGAGAGGCAGGCAGAGAGAGAGGAGGAAGCAGGCTCCCTGCTGAACAGAGAGCCTGATGTGGGGCTCGATCCCAGGACCCTGGGATCATGACCTGAGCTGAAGGCGGAGGCTTTAACCCACTGAGCCACCCAGGCACCCCTTGATTTACTTATTTTCAACAGAGAGAGCAGGAGATGCAAAGGAAGGACAGAGAATCTCAAGCAGACTCCACACTCAGTAGAGTCTACCGTGGGGCTCGATCCCAGGACCCCGAGATCACGGCCGGAGCCAAAATCAACAATGAGACATTTAACTGACTGCACCACTCAGGTGCCCAAAAGATGATTATTTTCAATGTGCGATCAAGATAAATAATTCATGAGATAATTTACATTCTTTTTTTCTTTTGATACCAAGTCTTCAAGAAGTCTGTTTTTGTATATGGAGTGAGGTAGGGATCTAGCTTTATTATTTTCCAAACAGACAACAATTATCTCAACACCATTTATTGCTTAGTTCTTCCATCCCCCATGGATCTGAAAAGGTGTTTCTATAATAGATTAAGTTCTGTTTTATGTATGGGTTTGTCCCTGTGTTCTGTGGTGTTCCATGAATCTTTCCGTTCCTGCTGCAATATCACGCTCCAGTAATAACTGTAGTTGTATTTTGCTCTCTTGTCGGGTCGGACTCCTCTCCTCCTCCTCCTTTTAAAAGAGTGTCTTGACTCCTCTCCCGTCCAGATAAATCCTAGAATCGAAGGGCCAGGTTCCACGGGAAAAAACAAGTTGGGATTTTGATTGGATTGCAGCGGATCATTGTTTTGCCCCACAGGATGGGCAGGGCAGTGATTGTCGTCTCTGCCTTACAGATGGGGAAACTGAGGTCTGGGGAGAGAGGAAGTTAATAGTCCAAGGTCACATAGATGGGAAAGGGTGGGGCAGGCATCCTCATCTCTTGGATCAGTAGAAGTCGGCATCTGTGGATTAAACATGTCCCCTGGGCTGACCAAACAGTGTGTGGGGACTGGGGAGGCTGAGACCCTGTCCTTGCCCCAGCAGAGCTGCAGCCCCCCAGAGAAGTTGGGTGCTTATGGCCCAGGAGCAATATGCGGGTATATGCAGGGCACAGTCTGGCCACAGAGGACCAAGGATTAGCCCTTAGGGAGGGAGGTACCCTGGCGCTGACCACAGTGGGTCAGTGGGAGATTTTTCGACCCTGGGGAAGGAAGGGTGTCCCAGGTGGGGGAACAATGTGGGCAAAGGCCTAAAGGTAACAATAGGACCTGTTGGGACAGTTCCAACACACTGCATTGCCTCTCCCCTTTCTGCTCCTCCTGGCGGTGACCCCTCCCCTTCTCTCTTTTCCCCACCATCCCCTGTGCACAGACAAGGGGATGTGGCCCTGCCCCCCTACTACCAGCCGGAGGAGGACGATGAGATGCCTTTCATCTGCTCCCTTTCGGGGGACAATGGCATCATGGGCTGCCACGAGATCCCCCCGCTCAAGGAGCAGGGCCGCGAGTGCTGCCTGTCCAAGGATGATGTCTACGACTTCGGGGGAGGGCGCCAGGACCTCAACGCCAGCGGGCTCTGTGTCAACTGGAACCGCTACTACAACGTGTGCCGCACGGGCAGCGCCAACCCTCACAAGGGCGCCATCAATTTTGACAACATCGGCTATGCCTGGATTGTCATCTTCCAGGTGAGGCCACTCAGGCCCTGCCGGGGGACCGGGAGACCAGAGTGGGACCGAGGGGTGGACCGAACAGCTTCCTCGGGCAGGTGGGACTTGGTGCTGGGGTTTTGTTGAAATCTGCCCAGCTCGCTGGCACAGGGGCATTATCAAGCCCTGATCACAGACAGAGCAGCTGAGGTTGGAAAGAAAGGAAGTGAGCTATGTGAGGGTCACACGCTCTTTCGTGGAGACTCGGGATTTTAGTCCAGGTCTGGGTGACCCCAAAGCCTGTGCTCTTTGTAGAATCCCAGGTGGCCCAGGGGCAGATGGATCCGAGCAGGGAGGTCTGTTCAGAGAGGGGAGAGGCCAGACTTGTGCCTTGTTTAAGGGGCTGACTAGGCAAGGCCCACACGTAGGATGTGGGGGCAGACACATTCCTGGTGGAGGTGAGCACTGGAGCGAAGGCCGGGGTACAGGGAAGCCCCGGGGTTGTACAGAGAGCACCAAGGAGCTGTTTGTGGGGTTGGGCAAGGTCTCTTGGACGGTTCTCTTGATCAGTCACTAAGAAATACATTTTACTCAATGCATGCATATACACACATATATGCACACAAAGCAGCCTTTTTATTTTCTTTGTTTAAGAATTTATTTATCAGGGAGAGAGAGAGGGAGAGGGAGAGAGTACAAGCAGGGGGACCGGCAGGCAGAGGGAGAAGCAGGCTCCCTGCTGAGCAAGGAGGCCGATGTGGGACTGGATCCCAGAACCCTGGGATCATGACCTGAGCCAAGGGCAGATGCTTAACGACTGAGCCTCCCAGGCGCTCCTGCACGAAGCAGTTTAATGTTACTGTGTGCAAAGGCTTGATGGCCTTGCATGGCCCCTGTGTGTTGCTGAGGACAGGGATGGGGTATGTTGAGGGAACTAGGGCTGTGGGGCCTTGGGTGTACTTCTTGATGTCTCTGAGCCTCAAATTCCACCCGCCCCAATGTTGGGGTAATAACAGCTCTCTTACCGTGAGCGGCTGGGAAGGAGAAACCAGACGATGTGAGCAGAGCCATCAGCCCAGCGTAGAGCGAGGGCTCGGTCAAGGTCACCTGCGTGCTGCCGTCAGAGGGAAGAACAGGGCTAGAGCAGAGAGAGGGCGGTGGCTGAGAGGCCCCGAGAAGATGGGAGGGCCCTACTGAGGTGGCTGCTTTGTGGCTTTGGTCTGGGGAGCAGTGAGATCCCGGGATTCAGAGCTGCAAGCTGCGATGTGATGTGATCACAGCCCAGCGGCTGCGTTTGGAGACCCTTGGCCCCGAGAGGGTGAGTGGGCTTCCGAGGGGCTCCTGCTCCAGAGGCGGACAAGAGGGCGGCACTGGGGAGGGCCCAGCATTTGTTGTGCCCAAGGCTGCTCTGCCTCGCTCTCTGGGAAGGAGAACGGGGACAACAGTCACACCAGCCTCATCACAGCTACGCTTCCGGGTTCAGCGGAACTGCACCCTAGCCCTGCCTATCAGGTGGCCTGCTAGCCCGTGTCCTAGAAGAAGCAGCAGCAGCTGAGGTTCAGAGAATGGCCCAGCTGGTGAGCCGGGGCCAGAGCCCAGGACCCCCGGCTTCCAGCCCTCCTGCCTTCATGTGGGAGACTGGAGGGGGGCGCTCTGGAGCAAGAGGCACCAGGTTTAGGTCTGGCTTCTCCTGCCTACTGGGCTGTGTGACAGTGGGCGAATACCTAACCTCTCTGAGCTTCTGTTTCCTCACGTGTGTGCCAGGGCTGAGAATGGCTGGCCTGTTGAGCCTTGTGAGGAGTCTGAGGGAGAATGTGTATAAAGCGGTCGGGTGCACGGTCGGGCCTCTGCCTGGGACGCTGCATTTGCTGCGTGCCTTCCCCAGGGGTCCTGCCTGCCCTGTCTCGGGCTCACCCCGCCCCACTCTGTTCTGGCTGCAGGTGATCACTCTGGAAGGCTGGGTGGAGATCATGTACTATGTCATGGATGCTCATTCCTTCTACAACTTCATCTATTTTATCCTGCTTATCATAGTAAGTGTCAGGGAAGCTGCGGCTTTCTGGGCCAGCTCAAGGACCCCTGGACGAAGGATGGGGCTGGGGGGAGGTCCCCAGGGAACCCCGCAGAGCCAGGGGACCTGAGTGGGAGGGAGCAGGAGGGGCGATTTTTTAAGATGTCATTGTTGAGTGATCTCTACACCCAGCGTGGGGCTCAAACTCACAACCCGGAGATCAGGAGTCTTGGGCTCTGCTGCCTGAGCCAGCCGGGCTCCCCAGGAGGGGCGATTTTTAAATGCCTCCGAGCCGCGGGTGATGGAAGGGAGTCGTCAAGGCGGCGGCGGGAAGCATTCATCATTTTCTATTGCTTTCATTTCTCATTTCTGGGCATTTAAGTCTATCTAGTCGCTTCTGCTCATGTTTCTCTGCCTCGTGGTCACGGGGAACGCGTTCTTCTCCTCACCTGAACCAGGGGCAGCCCCTGGATGGAAGCTTCTCTAGGGCTCCGGCTTACTCCTCTCTTCCTGGGGTGGGAAGAGGAGATGCCCTGAGATGGAAGGCCTCCCCACCCCCGACTGCTTCTCCACGGGGCTCCCTGAATTCTCGGAGGGATCCTCAACTCTCAGGTGGCTCTGCTTTGTGGGGGTCGCTTCGGGATGGAGGCGGGGCTCTGCCTCAGAGAGCAGGGCCCTTCCCCAGCCGGCAGCCCCTCCTGCCTTCCCCCACAGCCTGCCCAAAGCGAGCTCACCCACCTTGTCATGCCTGACTGCAGGCCCAGCCCCGGTACAGTCCCCCAAATGTCAAGGTGATTCACTCCCGGGAGAGTCAGCGCCGGCTGGCTCCCTGCTGCTTTGAGGCTGAGTTCTCTGGGGTCCTGGTGGTGGGAGAGAGCACGCTTGGCTCTCTGGGGCAGCACCCCATTCTGAGCTGGGGGGACCTTGACCTAGGGGTTCAGGACAAGCTGTCAAGTGACCTGAGACATCCCTGCTGTCAGCTTTGCTCTGATGCCTTCCTGGGGAGGCCTGGGCTGTGGACACCTAAGGAGACAGCTGGATAAAAGGAGAGGGGTCCGGGCTTTGATCAGCATTGTGGTTCACCCACTGGTCTGCCCACGTCCCCAGCACAGCCAGGGAAGCCTGTGCTGCTCGGGGGCATGAGCCTGAGCACTGGGAACTGAGCCCTGAGGGGGGCCCAGCTCTGCTCTCCAGGAGCTTGGTCTGGGGGCGGGGGGCGGTGGGGGGGGATGGGCTGTAGCTGACAGCGACTGGGCAGCATGTTAGGAGCCGTGACAGAAGGAAGCCTGAGAGGCTGAGGGAGCCCAGAGGATCTTTCGAATCTAGCTTGGAGGAGGGATGGGGGAGTGGGAAGCTTCCCGGAGGAGGTGATCCCAGAATTGAGCCTTAAAGGCTCGGGGCCGGCAGCAGCTACGGGGAGAGACTTCTGGGCAGGGGGCTGCGCACAGAGACCTTGAAATGGGCAGAGTCCTGAGGGCGGGACCTCAAACACTGGGGTTACTTAGGGGAGCCTTGAATTTCAGGGAGGGGCTGGAGAATGTGGTCTGTCCCTCCGGATGGAGTCAGGGGTGGGAATATGGGGTCGGTGACTTCCAGCGTGACCCAAGGCAGGCCCCTCAGCTCCCCCGACCCTCAGTAAAGTAGGGGACAGTGATGGCACCCAGGCTTCTGGGCTGGCATACAGGAAACACCCCGTCAGTGTGCCTGCTGCTGTTACTGGGTCCCAGGTGGCCCTGTCCTAAGAGAAGGGGCACTGGCAGGGGGTGGACGGTCCTGAGCTTTTCCAGGCGCTGGGAAGGGCCCAGAGAACAGAGTCTGAGTGACCTTGCTGTCATTTTGCCCTGACAACCCTGGCCCCGCTGGGCCACCTGGCCACTCTCTTCCTCAGGTGAGGACCCGGAGCCCCAGCAAGGCGAGAGGTCCTCAAGGTTCCCCATGACTGGAAAAGTCTTAAGCTTGTCTCTCCTGAGCTTTCAGCTTTACAGATGGGGAAACAGAGGTCCAGAAGGGATGGGGTAGGGGGGCCCCGCGGCCACAGGGCAGCAGCTGTGGAGATAGGCTGGGTAGAAGCCTGACAGGTGTGAGCTCCCAGAGGGAAGGGGCTGTGCCTTCTTCCCGGTGACCCGTCCCATGGGCCTGGTGCAGGGCAGGGCCCTAGGAGATGCTCCTGGAAGAAAGCCAATGATGGGCATCTTCTTACTGGGGAATTTTTCCAGAATCTTCCAGCCAGGAAGTCCCCCCCCCCCATAAGCCCAGAAGCCCAGGTCCCTATTTTTGGCCTGGGGGACAGGAGGGAAGGGTGAATCAGTGGCTGGGTCTGCGGTCTACAGGAAGGCAGCCTGGAGGAGGAGGCAAAGCCACTCCCCTTGCTGATGGGCCTGCGGATCCCCTTCACAGGCTTAGCTAAGACCAGGGTAGCAGCCTGCCCTCTGGAAACCAGGGCAGGAAGGGCTCTGCTCCCTGTGGTGGCCGCTGGAACTGGGCCCTGAGTCAGGAGGTGGCAAGATTCCTAGGACTAACTGGGCAGCCTCTCCCTGCCTCCTCCACCCAAACAGCAGTAAAGCCACACAAGTAAACGCTTTCTGAAGGAACCTTCTCTTTTGTCTGGGTGCCCAGCCGAGGCCAAAGTCAAGCCAGAGAGAGGGAAGAGCTGGAAAGGGACTCAGGGCCTGGATGGCCTGAGCGGGGCTGGGCCGCCCTCCCCGGCCTCCGTGCTGGTGTCCCAGGTGGGAGGGCAGCTGTGGCCCTGGGCCTGAGGGCCTGTGGGAGCAGGTTTGGAAGCAGGTCCCAGTGGGGCCTAGGGAGCTGCCCGGGCCACTGCTGTCCTGGGGTCCTGGCCTCCTGTCGGAGCAAGGCCTCAGCAATCTTTTCCTGTCCCTATCTGTGCCCGTGCCTCTCCGTCTCTCTGGGCTCTCCACCCTCTGCCCCTCTCTCTCCCTGCCTCCCTGTGCCCCATCGCTGTGTCTGCTGTGCCCTCTGCCCCTCTACTCTCTGAGCCTGTGTCACTCTCTCTCGGTGTTTCTCCTGTCACCTCTCTGTCCTCCTGGCCATCTCTGGCTGTCTGCCTCCTGGCTCTGTCCCGTCCCCGTCTGGTGCCTCCGATCTGTCCCTTCTCCCCTTCCTGTCTTCCTTACTGCCTCTGGGTCTCTCTGCTTCTCCCCTACCACTGTCACTCCGGCTCCATCTCTGCCCCCTGCCCCTGCCCCCGCCTCCGTTTCTCTTTCTCTTTCTCTTCATTTTCCTCTCCCCCATCTCTGCCTACCCCCCTCCACCAATCTGTCCCCTTTGTTCCTGTCCCTGTCCTCTCCTCCCGTTGGTCACAGGTGGGCTCCTTCTTCATGATCAACCTGTGCCTCGTTGTCATAGCGACCCAGTTCTCGGAGACCAAGCAGCGGGAGCACCGGCTGATGCTGGAGCAGCGGCAGCGCTACCTGTCCTCCAGCACGGTGGCCAGCTATGCGGAGCCCGGCGACTGCTACGAGGAGATCTTTCAGTACGTCTGCCACATCCTGCGCAAGGCCAGGCGCCGGGCCCTGGGCCTCTACCAGGCCCTGCAGAGCCGGCGCCAGGCCCCGGCCCCAGGCGCGCCCACCAGCATCAAGCCCGGGCCCCACGCCAAGGAGCCCAGGCACTATAGTAAGTGGCCCGCCCTCGCGGCCTCAGGGGATGCCCCAGGGCCCCCTCCCACCCCTGCGGCCTCCGGGGCACCCCACAGCCTCCCAGCTCCTCAGTACCGGCAGAGCTGTCCGGCAGGGGGAGCCCAGGCGGAGCTCCAGTCCGTGCCCCTTGTTCCTTCCCCGCTTTCCTTTTCCTGCCCTCCTGCTGGGGCCTGGCCGGGGCTGGCCTTGGGCTAGGGTGGTGGGTGCAGCACCCTGCCCCCCTGGAGGGGTTCCCTCGTGTGGTCTTGTGCACTCAGATTCCACCCTGGGCTTCACACTTGAGAGAAATGAACACTTGTCCGTCCTGTCCGGTAAAACCCTGAAACTCCCGTCCGCTCAGCCCGCCTCACCCCCTGCACGGGTTCCTGCTGCCCCCATGTGCTTGCTAGCACACCAGAGCAGTGACGACCGGCCACCTGGAATAAAGGGGGTGTGCCCCCCCTGCAAAGGCATGGTTTGTGAGGGACACCTGTGCCATTTTGTGATCTCCTGTTTCCTGGCTGTTAGGCTCAGAAAGCGCTCTCCATTCATTTTCTCATCTGTTCTAGAAAATAGTACTAAGAAGGGGGTCCAGTGAGTGACATGATCCCATTTTTGGATGGGAAAACTAAGGTCCAGATAGATGAAGGGGGTCACTTAAGGTTACACGATGTGTCAGGGACAAAAACAGCATCAGGGACATCTGAGTTGGGTTTGCTGAGCCCGCCTCCAGGGGGTAATGAAAAATGAACGCTCCTGTTCCCACAGAAGGCAAATGCACCCTGGCAGATGCCCCCCCAGTACAACACCCCCTGCCCCCCTCACCAGCCGCTGGTGTTATGGAAGTCCGCAGGGACTGGACCGCAGAGCAGGTGCACAGTGTGTGACCTTGGAGAGCCTGGGCCCCTCAGTAGGCCTCAAGCTCCTGCTCTGTTAATTGGGGTGGGGGAGGCTCAAGGAGCAGTGGGAGTCAGCCACCCCCAGGCCCTGCTCCCGCGGCTCTGACGTCCTGGGAATCTGAGATTCTTGGGAGGCAAGCCGGAGAGCTGGTGCTCAGAGCTGCCGCCCACCCATCCCTGGGTGCCAGCCGTCCAGGCATGGTCTTGGAGGAGGCTCCAGGTGGCCCGTGGGCTGGCCCAGCACGTGGACGGGGGAGCTGGGGTCTGGCGAGGCCGGGAGATGTGGGGAGGGCTTCCTGCTGCTGTCCCACTCCCCCCGGGAACCTGTGTGGACAGAAGTTCAGGGGGCCATCTGGAGGGAGAACGTGCCCCCGGTCCTAGGGCTTTCATGCCTTCCCCCATCCCTTCCCCCTTCCCTGGAAAGCAAGTTTCAGGGGCCCAGCCCCACGTACAAGTGGGGCCAAGCAGGGCTTGGCTGAGATGGGACCGACCCCTGGGATTCTGGCTGTCCCCCTCCGGCTCCAGGGGACAAATGTGTCCGAGGGCCTCGTCCAGGCCGTTGGGAGATATTTGGAGGCAAAGTCTGGAAAGGAAGGGTAGGCATTACATGTTTTTCTTTCCCTTTAATGTTATTTATTTATTTATTTATTTGTGGTTCACATAAGCAAAACACGTTTATTCTAGGAAAATATAGGCAAACATGAAGAAACCAAACCCGGAAAGAACCTCCCTGACACCCATTTGAAAGGGTTCACGGATCACAGAACTTTGGCCCAGGACTGGCCCAGGCTTCTGAAACTCTCCTTGGGGTGGCAAAGGGAATGGAAGCTTCTACGCCCCACTCCCTGCTGTGCCTTCTCCCCCAGGAGCCAGCCCGACTCTCAGCTTGTGAGGGGGGAAGTGTCAGGCAGTTTCTAGAGCGAGGGTCTGCCCCTGCCCTGGGCTCCGGCCTCCTTCCCTCCCCGGGACATAAGCCCCACATAAGGGTGGGACAACGGACAATGGACAGGCCATCTGGGCTCCCCCTGAGGGGCGTCCATTTTCCATACCAGCTTGACTCTTCTAGAAGCTGTTCCTCAGCCATTTCTCCAGCTCCGATGTCAGCAAGCAGGATGGTGGGAGGGCTGGGCCTCAGGCCAGAGAATGATGGAACAAGGCTGGGTAACAGGCACGTGTGCCCCAGGCGCGGTTCCAGACGCACCACACACAGCACTGTTGAACCCTCCCCATAGCCCTGCAAGGAGGCACTCCGAGTCCTGGCTTTACACAGGGGCAGACAGATCCCAGAGAGCTGAAGCTGATCCCTCAGGAGCCACAGGCCCCTTGGTCTCCTGCTGGGCCCCATGAGTCCCAGGCACAGCCTGGGGCCCCGGGAGCCTGAGGCACACACACGGGGCTGTGTCCCAGGGTCAGGCTGGGGCCTGGTGTGGGCAGGGACTGTGCCTCTGAGACCCTCCGACCTGTGTGACCCGAGGCAACAACACCCCTGCCTTGTGTTTGCCTTGCAGAGCTGTGCCCTCAACACAGTCCGCTGGACCCGACGCCCCACGCGCTGGTGCAGCCCATCTCTGCCATGCTGGCCTCCGACCCCGCCGGCTGCCCCCGCTGCCAGCATGAGGCGAGCCGCCGGCCCTCGGCCCTGGGCAGCACCGACTCGGGCCAGGAGGGCTCGGGCTCTGGTGGCTCTGGTGGTGGCTCGGAGGAGGCGGATGGGGACGGAGCCCGGAGCAGCGAGGATGGGGCCTCCTCAGGGCTGGGGAAGGAGGACGAGGAGGAGCGGGCGGCCGGGGCCACCCGGCTGTGCGGGGATGTGTGGCGGGAGACTCGAGCCAAGCTCCGAGGCATCGTGGACAGCAAGTACTTCAACCGGGGCATCATGATGGCCATCCTGGTCAACACCATCAGCATGGGCATCGAGCACCACGAGCAGGCCAGTGGGCGTGGGCGCCGGGTGCAGGGCTGGGCGCGGGTGGGGAGGGAGGGCCAGGTGCCTGCGCCCAAGTGGGACCTATGCAGCCCGGGGTGTGGAACGCCCCCTGTGTGTCTGTCTCCCACCCAACAGGGACTAGGTCCAGGTCATCCCTGTGGCCTCAGCGCCGAGCCCCGGGCCCAGCCCAGAGGGAGGGAGAAGCTCTGGGGGTCTGCGCAGTGGGTGAGCGAGTGAGCAAGGGGAGCCACACGAGTCCCGGGACTGTGGGGCTCAGATCCAGCTCCTTTCTCCTGAGCAGCTCAGCCTGGACACCAGGCACTCACAGCCCTTCCTGTCAGTCCCTGCCTAACCTGACTTCTGGTCGTCAGTTTCCCCGTGAGCCCTCCTGTCCATTCTCCGCCATACAGGTGGAGTGATCTTTCCCAAGGCCGGGCTCTCCCCTGCCCCAAACTGCCATAGCTCCCCATTGCCCTTGGCACAAAATCCAGACCTTTCCTCTGACAGCCACGGCTCTTTTGTGGGCAGTGTCTTCAGCCGGTGGGGCATCCTCCGATCCCCGATGCCCCACCACTTAGTCCACTGTCCACACCACGCCAAGGCACTGAGTGTGGCCCTGATGTTGCCCTGCAAAGACTGTCCCCTGTCTCCCTCCTCTGCCAGCCCCGTGGTTTCTTCTGTCTTCAGCGCTGGGTGCAGAGAGGGCAGAGCGAGTGTTGGCCGAGTCGAATGGTGTGTCCAAGGCCCCTTGGGCCCTCGGGGATGCTTCTGGGGCTTTGGGGCTGAGAGGAATTTGGAGACAGGGTCCTAAGGGGGTAAAACACATGGAAGAGGTGGCAGGAACTCAGGGAGGGTACATTAAGAGTTAAGAGACACTTGTAGGGACACAGGATGGAAGGCTTAGCACATATCTCCAGGACATAGGTCACACCCTGGGGTGACAGCCTTCATAACAAGTCCAGTCCTGGCCCTATTTGAAAACAAAAAACAAAAAACAAAAAACCAACACCATTTTATGGTTCCCCCCAGCCCCTGGGTGGGTACCCTCCCTCGACCTGTGCGCCAGGCCTGTGAGGGCACCCCATTTGTTAGCTAGTGACCCTGAGGCCTAGGGAGGGGATGTCACTGACCTGAGGTCCCACAGCCAGTGAGGGGTCATATCTGCACCCACATCTGACTGTGGCAAGAATGACACCCCCGCGGGCTTAGAACGAAGTCCCCCTTGGCTTCCGTGCCGCCCTCTTTCAGTGGCAGCCCTCCACCCGCCCTCCATGCCCCGTGGTGGGCCACACTCTCATTTCCCTCTTCATTAGCTTGACAAGCCTTGGCTCCATTCAATTTACTGAAATGGGGCCCCTGGGGCTGCAGCGACACTGTGTTTGGAGCTGCCGGCTTGCCAGCCGTTCCGGCTTAATTAAAAAGGTCTCTGGGGGGACTGGGCGGGGACGGCTCTCTGCAGGGTGAAGCTGGGTAGACAGGTGGCCCAGAGTCCCTTCACCTCCCGCTCAGACTTCTGGCCTTTCCTGGCCTCGGCCTGCCAGGAGGGGCAGGAGCCTGGCTGGGCCAGTGGTCCTAGAGGGGGGCCCCACGGGGGACCAGTGATGTTGGGGCGCTGGCTCTCTTTTCTGAGCCGGTGGCACCGAGAGGGCTTGTCATGGTGCTGCTGCCACAGTGGAGCCTGGGCCCCGTTCCCGCTGGGGCTTGGGAGAAGCAGCTTGCGAGAGCCCATTTTCTAACACTTAGGAATGTCGGAAGCTTGTTTTTAAACAGTTGGTAGCTTAAACTTGGCTGTGGTGAGAGTATTTCCACCATAGAGACTGGCATGTGCTGAGGATCAGGGCCCTTTGTCAGAGGCCTGTTGTCGGGTTCTCTGGGACACAGCCTCGCCCCCTACCCAGAGGCCTGGCTTCTACCCCACACACCTCCCCTGCCACCTGCCCCTACTCCCCACCGGGCTCCTTCCCTGGTTCTGGGACTGGCCAGCTGGGGCCCTCGGGCAAGTCCCTCGGCCTCCCCCAGCCGGCGGCTCCATCTGGAAGTGGGCACACGGACCCTGGTCACAGAGGGGCCGGGCGGGTTGACTAGGAAGCGCGGCACACAGTAGGTTCTCACTGATTTGCAACCGTTTAGGAATCTTCTGACTGAGCCTCCCATCACCACCCTTGGGGTGAGGTTACCTTCTGCTGTCTGGAGCCTGGAAAAATTAATTAATTAAATAAAAAGTGAGGGGGAGGGAGAATTTTTTAAAATGTTCTTTTTAAAGCTGCCCTGAGTGGCAGGCATTGTTCCCCCCAGCTCTGCGTGGGGCCTGCTGCGGGCCCGCTGGCGGGTTCGCTCTGCTCCCCTCGGCTCCCAGACGCTCCTTTGTGGGAAATGGTCCGCCCCCGTGTTTATTCTGGGCAACCCTGTCTGAGGTGGTGTCTGCAGAGAGAGGTCCCAGGGCCGCTGGGAGGCGGGGAGAGCGGGCAGGAGCTGGAGAAGGCGGGCGAAGGTGCACAGCCCCTTTCCTGCAGGGGTGGTGACTGCGGCGGGGAGGCATTGTGGGGGCCTGGCAGGGAGACTGGGAGGGTCGTGGGGGTGCTAGGGAGTGAGAATGGGGCAAAGCCTGTGCGCTGCTCTCCTGCCCCGTCTGCCACCCCTGCCTCTGTAGTCACAGGTGCTCCCACGAGAGGTGAGATTGTGAGTGCCCCTGGCCTTTAGGTAGCCATGTCTGCCTCAATCACAAGGGACGCCGACATCCCCAGGTTCCTCATGGGCAAAGATGCTGTTCTTTGCAGGGACTGGCTTGGGAGGAGGTGACAGGTAAAAGGGGGTCATCCAGGGAGGGGCCTGCTTGTGACTCATGAGGTGGTCAGATAGAGCTCAAGTCTGCTCTCCCGAGTAGCCCAAGGGAAGAGAGGGGAGGCCCCGAGTGGTCTATGACGGAGGCTACACGACGAGCAAGTGGGTGGGGTTAGCTGGGGGGCCCAGATCCCTCCATCATCACCCGCCGTCCTGTATTGTGATCCTCATGGCAGCCCTATGGGGCAGGCAAGGCCGGTGTCTTAGATCCACTGGGCAGGTGGTGAAACTGAGGCTTGCCCGGTGACCTGGTAAGCAGCTGTCAGAGCAAGGCTCCAGGGTGCTCAGGCAGAGGCGGAGGCTCCGTGAAGAGGACAGGAGGCACTGGGGAAGCCTGGGTGGGGAGGCCGGGCTCCGGTGGCAATTTCTCCCTCTCCTGGCACTCACCTGCCCCAGTGCACGACTCTTCCCAAGCTGGGCAAGGCTGCTCTCAGCCCCATCCTGTCTGGGAACTGAAGGATGGTCATCGAGTTGGACAAGAAGAAACAGGGTTACACTGACCAGGCAGCAGGGCCGGGGTGCATGCAACCTCCTGGGGCAGGCTAGTGTATGTCCACTGACCCCTGCTCCCAGGGGACGGCATTCAAGGCCTCCAGATCAGTGGATGGCTCAAAGCAATCTTTATTTTCCCTGCGGCAGCCAGTCTGGCATGACTCTGGGAAGAGGAGGACGGGCTGGCTTGGTGCCTAATATTCCAGCTCTGTGGGGACTTAAGGGAGAGAGTCTACATGGGCTGCAGTCATGGAAGGCTTCCCAGAGGCAGTGGCCCTGGAGATGGATCCTGAGGGTTGATGAGGAGTTCATCAGTGAGACAGAGGAGGGGCAGGTACAGGGACCAGGAGCACAGGCATTCTCCCAAAGGGCCCTGAGCCCTCAAGGAGGATGTGCATGAAGGGCAGGAGACAGCCCAGGAGGCTGGGGGTTCTGTCCATTCATAAAGTGTCTTCAGGCAGGGTTTGTCCTCAAGGCAGTGGGGAGTCACAGAAGGCTTGTGAGGAGGGCAGTGTCATGTCTGTATACTGAGCTGGAGCCTCAAGTCAGAAAAGTGGGGCAGTTGAAGCTGTCAGGGCCATGGGAGGGGACAGGCCAGAGGGAGAATTCCTCTGATTCAGATTAAGATCTGATTCCACTGCTTCCTGGCCCTGGCCCTGAGTTGTCACTTCCCTCTGAGCCTCAGTGTTCCCGTCTATGAGATGGGGATACTGTGGGGTAATGTTTGAGATTAGATGAGATAATTTGAGGGAGGTGCTCGGCACCAGCTTGGGGAGGGGAGACCCTTAATACCAGCCACCATCATTACCATGGGGCGGCACCGGGCTCCACGGCTTCCTGCAGACATCGGAGGGGCCCCTGCCCAGCAGGACCTTATTTACGCCTGCAGAAACGGCCAGAGGCTGGGTGGCCTCATGCCTCCATGGCGTTGGGCCAGGAGGAGTGAGGCCCCTGTCCCTCTCCTGCCACTTCAGGCCTCCAGTTTGCAGCTCCTCCTAACCTGCCTTCTACCCTCCTGCCTCCTGCCTAACATGGTTTTCCGCCCTTTCTTGCCTCCCTCTTCCACTGGTTGGGTCTCTGCTGCCCCTGCCCCGCGGTCTGACTGCCTGCTGTCGCTCATGTTTCTGGCCCCCTCACCCACTCCCGCAAGGTCCTGATCTTGGGCCTTCATTATGTTTTCACATGTATTTTTCTTCCTGTCTCCACACCCCACCTTTGCCTCTCACTCCCTGTGTCCCTGTTTGTCTGTCTGTCCATCTCCCTCACAGTTGCCCCCGTCCCCGTCCACACACCCTCCCCCCTCATCTCACCAGACAGAAGAGTCTGTGTTCATCCATCTGTCTTCGCTCCCTGTCTCTCTCCCAGAAAAATGCTTGCGGGAGTGATGGATGGTCCATTAGAGAAAGATTAACAGGTGTGCGCTGGACTAGAGAAACAGCTGCTGTGATTGGGGGGGCGGGGGGCGAGCAGGTGACCTTTCCTCGAGAGCGGCGGTCCCACATCAGTTACGGGGCGGGAGTGTGTGTGGGGGGCATTGTGGGGCCCAGAGCGGGCTGACCCTCATTATGGACTGCCGGCCTGTCAGCGGCCCCGTTTTCCATCTCTGCTGCCACCGTCATTCTGGTAGGCTTGGTGTCTCCGAGCAGCATCTGGGCCCAGCCCCTCCCCACCCAGGGCCCCTCTCTGGGTCCCACTCCTCTTTTGGGGCCATTTTGCGGGTCAAATGTAATTACAGTTGGGAGTGGGCCTTTGCCTTTTCTCTGGGCTTGAGAGGACCTGGCAGTTTTATTAGTTTTCCCAAGCACTGGTTGCAAATGGGCGGTTGTGTACATTTTTTCCCCCCCTCTTCTCCTTTTAACCCAAATGGAATCAGAGTCAGGCTAGAGAAGCACCCTGTCACCCTGTTGCCTGGTGGAGGGACTGGGCTGGGGGATGGGGACGCCAGTGGACGGCGCTCTCTCTCACATCCCACTCTCGCTCTGGCTGTTCTCTTGGCCCGGAGTCCGTCTCTTCTCCTCCCTGTCACTGGCCCCCCCCCTCAGCTTTGGGGTCTCTGCAGAGAGGTCCCTTCCTCCAGGAAGCTGCCCGGACTGCGGGGTCACCACTGCCTCAAGGCACCCTCAGCTTTTCTCTGTCAGCTTGGGTGTTGGGCTTTGCTTGCTGGGGACAGGGACAATGTCCGGATGCATTCACCCCCTGCAGCCCCGGGGAGGGCACGCACCTGGCCCGTTAGTGACCTCTCAGCAGACCTGTGGAGGGTGTGAACCATGGGGGCGTGTGAAGGCGTGGCTGGGTGGGTTCTGGGGGGCTCTGTGTGTGTGTCCGGCGAGAACAGTTTGGGGCGTGATTCCGTGGCTCTGGTGCGTCTTGGCTGGGGGGCTCAGAGCGTCAGCGCACTCCTTGGAGCCTCCGTGTCCTTCTCTGTGAACCGGAGATGCCAGCAGCAGCCTTGCGTGTTGTCGGAGGGGTCAGTAATTGTGTTGGGTATCGGGCTCAGTGTGGGCACGTGGTCAGGCGGGAGCATCGTGGCTTGGTGGTGAGAAGAAACCAGACACTTCATGGTGCTAGAGGGCTCGTGGAAGAGGGGCTGGAGCCCTGTGTGGCACTTAGCAGAGAGGGCCGGAGTGAATGTCATCTTATTTCACGCCGTTGTTTTATGGATGAAGAACTGAGGTGGGAGTGGGGCGGCGGAAGCCCCTGGGACCCTCCCTCCTAGTCATGGCCCAGAAGGTGGCCTGTTTTATACACCAGCATTGCTCGCATGGCTCCATTTGTCAGGTATCACCTGCTGCTAAAAACCAGGAGGTAATCACGTCTGGGCTCAGAGGGTGGCTGTCCAGCCAGGGGTACTAGTCGCCTTCTGACCAGCTAGTGACTAACCCCTGACCTCCCTGGGTTCTAGTGTCTTCCACTGAGAAACATGTGAAGTACAGGAAAGAGCCGTCGTGGGACCCAGTAGGTGCCCGGTCTCTGTCTCTTCTTCGCACAGTGCTCTCTAGCCACCCACAATCCTGAGCTGACCATTGCCGGGGAAGGGAAGCATGGGGAGGACTCGGGAGGGAGGTCTGCACAGGCAGGGATGAAGGGTGGAGCCTTGGAGCTGGGCTGCCCATGTTCGCATCTTGGCTCCCCTCCTTACCTGCTCCACAGTCCAAGGCAGGGGACTTGGCCTTCTCTGAACCTGCTTCCTCCTCTGAGAGATGGGCTCTTGTGTGGGATTAAGTGACACGAGGCCTGTAAAGTTCAAAGGACAGGTTCTGCACATGGTAAGTGCTTCCTAAGTGGGGTCATGGGCAGACAGGGACTCTCTAGCAATGACTGGCCTGTCGTCTTGCCTTGCTCTGCATCAAGCCATGTGACCTTGAGTCAGCTTCTGGTCCTGTTTCCTGATCTGTAAAATGGGTGTCACGATAGCTCCCTCAGTGCACAGGTTACCAGCGTCATTTCCGAATGTGTGGAAGGTCAGCCCGGCGGTGTCCCACCCTCTTGGTGGACTCTCAGGGCGGCAGCAGAAGGCCAGCCCCCCTGTAAGATTCTCAAGGCCATGTGCTCCAGCAAGGATTCTGCCCCGCCTCCCTGGGGGTCCTGGAGCTGCCGGGCATCCAGAGAGGATCCATGGCTGTGCTCTGGCCTCACGGGGTCCCTGTCCTCTGTCTCAACGCCTCCACAGCCCGAGGAGCTGACCAACATCCTGGAGATCTGCAACGTGGTCTTCACTAGCATGTTTGCCCTGGAGATGCTCCTGAAGCTGGCTGCCTTCGGGCTCTTCGACTACCTGCGCAACCCTTACAACATTTTTGACAGCATCATTGTGATCATCAGGTGCCGCCCCCCCCCCCCCCCCCCCCCGCCCGTTCCCCGCAGGCTGCAGGCCCACAGGCCCAGAGTGGGGAGGAGGGGGATCTAAGGTACCCACCCCCAGCCAGGAAACAAAGTGCGTAAGAACACAAAGGAAATCAATTACACCCAAACACAGTTATCAAATATTTAAACATCTGTCATTCAGTAATCTACGCGCTTCTAGATTAATGCATGAAATAGTAAGATCTAGCGGTGGATCTCGTGACTACGGTTGTTCCCAAGAAAGGATGAGAGTCAGTAATATTTGGAGATATGTACATCAACGGTTATGAGATAGAAAATTATCGGCGATTTTGACCGGCCAGAAAATAAAAGGGACCGCTGGTTCTCTGTGGCTTGTTTACATTCATAACCAAAAGAATGTTAAATCTCAAAAAGAGGTCGGTGGGTACACCTCCTGACTTCTAGCCCCAGACTTCTCGTGGGGGGGTGTCCACGGACTCCAGGTCAGGAGCCCCTGACTTAGCGCATACCCCGTGGCAGCAGTGACCCGTGAAACGTGTTATTTGTGGGATGGACGAATGAATGAATGGAAGCTCTCGTCTCTCCATCCTCCCTCTGCCTTCCTCCCCACCCCCACCCGCCCTCTGCTGAACCCTCCTGCCTCTCTCCCTCCTCCCCCCGCTCACCCCCTCCCAGCATCTGGGAGATCGTGGGGCAGGCGGACGGCGGGCTGTCGGTGCTGCGGACCTTCCGGCTGCTGCGGGTGTTGAAGCTGGTGCGCTTCATGCCGGCGCTGCGGCGCCAGCTGGTGGTGCTCATGAAGACCATGGACAACGTGGCCACCTTCTGCATGCTGCTCATGCTTTTCATCTTCATCTTCAGGTAAGCCCCGGCCACCCGCGCAGGTGTAGGAGGCTGGGGGAGCACCTTCAGGTGAGCCCCGCCCACCCCGCACCCCCACGCGCAGGAGGCTGTGGGAGCACGGCTGGCCGGGCTTCTCCGGGCAGCACCCTGGACCTGGGTGTGAATCCTGACCCCATCGCTTTATCTCTGATGGCTTGGGCGCGTCCTTGCCCTCTGAGGCTCAGTGTTCGCCTCTGCAAAATGGAGCCAGTGCTGCCCTCCCCGCCCCCACCATCTTATCCTGGGGGTTCTGAGAATTAAACAAGGTGGATGGGTCCCTTGAGCCACCTCCGCTCCTCCCCCAGTATCCTCGGGATGCACATCTTTGGCTGCAAATTCAGCCTCCGCACAGACACGGGAGACACCGTCCCTGACAGGAAGAACTTTGACTCCCTGCTCTGGGCCATCGTCACGGTGTTCCAGGTGAGCGACCGCATGTCTTCCTGTGTGTGTTGGTGGAAGGGGTTTCTCCCAGGACCGCTGCTTGGGTGGTTTTTTCAGAGGTGGCCCCTCGGAGAATCCAGAGAAGAGGAGTGACCCGCCAGGGAGGCCCCTCAGTTCTGGCCTCCAGCAGACAGGTCCGGGTGCCAGGTCGGGGGGTACTGCACGGGATCTGGGAGCTGGAGTGACCGCCTAGGGTCTGTCCCTGCCCCTCCACTCCTGCCCAAGACTTGGGCACCTTGGGATTCTCCTCTGAGACTGTTTCTTCACCCACGCAGTCTGCCACCTGGTGGATTCCATCTGCCCCCCAGGCTGGGCTGGGGCTTGGGGTTGCCCCCAGGCTGAGCTGTCTTCCCACTTACCCCACAGATCCTCACCCAGGAGGACTGGAACGTTGTCCTCTACAATGGCATGGCCTCCACCTCCCCCTGGGCCTCCCTCTACTTTGTCGCCCTCATGACCTTCGGCAACTATGTGCTCTTCAACCTTCTGGTGGCCATCCTAGTGGAGGGCTTCCAGGCAGAGGTGACTGCAGCCCTGGCAGAGGCAGCACCCCCTGGGGCCCGCACTGGGTGTGTGGGGGGGTCTGGATGGGGGAGGGCTGCAACTCAAACATCTAGCAAGTAACAAGGTCCCAAGGAGGGGGTTGCCGATTAGGTGGTGAGCTTCCTATCGCAGGAAGCATGCAAATGGAGGCTGCCTCTCAGATCCCTGCCTTTCCCCTAGGGGTGTAGGACTAGGTCTCTCCATTTCTGAAATTCGAAAGCCCCTAAGGTCTGGATTCTGCCTCCTCCCTTCTCTGAGGCTCAGGGTTTACCTGCAGTCAGGCAGATGTGCATTTATGGCCTCTCACTTTCCTTTTCTGGGCCTCTGTTTCCCCTATCTGTAAAATGGGGGTGAAAAATTCAGGAGGGAGGGACGGGCTGAGCCAGCCTGCATTCCAACAAGAGGGATGGTCTCCCAGGGTGATGCCAACCGCTCCTACTCGGACGAGGACCAGAGCTCATCCAACATGGAGGAGTTTGACAAGCTTCAGGAAGGCCTGGACGGCGGCGCAGGTAAGCAGGTCTCCACTGGCACCTAGGGGACCAGGATTCTTCCCCAGTGATACAGGTGGGCGAAGGGCATGGCGTCGGGTTTCCCCTCAAGCCCAGGCTCCTGAACTCTAATTCTCTGTGGTTTATTCACATGCACAATGGAAAGAAACACACAAATGCCCCAAAAGAGGTCAGTGACATTCACAGCCCTCCTGAATTCTAGCCAGTATTCACCCAAACCCGTCCACAGCATGCCTGTTAGGAAGAGGCTCGAACCTGAGAACACCTGGGTTCTGGTCCTGTTGGCACCATTGGGCAGCTTGGAAGGAAGCCTCCCCCACCCTGAGCCAGTGTCCTCCGTGGTAATTGGGCTGGACCGTCTTTACCTTGCTTCCTGAAGTGGGCCCAGGAGTGAGGTTTCCAGGCTGGGTGAAGCTTGGGGCTGGTGCTGAACACAGGAGACAAAGGATCTGCTCATCCAGAAAGAAAGCTGACATGGGGCACCTGGGTAGCTCAGTGGTTAAGTGTTTGCCTTCGACTCAGGTCATGATCCCAGGGTCCTGGGGTCGAGCCCCACATCGGGCTCCCTGCTCAGCGGGAGGCCTGTTTCTCCCTCCCCCACTCCCCCTGCTTCTGTTCCCTCTCTTGCTGTGTCTCTCTCTGTCAAATAAATAAATAAAATCTTGAGAAAAAAAAAAAAAGGAAATACAACTTAATAGAAAACAGGGCTTAGAGCCCATTCCTTAAAAAAAAAAAAAAAAGAAAAGAAAGCAAGCTGGGGGCGCCTGGGTGGCTCAGTGGGTTAAACCCTCTGCCTTCAGCTCAACTCATGATCCCAGGGTCCCGGGATCGAGTTCCGCATTGGGCTCTCTGCCTAGCAGGGAGCCTGCTTCCCGCTGTCTCTCTGCCTGCCTCTCTGCCTACTTGTGATCTCTGTCTGTCAAATAAATAAATAAAATCTTTAAAAAAAAAAAAAAAGCTGACATGATAAGTTCTGAGGAACAATGTATAGAATTGTTGAGTCACTTGTATTATACACCCCAAACTAAGAAACACTGTATGTTAACTATACTTAAAGAAAAAAAAGCAAGCTGACCGCTCTCCAGGGAGGGTGGAAGAGAGGCACATGACTTATGGTCCAACCCACAAGGTGGAGGAGATCTCCCCAGGAAGACTGTTTGCTGTTGTTCTTTGCTTGTCCCCCTTCTGTCTCGATCTCACTCCTCCAGATCCTAAGCTCTGCCCGATCCCCATGACCCCCAATGGGCACCTGGACCCCAGTCTCCCGCTGGGTGGACATCTGGGCCCCGCCGGAGCTGCAGCACCTGCCCCCCGCCTCTCGCTGCAGCCAGACCCTGTCCTGGTGGCCCTGGGCTCCCGCAAGAGCAGTGTCATGTCACTGGGCAGAATGAGCTATGACCAGCGCTCCCTGGTGAGTCCTTGTGGGGTGCTCTGGATGGGTGCTCCCTGCTGGGGCACGTGGTGAGGGACCCTGGGGAGAAGTGCCCGTCAGTCTAGCCTCAGGCTGGTACCCAGGTTTAGGGGACCAGACTCCCTAGCTAGAACCAGGCAGGGACCATGTCTGTTGCATTCCTGGGTGCCCAGTGCCAGAGTAGGACTTGGCAACAAAGAATGAATGAATGAATGAATGAATGAATGAATGAGTAGTGCCAGTAGGTCCCTTAGGAGAATTTTCATCTTGGCTGCAATGTGTAGGGTAAAGAGCTGGGCTTTGGGGTTAGGCACATCAGAATTCAAATCTGGCCCCTGCCATTTTCAAGCTGTGTGACCACGAGCAAGTTACAGCCCTCTCTGAACCTTTTTCCTTACCTGTGCAATTAGAAGACCACCCTGAGGTGCTGTAGCTTCCTCGGGGGGGAAATGAGGGGGCAGGAGGAGATGTAGCCACATCCTAGAGGTGCCATGTCCAAGAGTGAGAGCCAGGCAGGGAGAGGACCCGTGGGGCCTAGCCTGTTCTGTCACCCACTAGCCAGGCCGGTGGCCCTCTTAGGGCCTCAACGGGTGTGCGAGCTGCCTTCAGTCACCGCAGTGGCTTGTGTGGGTGGTGGCTTCCTTCCAGTCCAGCTCCCGGAGCTCCTACTACGGGCCGTGGGGCCGCAGCGGGGCCTGGGCCAGCCGCCGCTCCAGCTGGAACAGCCTCAAGCACAAGCCGCTGTCGGCCGAGCACGAGTCGCTGCTCTCGGCAGAGCGCGGCGGCGGCCCCCGGGCCTGCGAGGGCGCCAGGGACGAGGGGCCGCCGCGCGCTGCGCCGCCGCATGCCCCGCACGCCCACCACGCGCACCAAGGTCCCCACCCGGCACACCGGCACCGCCACCACCGCCGGACACTGTCCCTCGACACCAGAGACTCGATGGACCTGGCCGAGCTGGTGCCTACCGTGGGCGCCCATCCCCGGGCGGCCTGGCGGGCGGTGGGCCCGGCCCCGGGGCACGAAGACTGCAATGGCAGGATGCCCAGCATCGCCAAGGACGTCTTTACCAAGATGGACGACCGCCGGGATCGCGGGGAGGATGAAGAGGAGATCGACTATGT